>NW_028321903.1:6857500-7470000 GCF_036245765.1 Copidosoma floridanum | reverse complement strand
CAATGAAAACCAATGACATTTTTGAAAGAACAAATACAACAAAAATTTCTCCGAAGTGTACTGAGTCGTCAATTAACGAAATGATGAGTTTTGAACATATCTACTCATACCAGTCTGCTTCTAATTTTGCACTTCAAAACATTTCACCAGAAAATATTTCGAAAACCAAAACTATTTTGCATTTGACACTAATTCAAAATAAAAAATTACCTATTAAAAAGTGTAAAAAATCGAAATATATAGATCCGTGTCCTTATATTAATACAATGTATAATAAACCATCGAAACAGAATTTTAAAGATCCGGTCTTAATAAATGGTAATAAAGTAAAATTAGAAATATTGTCAAACAAAAAGTATAAATTAGAGAGCACTTGTTTATTCGATAGTCTTGCAGAAATTTTTATACATTCTGTGAAAAATTATAAAGAGTTTCATAATTTTTGCGAAAAAATTTTGAAAAAAACTAGTGATTTGACCTCTTTCGGAATAGTATTTGACTATGAGAGCAATAACAATCAACAACTTTATTACGATAGTAGATTTCAGTTAATCTTTCAGAATGGCAACTTTGATGGAAATAGAATTCTTTTCAACGATGACTCAAGTACTTATTTTACACAATTCATTCATCACAAGCATAGTTTAGTTATAAAAATGTGATGTGTAGACTGTAAAAAAGAATGTTTAAGATATAAAAATATTGTTTGCTTACTGGTTTATAGTATTACTATTAATACTACTGATGATAACTTTGTCAAAATCTTAGATCTTAACTATAAAAAAGTTTGTAAAACATGCGCATTTAAAAGCGTTTGATTAATATCATACACAGTAACAAAATATTGAGCTATATCAATTCTGCCTGAACAAGATACAATAAATATTAATAATATTCAAGATCAAATCAAGTTTTGTAATAAATATTTTGTTTCAACTGAAATAATTGAGCATTTAGCAGCTTTTATTAAAAATGGACAATTTTACTACATTTCTTACATTAGATTTATGAATGGACAATGGCAAAAGCGTGATGAAAAAAATCGCGAAGTTTCACGCGTTAACAAGGATCTGAAAATAAAAATAGCTTTCATACTATATGTTTATACTGACAAGTAAAAAACCAGCATATTTCTTTAAAAAATTAACATACTGTAACTATTGAATGAACAAAAAAAAAAATAAAATAAATTGTTCTTGGTGTTATGTATTGCATATTCCTACCCAAAACATGGTCTCATAACTAATTCTCCATAATACGTCTAGATAATAGGATAAGGACAATAATACGCTCATCACTATCATAAAACTTCATACTTCAAATAAAAAATTATATAATTCACAACTTCACGTGGATAAAAAAATAAAATAATACAAACATATATAATCTACATGTATTATAAGTGAAAAAACCAAAATATCAACGAATACAAGAAGATAGTGGACCCAAAAACATTACATTTCTCAATAAAAGTTTCCTTGGTAATTTACCTGAAAATATAAGTTACATTGATCATAACAATCAATCGTACATATTTTTAAATAAAATTAATTATAAGCTACATTCTATTTATTGTTAAATTAATTATGTTAGATCATGGAGCAATAAATAGTAATGACCTCATTAGAATACATTTGTTGTTGAGATAGGTCTTACCTTTCCACTTTCCATCATCATATTTGCCGTAGCCTTGCTATCAATTGCAAAAGCAGACCACAGTGATTAAAAGTAGATTAATCTTTTCTTTCTGTCTTTTTGGGTAAAAAAACAGCCTGAATCTTAAGCAGAACATCATGATGAGCAATAGTAAGTCCATGTAGCAACTTATTCAATGTTTCGTTGTTGCAAATAGCAAGTTGAAGGTGAGGAGGAATGATCCAATGCTTTTCCTCTTGGGCATCATTTCCTGCTAACTCAATTACTGATCTGGAAAATTTTTATAAAATAATATAGATAAGCATGTAGACTGGATTGAGGTTTTCGTTTAGCCTTTTGTTGAATCGGAGTCGATGCTACATGTATGTATATATAAATAAGCGTGTTAGGGTTTAAAGATGAGACGAAGGACTGGGCTGCACCGTGGACTCTCTGGAGTGATTGAGTAGATGATGAGTGGAGCGTGGACTGTGGACTAGAGTCTGAGAGTCTCGCACAATGCGCATGCGCAGAATTATATTTATTATTTATATTTGTACAAACCTTTTTTTATAATATCTTGCGAATTATTAATCATTTCGATAGAACAAAAAGCTAAATCGAAAGAACAAATGAAGCGCAATTTAATGAGAAAGTGAAAGATGCCTAAAATAATGTTTTTCATGGTTCAAAATGCAAACGAAAAAATTTGAGCCCCCGGATTTAATTATTTAATTAAACATAAACAAAAAGACGCACAAATGTGTTTCAAGCGAATATAAAAAGCGCAAATAAGACACAATTCGTAAAATATTTTATTTATTCACTTAAACAATGCTGGGTGCCTAGTTCATGGAGCTCATATGTGCGCATGCATAGACAGCACAATCTGTAGAATAAGGGATCTAAGGGTAGCCAGTACACACACATGCATACTTTAAAACACAAGCAACACACACAGCCGTGTATGCATGCATACGCGCACACATTGCGTGAATGGCAATATACATACATACAACGCCAACAATATGGTCGATGTCAGTCTCTGTCTTTTTCTCTCTTTGTGTTTTTTATCTGCTATTGATTACTTCAAATATGTTTGTGTAGAAATACTTATTTACTTGTGGCTGATTTCTAGATTGAAAGGTTTCAGCTAGATGAAACGGAACATTGGAGAATCTTGCTAATGAGCATACCAACGCTACCTATTCCTCAATAACGATATTAAAAGGATTTTCTAGTCAAGATTTTCTTGGGAAGTGGTAAATTAATGCGAATAACATTTTATTATGACAAAACGTCAAGGTTACAGTGATGTTGAATATTTTTTCATAAGTTTTGAAAACTAGAAAGCATCATTCAGACTTATATAATAGCACGGTGCCATGCATTGTCTCCTCAAACTAAGATGTCGTGCGATCATGTCTTACTTGATTATAAGTTAAATTGCAGGTCACAAGAAACAGAGACTTTTTTTTGGTGGTTACTAGATAATAGTTGTCACCACTATAATAAAATGCTCCAATTCAATCGTAAAGCTGCATTATTTATGCAGAAATAGAACAAGATATATACAACACAATTAAACAACAGTTATTCCTAAGTTAGAATAATCCTCAAAATATATACTAAACACTGAAATTTGCAATTTAAAAAATCTGAAAAATAAAATATGTTGCGAAAATTGTTTCGAGACATGATAAATCAAGGTCCTTCACTTCACATACTTACGTGATCCTTAATTTTAATTTCTTACAGTAAAAAAAGCAACTATGTAATAATCACGTTTTTTACACTACAAACGTTTGTTGGGTTGGTTACATGTTTAAGTAGTCGTTGAGTTGATAAAATTAAATAATGGCCTTAATTTCATAAAGGTGCTTAATTCTTTCTGCAAAAAAAAAAATGACAAAAAATAATTGTCGTTGGACCATTAGAAACAAGTTTTTTTTTTTTTTTAAATCGCTGTTACATTATTAGATACCATAAATATGTTAAATAACAGGATATTACAGCATAAGAGTTTTACTCTCAAGATCCTTTTATTAAATTGTGTTCAAGTTATTTTACAGTTTTTTTTAGGAAGTGTAGTTCCTTGTTACTTCGTAACACTTGTAGATGTGTTTGAGAGGTGGGCGAAAGCAAACTTATTGGCAGCTGCTCGAGAAACACGTCTCTGCAAATCTGAGATGAATAAGATTTTCGATGTAAAACATCTGTTGGGGCGCTTGGAGGTTCAACTGACGTGATGAAGTGATCCGTGTGATAACACGATCTCCGGTTAAACTTCATATAGCTTGGCTTCGTTAAGCTCTCTGTCTCTTCTTCTGCACGCTTACTGCCACCCTCTCTTGTTTGTAAAGGGTACCGGTAGATATTGGCTATATGAAAGAGCTTATACTTATTGATTCTCATGTATGTATTGTATAAATAGCACGTAGATATACATATACATATTTATTATATGTTATATGTGTGTAAATGAAGTTTGATGGACTCTTAGAATCGAAATACATCTTTTGGATTGGTAGTCGGGGACATTGTCGATTGTGCTACGCAGCACGCCAATACAACCTTTGTTTTTATTATTTATCGATACTAACGGAGAAACTTCTGAATAAGAAAATTGATTGATAATCAGGCGTTCATTAAACTACATATAACTTAGCCTGCTGACTTCGGAAGAAATATTTATGATTATTTTGTTATCGTCGAACAATGTTAAAATTAAGTAAAATTGTGTTGTGAAGTTCGTATTGCTTATTTCTTTTAACGGTTTGATATAGAGAAAAAATAAAAATACAAGTGTGTAGGGCGAAAAATTTTCTATTGATAAGCACTTTTAATTTTGTTTTAACAAGCGTAGAATCTTGACCTACAGTACCTGTAAAGGTAAGTGAGATAGAAAGAGCAGTTAATCGTCTGTTGTTGCGCTGGCTCTCTGTATCTCTGTCTATTGTACTCATTTAGGTAGGGCTTTTTTATCGCTTTTTTAAATATTTTGTACTTGTAGAAAATGATTCATTATTATTTAAATAATTGTATCATTTTTTTATTATTTTTAAGAAATTTCTTCTTTGTAAACATGGTTATTTTAAAATATTAATGTTTAACCGTAATGGAGAGTGTTACGTACGATATGCTAGGCATATCATACTAACTCCCCCTGGTGACCACGAAGCTACCTCATCAAGAGGGTGCCGACAAAAGGGGAACGAGGTAATATAAGGCCCGGCAAGCTTCAAAATCGGGAGAACGAAGAGAAGACTCGCACAGACCGAGAGAACGAAGAGAAGACTTGCACAGACGGAGAGAACAAAAAGAACACTTGGAGAGATCAGGCAATTAATCGGGAGCACACACGCGTCTTTGCCTTACAAATAAGTATCTTAAATAAAAGTCTTTAAGGTTCCAAGGTTTTGATCGTTCTCGCGAAGCACCTCCTTACCTTTCGGTTTTCCCACGTAACAGTTTTGGTGCTAGGTGTGGGGTTTGGTAAGAGTCAAAATCTTTTTTTTCACGCCGAGAAGCACACATAGTGCAGTGCCACGAGAATACAACGATTAAAAATCGAGGAGCCGAGAAGCCGATCAAAAAGGACAGGAGCAGTCATATTCTGCAAGCGACGGTGACATCAACCCGCAGAAAAACAGGACTAGGGCACCAACTGCTGATAATCACAGGATCAAGGATCAAGGAGACAAGCGGCAAGCGCTGAAAAGAGATGATTTTTAAAATCTTATTTCTCCTGGTGTGCATATCAACGAGAACGTAAGTCCATTTATAATCAAATTAATTTTATACCTTACTCCCCGGGAAAAAGAGGGAAGGCACTTATTAGGCGAAAATAAGGTCGTAGAAAATTTTTGTTTCTGGATTTATAATTATTATCACGTCCGCTCCCCGTGTTTGGCGTTTTTTTTTCTCATTCTTAGAACCCGAAGAGAAATCGAGCGAGACAACAGACTTAAACAAACAGCAGATTAGGAAAATTTGGGCATATCAAACATAAGACAGAGGAAATTTATAAGTAGGCTTCCACAGATATAGGAAATATTCGAAAATAATAACATAATAATAATAACCGGCACCCATATACACCAATTATTTCATTATTATAATTCTTATTAACAAAACAGACTGCAGATATTCCCAAAATAATATTTTTTCCTAGTTATCACTTAACAAAGAAAGGGCCAAAATTAAAGAGAGCTAGCAAAAGACGAACGCTGCTCTTTTATTTTCTTATCTCGCCTGTCACTACTTTTTCCACCTGATTATTGTTAAGCTGTGACACAGGTAATTAAATGCAGCCCCGTCGCTAGGAGAATAAATACACCTTATCAGAACCAAAAAGGAGGATACGACACATAGAAATACCTATATAAAAGAGGAAAAAAAAAGAAAAATAAAATAAAAAGAAAAAAAATGATTCATGTACGTGACACTATCCATGAGTCAGAGAGTGATAGCGAAGGCCCAAGTAATAATATGACGGCAGACTTGTACAGGCCAGAGCCCAATAGTAAACAAAAAAAGGAAAATATGACGGAACGAATGTTGGAATTGGAGCTGGAACCCGAGGGGTGCGAGAAACTAGACGCTCTGGACGAAGAAACAAAAGCGATAGTCATGAGTTTATTTTCAAAGATGAAAGCAAAACTAAAAAAAGCAGAGGAAGTGAACGTGCCACGTGAGTCAAACACTGAGACCAGCCGAAATCTGTCACCAACGATAAGGGATCAAAGGGACATATTGTGTGACACAAACACAAACACAGGACGTATAAATAAAGAAATGGACCCTCTTTCTGACGAACGAGTTTTCGGGCGAAGCTTAAGAGAAACTGAAGAAATACGTGGAACTCGAAAAAATAAAACAAATATGTTATCAACACAATGAAGCATGCCAGAGAAACAAGAGCGGCCGATTCACGTTACACCCCGTTACGAGTATCAAGGCACAAGAAACTCCGGGACGAGAGACTTACATGCTCAACAGCTGTGGGACGGATTAAGGGATATGAACAAAGAACCTGGAAAAATAAAGGAATTTGTGTCTATGGTAGCAGAACCACCGTTGACTAATAATTACACAAACTTGACCGATTTCAATGAACATAGGGATAGGGACAATATAGCACCAACCATGGGCCTATATACAGAAAATATGCAAGCTACAGGTAATCATAACCATCCACGCAGACCGCAGAATTTACGACAAAACATTCTGCCCACGCTCAGCCACATGGCAAATAGCATCCCGTTCTTCGACAGCGACCCAATCAATCTGCCGCTATTCGAAAGAATGGTAAGAATGACTGCTCAAATGATCGGTGCAGAATACGGATTATTTTTCCTTGGAACCATTGCAAGCAGACTAAAGAGAAAAGCAGCTGAGCATTTCGCGCCTAGATTGGCTTTATTCGGCACGGTCCAGGAATTTTTTCGGAAACTTTCGAACAGATATGGGGGTATAAATAATTCGGACACTTTAATGGCACAATTGAAGATAATCAGACAGCAAAATCGGGAATCGATAGAAGATTACGGCGGAAGGGTACAACGATTATATAACAGGCTCACGATGCTGCACGATCCGAATCCAAGCTTACTGCCGATTCAAAAGCAGGTCCTAAAGGAAGGCGTGGAGGCAGAAGCAGTCAAACAATTCACATATGGGTTGCACCCAATATACAGATGCAAAATCACAAGCTTAAATCTGAGGACTCTCTGTGGAGCAATTATAGAGGCATTAAAAATAGAGAGTGACCTCAGTCTACCGCACGCATTACCAGTAAGTGCACTGCCTGCATACAATAAGGCAACAACCGAGCGAGGGCCACTAGTAAACCTAGCAAGTAAAGAGGATAACACAACAGAAATTACTAACGGGGCACAAGAGACCGCAGCAAACGTAAAACGCTGTATATATTGCGACGGCCAAACCGGGCATTCAGTCGAGGAATGCCGAAAATTACTAGCAGTAATCAATGACAGAAAAACTTCGCGAGACAACGGAAGAGAGTTAAAAGGAATTGCAGTTATTGTCAGAGACCAGGACACTACGCGAGAGACTGTCGTTTACGTATGCAAGACATAGAGAAAGAGAAAAGACGGCAAAACGAGGGAAACAACCAACCCGTGAATAATACCCATACCAACAGAAAAGCCTATGATTATAGGGGTGAAAATAATAACTTTAATAACAATAATTACAATAATTACAACAGGGGCTATAATAATGGCCCGGCGGAACAATATAACAGAAATAATAATTACAATTATAGGAATAATAACTACAATAATAGAAATAACGATTACAATAATAGAAATAACAACTACTATGACAGGAATGATTACAATAACAGGTATAATAACTACAACCCTACAGGGAACAATTATTACACCAGCCGCGGCTACAGTGACCAGTATTATGACAACAACAACAGGGAATCATTCAACCGTTATAGGAACAACTATAAAAATCAAGACAGTAGGAACGGCTATAATAGGGACCCAATGAGGCAAGAGCCGCCATGGGATAGGGGCCCACAGCATCGAGAAAACAACGCATACGGCCATGACAATAGGAGGGACGTACCGGCAGCTTTAAACTCGCAAAATGTTCGGCGTGCTCCCCAAACGTTGGGCATCAACTAGAGAAAGAGATAGAGAAAAGTGTGTCCAGTGAGGAAGAATGTGTGAGAGAGAGGCCGCAAAAGACGAAGAAAGAGATAGTAGAGAAGAAGACGCACAACGACAGTCCGAGTACTTACACAGTGCAAAAAAAAATAGAAAGTATTACGGCACAGCAGGATACCACTCCGATAAAACGGAGCGGAAAACACACAAGAAAAGGCAGGAGAGCCCGCAAGAAAAGTAACTGGACAAAGGCACCGGACGCACATGTAGATAATGATGAACCCAAGCTTTCAGAGCGCGACGAAAAAATAGAGCAGCTTCCCAAGATAACTATAAAACTCGCGAGAACAGGGCATAGGCCACTATCAGTCCAGTTACAGGGACCACAGTTAAAGAATGGAAAGGCGACTCTTTATGCAGATACAGGTGCAGTGATTTCGATTGTAAAGGTTGATTTTCTAAGCACAGACATGCTAATAGACAGAAGGTATCGAGTAGCTATTATCGGCGTGACTCACGGAGCACGAAAAACGTTGGGCACAGTACAGGCCCAGTTGCACGGATAAGAGTGCACATAACATAAAGTCCCCCATGACTTCCCAATTGACGCGGAAGGAATCATAGGGTTAGATATTTCTAAGCGATACCGGGGCCAGATAAGCGCCACCGAGAATACGATTAAAGTGAATAGCGTAGAGTGTGACGTGGCGAAGCAAAGGTGTGTATAAGCACGTCACAGAGCCCTTATCATCGCGAATAAATGGCGAAAGTCTCAAAGATAGCTCTCTCTTTCCCTCGTGTATGTGGCTTACTAAGTATAACACGCGAAATTTCGATACAAGGCCCGGAGGCCGTCATAATACAAACAATCTAAGAGCTCGGCTTGACTCTCCCTCCCGTGGTACTACAAAGGAACCTTAGTAATGTGTACATGAGAAATATCATGAAAGTAGGCTGTAGGTCCGTGAGCGATAGCTGTCAGTATATTGGGAGATAGCTTGGTAGCAGTGGTCGACCAGTAAGGCCGTGTTGGGTGGTGTGTGTGGCAGACCATAGAGAGTACGTTGCGCCTGCGCGGCAAGACGAGGATAGACACTCGGCCTTGCCTCAAGGCTGGTACTGGTGCTGCACGACGTGGCATCGTTAGACTCTCGCCTGCCAAGCCACTAAGTAGCCGCAACACTGCAAGCTAGTGCAAACACACAACTTCAACGACGTTAACCAGGTCGCCCAAGCTCTCCGCTGCCCGTGACGCACGCAGCATCACCGGGAACAAGACGATTGGTCCAGCCGAAATATTGAACTGGTAGGTGACGCCAGGTTATCTTAGCGTAGTGCATACAGTGAGTAAAAGTGGTCCTCCCATAACTACTTATCCCTAAATGTTTGAGTAGAGTCAACCCGAAGCACCGCTACGGAAGTTAGTAACGTATAGGAACACATAGATGAGTAAGCCACATCAGGGGGAGCGTCCTCGTGGTGTGCCACTCGAATCTTATATTTCAGAAATTAGGTGGATTTAAATAAACACTCAGTTTACAATTAGACGCAAAGTGTTTATTTTAATTGGAAGTTCGCCGTGCTGATTGTAGTGGCAGCAGATTAGTGCCGTTGCATGGGTCATAAAAAGCTAGTCCACGATACTTGCTATATTGCGCTACATGCTGCTGCAGTCAGCACTGTACACTGCCAGCTGAATCCCGGTCCCTTTCCCTAGTAGAATCTAAACATAATATTATACTGAGTGTTGCTATAAATAACTAAAAAAAAGATTAAGTTAAGAACGACACAGACATGCTAGTCGTAATCCCTGGCTACCGTATCACAAAATGGCGCTCGACACTGTTCTCTCCACGTAAAGGGATTTAGCAGAGAGAAGCGGGAAGACTACTTTCACTGCACGTAGACGGCCATTGTTAGTACAAAACGCTGCTACTGTAGCACGTGTGTTTTCATTCACACATTTTTACATACACACAGGATACAATAAATATATAATTAATAAATATACACGTTGAATTTCACGTAACAATAACAATTTTTTTTTTGTAAATAATTAAAATATTCATTTAAAAACAGATTAATTGTACCATAAATATATTTTGAGTACAAATATATATATATAAATATACATAATTGTTATCTATCACCACTACCGGCAAACCCTTACCGTCACCCGTAATAAAAAAGAAAAAAAAAAAAAAAAAAAAAAATTTTTGTGTTGTGTCCTTCTCTCGTTCTCTTCGCTACAACGGGTGATATTTCCGTTAAATAGTTATAGCCCACTTTCTCTTTTCTTTCTCTTCTCTCTTTTCTACTCTATCTCGTTCTTCTTTTTTGCTATACCTTACAAAATAAAATACGAATAACAAATGATTGTCCAATTAAATACGAATAATGAACGTGAAGAGATAAACACTCTTAATAGGGACAGGAATACTTCTGAAGATGTAGTCAGACAACAAGTTGAAATAAATTTACAGAACCGGATGTTACTAATGAGATTGTCTGAGGACCCACAAGATGAGCAAGCAGCGTCAAATGGAATGAATTACTCTAATAGTTCGTACAACAGAAACCAACAGGATTTGCTTACCGATGACATCCAGACTAGAAGAGCACACGTGGAACGACGTGATTAGGTAGAATTAAGTCAGTTGTTGGAAGAGAGGAGAAGAAGACAAACTGCCATCATAGGAAATGCAGGTATAGAGGGAAATAACGACTTGGAAGGACGTAGAGAGGATGTGTATATGGAAGATATAGAAAGAGGGAATCGATTGAGAAGCGAGTTGGGCCCACAAGCCCAATTGACGCTACATTAACTAAGAAGGACACAACAACAGTCGCTTTACCCAGATACACACCAAGAGTTACACGAGGCTTTTAGAAGAGTGTACGGACGGAATCCAAGTCTGTTATTACCGTCAATAAACCTCGAGAATACCGACGAGTCTAGGCAGTACGTGAATATAGACTACACTTCAGATAGAATACGACAACGTCCTCCCGCGCATGAGTTAGAAACGTCCAGGAATCACACAACAGATTACGGACAAAATCAGCAAATGTACAGACAGCCAAGTCTGGTCCAAGTAGATAACTAGCATAATGAAACAAGCAGACAACGGTGCAGTACAGATTTCAGACGTGAATTACAAACAGTGGATATATTTCATAAATGGGGAATAGAATTCCGTAATATTAGTAGGGACGATCCAGAGAGGTTTAAAGCAAAATTATGCGAATGTACGCTAACCTATAGGCTAACATTAGAGGACGTGGTACGGGCTTTACCTGCAGTATTGGATGCTGAGGCAAACCACTGGTTCCGTAGAGAGAAGTTTTTGTGGCGGTCAATTTGGGAACTGGCGGATGCCTTTCGATTACAGTTCGGGGTTGGGGAGCTACAGGAGAGATTATTGAGAGAGATCGATAGGCGCACACAAGGGCCAAACGAAGAAATAGCAGCCTACCTGTCAAAAATTTGAACTCTCTCGGATCAAGTCAACCCCCCCCCCTTACCCTAGAGCAGCAAGTAAACAGAGCGTATCGGAATCTACATCCTAGCTATCGAGGCAGAATCAACAGGGCCCATATTGGAAATTTCACATATTTCTTAATTTAGGTAAAGAAGTAGAGTTGATTAAAAGCCAAGATGAAGACTATAGACCCCCTCCCGGACCTAAAGAATCTCTCGTTTCCTTTACTGCATACCAGCCCCGCCAACAAGTAACAACCAGGAAAGTTGCAGCGGTAGATTCCATAATAAATAATAATGATGCACTAAGTGCTATCAAAAACGTAGAATCAATGACCAAAATAAGCACTAACGATCAATTAAATCAGGCATGCACAGGAACAAACCCTACGGCAGAGCAGGGTCTCAACGGAAACACCTCTAGCAGCGATGGGCAAAGGAGCACGAAGTCAAGCGCATGCTTTATTTGCAAGCAAGGTGGACACTGGCGCAGGAATTGCCCAGAAGCCATCTACTGCTGGAAGTGTGGTAAGATTGGCAGCAAGAGAGTTAAATGTAGAAATTGTGATGCTCCTAGGCCGAAAAACCTGTAGGAGGGAATGCGTTAGGAGTCGGTGCTACCTCTCCAAACCGACAAAAGGCTCAAATACTAAATAAGGCTAAGTTACCAATCGATGTTAAGTATAACATAAATAGTGTAGTTAATAAGTTTTCGTTAGTATGCGCTAGATTTACACCCATAATTGGAAAGTTATGGTGGCTCATCATACAAATCCTCTGGGGGTATACGTTAGGCAACATAACGATAAAAGGATTCGTAGGGAGAGCATGTAGTGTCGTCCCCAAACGAATAATGGAAATTGACAAAACCTGCGCGAGTCTTGTTAATTTAGGTAAAAGTATTAGCACACAGATAAAAAGGATCCATTCGACAGGCTTAGGAATATGTGGTGGAAGAATATCACCCATATTGCGAAGCAGGCGTTTGGGGCGGCAGCTATCAGGAAATAGCGGCACAACGCCAAAGGATACGGGTAGGTTAAACGGCAACAAAATAAGTCCGTGGATACTTACAGGTGCTAATGGGATATTAGAAGTATTGTCATCAAACAGCGAACCAAGGCATTTTCTCACTGTATATATTAACGGGACACGGGTATCCGCGTTAATTGATAGTGGGGCCGCCCATTGTTACTTGCGTAACAATTTTTCAAAAAAATTGGAGAAATTTAATCCATGTCAGTCCACAATAACAGTAGCAAATGGTATGCCCATCTTGTTACAAGGTACAATGAAGGTAGACCTTAAAATAGGTCGTATAAGGGAATCAATCGAGTTTGGACTGGCAGATGGACTGAAGTACGAAGCAATTCTAGGTATTGACTTCCTACGCCAATTTAAATTTCTGATAGATTACAATACTGACTCATAGAGTCAGGATAAATTGACATGGGAAAAGTTCTATCCAATAGCAGAGGATTCTGCTTGTTGTTCAGCCACAGCAATGGTTGAAGGATTACATTCCCTGTCCCCTACAGAATTAGATGAGTTGACCCAAATTTTGGATGAACTGATACCACCACGTCCCAAAAAACTAGGCGTTACGACTGTTGCAAAACATCGGATAGATGTACAAGGACAAGCACCAGTTAAACAACGACCACGGAGATATGCACCTAAAGTATTGCAAATAGCATATGACGAGATCGAAAGACCCAAACAAGAGAACATAATAGAGGAGTCTGAAAGTGCTTGGTGCAGCTGTCCACTATTGGCCCCCAAAGCTAACGGGAAATTCCGATTTTGCATCGACTACAGAAAGCTAAATGAGGTAACAAAAAAGAATGCATACCCGATGCGTTTGATAGACAACATTCTAGATAAGCTCCGCAAAGCAAGATTTATCTCAAAAATAGACCTTAGCGAAGCGTACCATCAAATATTATTGGAAGAGGGCAGCAAAGAGCTAACAACCTTTGCGGTACCGGATCGAGGTCTCTACTAGTACGTACGGATGCTTCATGGCCTCACGAATGCACCTGCCACTTTTCAAGCGATCATGGACAAAATCATTAAGCTAGAATGGGAGCTCTACGTTCATACATACATGAACGATATCATAGTCGTGACGGAAAACTTCCAGGATCATAAGAAATGGCTAAAAATTGTCTTGAACGCTTTAAAAGATGCCAACTTAGTAATAAATCGTGAAATTTGGCTGTGCCGAAGTTCAATACTTGGGATACAAAGTAGATAAATATGGACTGAGGGTAGACCCAGATAAACTCAAACCAATTGTTGATTACCCAGCGCCAGTAAACTTAAAACAACTGAAGCGATTTATTGGTATGGTTGGTTGGTACTCGCGTTTTATTAAAGGACTTGCTGATCTTAATGATCGTTAAGGCATTGTCGGAAGTGGTTATGAAGGTTAGAGACATAAACACCGGGAAAACAGTCAAAGCACACGTGTCAGTTCTAAAAAAGTATACCCCACCCCTAACGACTACCTTAACCCCTACAGAGAATGCATTCGAGGAACACAAGGTCAGAATGGTCATGGCTGATCCACCAGCGCCGGGATCCCAGGGTTCAAACCCTATACGAAGAGCCAGGAGACGACGAGAAGGCTGAGCCTCATCCCTTTGTGCAAAGCAGAGGCTGGATTCCAGAGCCCTGGGAGACAACACCGCTCCCTGACCTGGACGAAGTCCGAGACAGGCAGCGACAGAGGTGGGAGAAGCGGCGACGCCAAGCAATATCCAACCCAATATCGCTAACCCAGCCGATTGGAATCGACGATTACCATCCCGGAAAATTGGCCGTGAATCCAACCCAGCCTGATCAAGCGCTCTGTACTCCCCGCAACACCATCGAGGAGCAGGCAGAGCTAGAACATATACAAGTGGGAGGAGTAGAGGAGGCAGCCCCGGAGTTTATGGACACTGAAGACGTGGTGGGCAGACTGGCCGAAGAGCCTTTTCATCCAGCCTTGATCCCGGCACTAATGGCCTTAAAAGTTACATGGCCGAGCGACACCGTGCATCAAAGCCCGGGCAGCACACAGAACCCACCCCCACTCCCAGAAGAGGAGGTATTACCTTCGGAACCAGCTCCGAAAACTGCTTGCTGGGGTTGCGGACAAGCTGGGCACCAGTTCGTACGATGTCGCTACACCCTAACGTGGAAATTTTGTTACCAGTGTGGACTCCAGAACGTAACAGTAGCACATTGTCCGTATTGCCGCGAGGGCTGGCTGGAAGAAAGGCGACAATACTTGGCCGAGCTGGCAAATGGCCACCCCTACCGACCCCCTACCGCCCCCTAATATTTTTGTTGTTGTTTTCTTTTAACACTTTTTTATTTTTTTTTTATTCTCTTTCCTTTACATTTCTCTTTCTTTTCTTTGCCCAATTTAAAATAAATTGCTTAAATAACTCTATTTTTTGTTAGTAAATTTTCGTTTTTTTTAACTTTTGTAAATTCCCCTGATGGGACTCAGTGATTACAGAGAAAATAAATAAGTATTTTTTTTATCTAATTGGAATAATTTATTTAACAACTATCAAAACCACATACATAACAATATACTATACTACAGTGGCCGACATGTATAGCGCTGGTAACCTGGTCGTACAAAATACGACGAAATTCGTGTACAATTATACGCCAAGGTATTGGCAAAATTTGGGCACGGGAAGGCTGGGCAATCAGGTAAGCAATACACATGTAATACACTATGGCACTAGTACCTGAGAAAGAAAGCAAAGTGGTCACAAGATTTATGGAAAAAATTTTTTCATTTCAAATAAATTTTCAATAGTTAACGAATAACGTAACCCTTTGCTTTCACCCCACTAATATAATTATTTCTGTATAACTTCCATTATTATTAATATATACTTTATACTTCTAACCATTCAGTAAAAATAATTCTGTAAACGCCTGTACATTTCTCAGCAACGAATAATGTACAACCTTCTATTTTTTTTGTCTTTGTTTCTTTTGTAACGATGTTTTTAAATTATTTTTAGTAATGATTTTTTTTGTAAATGTATTGGCACAGCACAAACTAGTAGGGACAATAGCAATAATGATACACTGAGTAAATTACATAAGAACAGCGCGACATAACTACAAATACATAGAACAAGGCAACATAATGCCGACCAGTATATCCTAAAAAGATCCGGAAGAAGAAGACGGTACATGACAATACACGAACAACTACGCTTCACACACTCACATCAATGCACGCTTTCGTCGAATTTTTGATAGTTTCTATGATAGGACCTACACCTACAGATTAACTTGAACTGCGCAAGGTGGAAGTAGGGTTTGTGAGGGGGGATTTGTGACGTGGCGAAGCGAAGGTGTGTATAAGCACGTCACAGAGCCCTTATCGTCGCGAATGAACGGCGAGAGTCTCAAAGATAGCTCTCTCTTTCCCTCGTGTATGTGGCTTACTAAGTATAACACGCGGAATTTCGATACAAGGCCCGGAGGCCGTCATAATACAAACAATATAAGAGCTTGGCTTGACTCTTTCTCCCGTGGTCCTACAAAGGCACCTTAGTAATGTGTACATGAGAAATATCATGAAAGTAGGCTGTAGGTCCGTAAGCGATAGCTGTCAGTGTATTGGGAGATAGCTTGGTAGCAGTGGTCGACCGGTGAGGCCATGTTGGGTGGTGTGTGTGGCAGACCGTAGAGAGTACGTTGCGCCTGCGCGGCAAGACGAGGATAGACACTCGGGCTTGCCTCAAGGCTGGTACTGGTGCTGCACGACGTAGCATCGTTAGACTCTCGCCTGCCGAGCCACTTAGTAGCCGCAACACTGCAATCTAGTGCCAATACACAACCTCGACGACGTTAACTAGGTCGCCCAAGCTCTCCGCTGCCCGTGACGCACGCAGCATCGCTGGGAACAAGACGATTGGTCCAGCCGAAATATTGAACTGGTAGGTGACGCCAGGTTATCTTAGCGTAGTGCATACAGTGAGTTAAAGTGGTCCTACCATAACTACTTATCCCTAAATGTTTAAGTAAAGTCAACCCGAAGCACCCCTACGGAAGTTAGTAACGTATAGGAACACATAGATTAGTAAGCCACAACAGAGGGAGCGTCCTCGTAGTGTGCCACTAGAATCTTATATTTCAGTAATTAGGTGGATTTTAATAAACACTTAGTTCAAAATTAGACACAAAGTGTTATTTTTAATTGGAAGTGAGCCGTGCTGATTGAAGTGGCAGCAGACTAGTGCCGTTGCATAGGTCATAAAAAGCTAGTCCACGATACTTGCTATATTGCGCTACATGCTGCTGCAGTCAGCACTGTACACTGCTAGCTGAATCCCGATCCCTTTCTCTAGTAGAATCTAAACATAATATTCTACAGAGTGTTGCTATAAATAACTAAAAAAAAGATTAAGGTAAAAACCACACCGACACGCTAGTCGTAATCCCCGGCTACCATATCACAAGAGATACCACTGGTAAGGCCGGAGTGTTTTAAAATACCTGCGGGATCGAGGCAAATAATTTATGCGCGAATAAGAAAAAGCAAAAATAATTAAGAAAATGGCTGGATACTCTCCAAAAAATGGAGAAAGGAATACTGTTCGGGAACTTTATAGCCAGGAATGTTAATGATAAAATAGTCGCAGAGTGCATTAATACAAGTAACGAAATAAAATAAGTGCCTGTTTCGGAAGTAGAGCTGCTAGAATACGGGGAAATTTACTGGAAGTACGCAGAAGACGTCAAAGGGGACGACGTCAAAAGCTTGGGGGAAGCAACGATAAGATTATTTAATAAAGAAAAAAGAGATGACGAGGAAAAAATTGAAATTTTTACAAAAAACGAATGGGAGCTAGAGAAACGAAAACGGGTAGACACATAATGCAACTCGTAGACACAGCTGGTTGCAACAAGGAATAAATAGAACATGTGAGAAGACTGATCGAGTCAAACCCTTATGTATTTGGCCTCGACGGTGAGCCTCTCAAGGCAGTACACCTGATAAAACACCGAATTATAACGACGTCGAATTAACCCATCGCAGCGAAAAGATTCAGATATCCACCAGCAATAAGGGATCAAATAAAAGTCGAAATTAAAAAAATGCTTAAAAAAAGGATAATTGAACCCTCCACCTCCCCGTATAATTCAAATACATGGATAGTGGCAAAACAACTGGGGCCAAACAATGAAAAAAAAATAAGAGTAGTCACAGACTTTCAACTACTAAACAAAGTCACAGTAGGGTCATGTTACCCACTACCGTTTCAGAGTGACAATTTAGAGAATCTAGCATCAGCACGTTACATCACGGTCGTGGACCTCAAATCAGGATTTTTTTAGGTAAAAATACACGAAGATGATGCACATAAAACCGCATTTTCGGGCCCAGACGAGCACTACCAGTACAAAAGGATGCCTATGAGGTGCAAGGACTCACCAAACACATTTCTAAGGGCTATCGCACTAGCACTAGCAGGATTACAAGGCCATAAAATAGAAGTTCATCTTGACGACATAATGGTATTTGCTTCTGACCTTGAGGAACACGGGAAACGATTTACGAAATTGCTAAAACGGCTCGCAGTCGCCAACCTCACGATAGAGCCCAAGAAATGTCAATTCTTAAAAAGAGAGGCGAAAGTGCTCGGTCATATTGTAGGCAATGGACAGATAATGACTGACTCAAAGAAACTTGAGGCAGCTAGAAATTACCCTCAACCAACAAATGCAAAAAAGATAAAACAATTTCTAGGATTCGTAGGCTATTACAGACAATTCATTAAGAATTATGCAC
Source organism: Copidosoma floridanum (assembly GCF_036245765.1). Taxonomy (NCBI): domain Eukaryota; kingdom Metazoa; phylum Arthropoda; class Insecta; order Hymenoptera; family Encyrtidae; genus Copidosoma; species Copidosoma floridanum. Next base: position 7,451,423 of record NW_028321903.1, on the reverse strand, counting down.
GAATTGCCCAACCCCTATCAAATCTCCTAAAAACGGGCACGAAATTCGAATGGGGCGATCAGCAGGAGCAGGCATTTAAAACTCTTGTGGATACATTGTGCAGCGGACCTCTACTCATTGCCTCAGATTTAGAAAAACCTTTTATCGTTACGACGGATGCATTGGATTACGCGATTGGAGCAATTTTGAGTCAAGGAGAGATTGGGAAAGATAGACCGTGTGAGTATGCGTCTCGCTGTCTTAAAGGGAGCGAACTCCGCTACCCGACGTACGACAAAGAACTTTTGGCAATTGTATTCGCAAAAGAGCAATTTAGGCCATACCTATACGGACGGAAATTTACGGTAGTTACAGACCACGAGCCGCTAAACACTTTCATTTATCTAAAAAACCAGACATTCATTTCAATAGGCTCAAAGCGGAATTAAGAGGGTATGAGTTCGAAAGCATATACCACCCAGGCATAAACAACAGACCACCCGACGCATTATCACGAAACCCAATATAACAAGAAGGGGAAGTGAATCCCGAACGGTCACGCCAAGAGCTATATTAGCTAGCGGACGAACAAGAGAATGAAGAACTGGCCGATAGCAGCGGACCACCGGCGCGCATATATAAAATACGGGCAACTCTTAAGAAAAGAATTCAAGGTAATCCGAAGAAAATAAAAATCAACTGCACCGACTCAGAAAACTCGAACGTCGTAATACAGAAAAAGAAACGATATCAGGGTGAAAATATTGGGAAAAATTTAGATATGGGAACACAAGGTCAAGAAAACGGCGATGCGGACTCCGAATCAGAGGAGCCTAGCAAAAGGTATTCGCCGCTGCTGCAAGCACTACGGAATCAAAACGAGTTGAAAATACGCGATGTTACAGAAAAAGGGGAATTTATTTCACAAGGGGCCAGCAGACGGAAAATTGGGCTTCATTAAGAAAGAACTGGGCTTTCGAAAAGGGATAACTGCTACAAGCACACTAGCAATCGAGAAAAACGAAATCTGACCAAAAGAACGGAAAACTTGTAAGCGTCAATTAGACACACTTACAAGGAAGCAAGCACCATTTTTTATCACAGAACACAACGAAAGTTCGTCAAGAGATATTATAATTGCAAACTGCAGGACACCAATAATAACAAATGATGATTCAGAAAACCATAGTCCAAAACTTGATGATTGGGGTCGGCAGCTGATACAAGCAAGCCTAGCAGCCGAAGCGGGGGAGAAAAAGAGAGACAAAGAAGAAGCAAGCGATATCTGGAAGCTGACGGAAATTGACGAAACAGCAGAAAAGACCGAGATCACGGAGAAAGGCATTTTCAAAAGCAAGGAGGTCGAAGTGATGGAGAGAGCCGACCAAGCACGAAGCGAACCAAAGGAAAAAGAGAGCGAAGAGGAGCTAGCACGGGACGAGCATATGATGAATAGCCCACTCACCAACGGCACCAACATATATAATAATACTGAACGTATAAACGGCGCAATCCGACACGACGCACACCTTTACGACCTAATAGACGGCCTTGGTGGCGGATTTTGGGCAAAAGTCCTAATTGACGTTAAAAAACGAGTGGTTGAAGGTAAACAAGGATTAAGAATAGACCTATGGAAAGATGAAAATGACCGAGTAGAAAAATTAGAAAGTTCAATGGACAGTAAAAACCAAAAAGGAAATGAGAACACGAGAATTAGGAACGATTCGCCACCAACAAATGAGTTAAGGGAAAATTATGCAACGTCGGTCGAAATGAGCGAAGGAGACGATAGGAAGACTCGTAAATGTGGAGATTCTTGCGCAAAGCCGAATAAGAGGCTCACGTTAGTCGATGTACCCCGGGACGGAAGCTGTCTCTTTTATTGCCTCATACTTTTATATGGATTGGAAATGTTACAGGACAGACTGAGAAAAACGCTCCTTAGCTCGGAATGGATAAATAAATGTAAAGACCCAGAGGGCACAAAAAATATCTTAAAGAAGAGCCACGCGTTTGGGGACGGGGAATGCGCCTTTGTATTTTCCCAAATACATAAAGTAAACATATGCATCCACTTTCAATTATCAAGAGAAAGAACAATCTTTCAACATTTTATAGGAAAAAAAAGGGAAACATTTAAACACATACGCCTCAAGAATGATCATTATCAGGCTTTGATAGAATACGATGGAGGCAGCCACCTGACAACAGATCACGAAGAAAACAGTGAAAAGGGCTTAGCTGGCGGGAAAGATTTGAACGATACTAGAGTCAGCACCAGTGAGCAGGGCAATTGCAAAGAAGGACACAAAACAGGAGATAGTGATGTAAGACGTATGAGCAACGGGGAGAGCTCCAATGATGAGTCAGGAAAAGAAGAGAGACAGACGAGCAGTGAAAATTTCGTACAAAAAGAGGGAGAGAGCGCAACAGAGAAGGTGCATGAGGACAGGGATACGCCACCACCTGACCCTCCACCACCACCTGATTCCGATAGCACATGGACAATAGCCTTGGGAAGCGAAGAAGAGAGTAGGGGACTCAACTAAGCTCTAGTTGAAGAAAGTGATAACCAATAACCAAACAGGCGATGCTTATTACTGACACACCGAGCAGACCATTTGAGAAAATTTCAACAGATTTTTATGGACCAATAAATAAGCCTTCAGACCATGGTAATACGCATATACTGTCAATCCAGGACTGGCTGTCAAAATACATAGTATTAGCGCCGGTACAGCGAGCAACGGCGCAAGAGACGGTAAAAGCTCTCTTAAACTACTTTATGGCATATTTTGGAGCCTCAGAAAAATTATTATCAGATAGGGGGACACACTTTATGAACAGAACAATGGAAGAGTTCGCAAGATTGTTCAAAATCGATAAAATCGGCAGCACAGCATTCCACCCACAGAGTAATGGAGCAATAGAAAGAATGCATCATGTGCTATGCGAGTATCTCAAGGCGTACGTTGACAAAAACGAAAAATGAGATGAATTAATACCTTTATGCATGCTCGCATATAATACATCCGAGCATGAGAGCACGGGGTACACTCCGTACGAGTTACTCTTCGGACAGAGAGCACGTATCCCTGCAAGCTTCAAAAGGGTAGAAACAGATCAAACGTATAGCAAATACTTTGAGCAAATCACGGATACCCTCACACAAATGCGAACAATAGCAGTGCTGAAACAAGTACAAAGCAAGTATAGATCCAAATATCACTACGACAGAAAACTTAACACCAAATTTTTTATGGAAGGAGAAATGGCGTACATATTAAAAGAGCCGTTGAAAGGCAAATATGATTCACTATACGAGGGCCCGTATGAAATTACAGGTATCAATTATATTAACAAAAACGTAAAATTACAGAGAGGTGACGAAATAAGAGTATCGCATGTAGATAAGATTAAAAAAGCATGCATGGTAAAGGCACCGCCAGAAAATGCGAACAGGGTGAAGAACACGGAAGTTTGGAATTAAACATTTGACTTTACTTAAATTTTCGCGGCCCCTGGACGCGGCGCGAAAATATTTCAGGGAAAAAGGGATCAAGTAGAATTACGATAAAGTTTTAGCGGCCTTTAAACGCGCGCGAAAAGTATCTTGCAGAGAAGTACCCACCCTTTTTTTGTTTTAGGGCGGAAGCCGCACAAGGAAAAAAACAAATAGGAGAAGTAAAATAAATAAAAATAAATCCAGGAATAATAGTGGAAAACCTGGGTCCAGTCCAGTCGGCCACAGCAACGTGGAAAGTTATATGGTACGTAGATTGGAGCCAGCTGATCGAGGAGGCGGGACAATTTTTACGAGCGCAGAGGCAGGCCAGCTGGAAATGCACAGTAACATTAAGAAAGAAGGACGAATGTACGGAGCAAATAAATCGGGCCACTGAGGAAGTTCTGCAAACAAGGGAAAAAGTGTAAGAAGCCTACAGAGCAGTAGTGGGCCAAGGAATATATAGTCACACCACAAATGTGCAAATAATTCAAGGACAATTAACAGGTGCGGAAAAGAAGAAAATACAAGAATTAACAATTTCAAAACCTCTTACTACAATAGACACAAACAAATATTTAACGGAACATATAACGATCTCAACGTTTGGGGATCACGAAGAAGAAATACAGAAAATGAGAAAATTTGAAGAAGAAGCAGGGAAAATAAAGGAAGAAGGACTAACAGTAGCCGCAGACTGGATAACAGGAATGGACAAGGTATATTTAGCGAGCCATGGCGTAATACACCTACCAGAGGGAATATTAATAGCCATATCAGAGGCCAAAATTTTGGCAGGACAGTTAAGATCAGACCTTAAGTTTCCGGGGGAGGAAAGCGCTACAACAGAGGAAGAAATCGGGGAAACTGTGGAGGCAGCAACCATAGCATTTAACGGAAAAATTATATATTATATAGAGATACCCTTGGTGACAAAAGAGGATTTCGATCTCCTCAGAATATCTCCGTTACCGGTGGAACAGGAGTGGTTTAATGCAACAGACATCGTAGCATACTTACAGCCAACATACAAATATGTAGCAATCAGCACAAGCGCAAAGAGTTTCGCACCAGTGTCGCCAGAAACTGTTAAAAAATGCAAAAAAATAGGACGAAAACGAATTTGCACACTGTTGGAATCAGCACATGAGATAGAAGAAGACCACCCGTGCGAAATAAGATTAATCCTGGATTATCCAATAAAATATCCAGTGCAATGCCCGATAATTTTGGCCAAATTAACAGGTACTTATTGGACACGCCTACATGCGAAGAACCAGCATGCTTTCAGCACTACGGGAGAGGAGAAAATACATGTGCAATGCAAGCATACGGAGCATAAAACGTTAAAAATTACAGACGCAGGAATGATAAATTTTTCAGAAGATTGCACGGCTCAAGCATCAGAAACAAGACTGAGTCCAGGATCAGAAGAGGGCAAGAGCCAAATAATGAAGTTTAATGACTCGAACCTAAATATAGGGAGAATAATACAGGGTATAAAAGGGATAAAAGGGGGCAAGTTACGAGAGCTAATGAGTATAATAATAAAAAGAGATGGGTTACAGGACCTTGGCAATCAAGACCACGGGGCTGAGGAAAACTTAAAAACTGGCACAAAATTAATGGACATAGTCCAACGCGTGCACGAACTCTTGCAAACACAAAGCGAATTATCCGATTGGAAGGAGTACGCGTGGGCGGCAGCAGAAATAACTTTAGGCTTAGCAGCAGGGTCATTCGGATTCCTTAAATGGGGGGGCCCCTTGATATTAAATCTGGCTAGAATGTTCGCAGGTAGACAACGCAGAGACAACGCAGAAAGGGAAGGGACTGCAGCGACGAGTCCCTCAGCGCCTCAGCCGACATCCTTCGAAATGCAGAAGAGGACACCGAGACACCTAGCTAACATCCCGGTAACCATCACGGGAGCATCCTCCACGGGTCCTGGGCCCAAATAAAACATACGACGTAACAAGTGATCCCTACTACCAAAAAAAAAGAGAAAATAACAAAATTAAGGCACACAAAATAACAAGTAAAATATAGGGAAAAAGCATTGTAATAATAATGATAACAATACTAATTAAAATTATGTAATAATAATACAGTATAGTTATATAGATATAAGGTAATAGTAATATTAAAAAAAAAAAAAAAAAAAAAAAAAAAAAAAAAAAAAAAAAACACAACAAAAACCATTTTAACAATGAAAAAAATAAGAATGAGCACCAGAAGTCGCTCGACTATATCGGAGGGCGCAGTCCATAGGACAATAAAATTTTTTTTTCCCTCTAATGATAAGGCTATACGGAATTATTATATTTCTTTTTCTTTTTTGATAAATAAGCGCAAGTGAAAGTATAAAAAAAAAAAAAAAAAACCACATTGTTAAACCACACTTAATGTAAAGTAGTCGTAAGCAGAAGCCCGCTTCGCGGCAATTTCATATATAATTGTAATGTAAGGCAAAGCGCATACAAAAACAGTATTGTTATACACTCAGCATACGATGAGAAGAGACTGAATGATTGTAAGAGCAAAAATATTAATGTAAAAGAAACAGCGGTTCTCCAAAAGAATGAAAGAATGAGTGTAGGATACTAAACTACATAAACTACACAAACAACAAAATACAATACAGCACACACACGCACACTCGCAACAAATCCACAGGCTCAGTACCAAAAACTTCAGAAAGCCAGCGTCGTCGAGGGCGACGCCGTCGCGGCCTCAGACGTGTTACGTACGATATGCTAGGCATATCATTCTAACTCCCCCTGGTGACCACGAAGCTACCTTATCAAGAGGGTGCCGACGGGAGGGGAATGAGATAATATAAGGCCCGGCAAGCTTCAATATCGGGAGAACGAAGAGAAGACTCGCACAGACCGAGAGAACGAAGAGAAGACTCGCACAGACGGAGAGAACGAAGAGAGCACTTGGAGAGCTCGGGCAATTCATCGGGAACACACACGCGTCTTTGCCTTACAAATAAGTATCTTAACTAAAAGTCTTTAAGGTTCCAAGGTTTTGATCGTTCTCGCGAAGCACCTCCTTACCTTTCGGTTTTCCCACGTAACAAGAGTTTTCTTGGTGTCTTTTCGATTGTGTTTATTCATACTTTATCTAAGCCCGTCTCTAAAGCGCCAACGAAACTCGGGCACATACGCAACTACGCAGAGTAAAAAGGTATTTAAAAAGAGAAAGAGAGATGCAGAGAACGTTTACACACGACGTTTGTTAAACTACTATACGTACCTATGTGTAGCTAGGGAGTATATGTAATCTTTGCCATGTATCATTGTTTTTCCTTATTTTCGTTGTTTATATGTTAATGAACATAAAAAATTTAAACATAATTTGCTGTTTTTTTATCTATTATATTCACTTATAGAAATACATATTTATGAATGAACTGTCTTTTTAACAAAAAAATATGAAAGAAAAATTAGTTAGGGTCAAAAAGTAAACAATTTGTCTACCTCCCACGTTTTCGAGAGGTCAGTGTACGCTCGGCAGAAAAATAGGATTTACTACATAAGTACCATTGCCCCGTGGCTCCCTCACATTCCTCGGGCTCTGTTTATTTAATTCACAGAGAATAAATTGACTTTAAAAGATAAAGTCTTTTATTTGAAAACTTAAAATATGCAGAGACAATCGCGTTACAGCTAACTGTCCGAAACAAGCGCCTACGATTGTTACCTCGTGCCCCTAGGATCTACAGGAGATGTGCTCCCGATAACTTTGAGAGTTTTTATGACACCATAACTCACCCAAACGATGCCTTTCCATCGTAAGCGTTAAAATAACTGTCTTGACAAACTCTCTAAAATTTTTTAAATAAGATCAAAATTTTTAATTTTCAATTCGGATGTCAACGGCCATGAATTATTGTAAATTATATGTTTTTCATACTACAATCCATCGTAAATCAGAGATTTCCTGGTAAGTATCACTGGCAATCAAACCACCGATTGGTCTTATTTTTGATCTTTCTGTCTAAGTGCCAACCTCATCGAAACAAAAAAAACTTCTCTTGAATTAACCATTTGAGTTGAGATAATCTTAGAACAATATGATAACAGGAGTCTTCAAAGATTCTGACTATGACTCGTCAAAACTACAAAAACAATAAATATATTTTTTTGTCACTACTAAACGTGTACAACCATGTAACATTCAAACTACAAAAACATGCATTCAAACCTCACCTTCATTAATAATAGTAAATCTAATGTCCGTAGAAAACTCCACCTTACAACAAATTTTTGTTCTAACTATACTGAATTAACAACAAGAAATTATCAAATAACGGGTGAACTTAAAAATTAAAAAAATATCAGTAACTGTTATACTAAGCCTACTAGAAAAGACTTTGCCCGCGTAAGGTCAACTAAAGACAGCTTCTGATCAAGAAAATCTCAGCCTCCCTTACCTGAAGTTTCATCTCACTAACACTCTCAGATCTTCTGGGTCCTTCACTGCTCGGGATGCGCTTTCCTGCCGTCGCAAATCTGGTATCTTATATCACGTGACCACCGACTATCACGGCATTTCTGCCATGCATTTTTCAACCATGCTCACGGTGGATCACCAGTCATCAATACGCCTGACAAGACTGTTATATTTAAAAACAAGTTTAATTTAGGCTCAATGCCAATAGGCTGATAACTTTTAATTTACATTATACTTGTATCGTGCCTAGTAAAATTTGTGTAAATAAATTAAACATTAAATTTTCCCACTCAAGCCTACAATACAACACAGTTACTCTAATTATTTTGTCGCTATTTAAGACGTTCACGGAAATAACAAAAATTATCGCATAAGTATCGGGAGATGCAATACAATATATAACACGTTTACATAGTCAATATTTACGCGTTTGCCCTGCTACTTTACTTATGCAGAAGTTTATTGTAAATATATAGAAATAAAATAAGTATAAAGAGAAGTACGAGACGATTTTACCTACAAAGAATCTTATGATAAAACACATACATTTTATACAATTATCAGTACGCAAAATAACAAGTTTTTTCTTATAGTCTTAATAACAACAATTAAATATTAAAAAAAAAAATTCTTACAAAAAACTATCACTAGAACACTTTTTGTCTACAAACATTTACACAACGAGTGATGGTAGCACCGCCTAAAATATTCATTCAGTGACGACGAATACAACGTAATGAATCCAGTTTTTATAGTATCAAATACTGAAGTTTTGGACCGCTCACTACGTTAGTGTGCACTTCAACAAGTTACATATAGAACTGTACAAACGTAATTAATTCTCATGACCCGACACTAATCATAAAAAAAGGTGGTTTTATCAATCCTGATCGATACCGAAAACAAACTTATTCTTTTAGTTACTAAAAGTTTTTATTATAAGAACACAACATTTCTTTATTTTTTAAGGTATCAAAAAGTTCTTTCAGTTTATTGAAATTGAAAAAGATCTATTGAAGGATAATGACAAAACTAATATTGCTTTAAAAAAAGTCTTCGCGATAACCAAGCTTTTTACATAGGGCAGTCTTCTAGAAGTCCAAGACCAAGAATACATGAATACATACGCGGTTATAAGCATTAAGAGATAAATAAGCATTAGTGCAACTTATGAAAAATACATCATTTTCACAAACCTTTGACTTTGCTAATAAAAAGCTTTAAGCCTTGAGAATAAGAAGTTCAAGAGACAATTCTCAGAAGTGCTTTATAGGCATATTAAACATGATGACGTTAACAGACGGTTTAACTCAAACAAGTTAAAAAATTATTCCAAATGATTTATTGACTCTCTATTATTCGTACGCTTTTTCGGACAAAAGACCCTGCGTTTTCTCTTACTTAGTGGGGGGTCATTGACTCATACTTTTAGACAGTTATGTGTGTTACTTGTTGTAGTTCACGCTTACGCACCAATACTTTACCATTCGATACTATAAAAGCGCAATTAAAAATGTTATACTCATAGTCGGTGATTGAATATCTAAGGCGGTGCTAACGTAGTTTGCTGTGTGACTAATTAAGAGTAGGAAGTATTTCTAGTGCAACTGTTTTTAAATATGTCATTATAATAACTCAGGTTAGACCTAGTAAGGGCCTTCAATTTGTTCTGTACAGGCTAAAATATTATTCAACAAACAAAAAGTTTGACAGCATGATTATCTACATCTAGAATTTTTCGACTAGTAATTGAATCTTTAATTAGAAATAAATAACGAGCTACAGTTCAAAAACAAGTAAAAGGTTCATTCATTTTAAAATCACTTGTATTAAAATGAGCAAGGCTGTTGCCTCATTAAAAAAAGATCGTTAGTTGGATGTTTTTAGAAAGTATTTATTTATTTTTTTTTTTTTTTTTTCATTCTTGTAGGAAAATTCAGTAATGTACAAGAAATAAAAATTGAATAAAAATTCAAAGTTACTTTCTTCACATGTACGCTTTAGGCTAAATAAAGCGAGGAGCATCATGCCATGACCAGAAAAAGCAGGGGGAAATAAAATGAGATACTCATTCTGTTAAACTTTTTTTAAAGGTCACAATTATAAAACTGTTGGTTAAGTCTGTAGCGTAGAATAAGCTTATAGAGGTATAACTTTTAGAAAAATAGCTTAGGAACAGCAGAAGATAAAATTCTAAAATACCCATGAAGATACAAAGTAACTAGGTTTTTAACTGTATTTTAGCCATCAAATAGATAAATGCAGGAAATAAATAGAAATTCTTGTAAAAGTTTATTTTTTATGCTGTGACTTACTGTATTTTTACGTATTAATATTGACAATAAAAAAACAAAACGATTTAATAAAAAACTTTTTTTGCACCTATTAAATGTATAACATTTACTTTTTTTTTAACTTTCAGAATAAGCCTAGCAACGCAATAAAACTAAATCTATTTCTAAGTTTTTCAAAACTCATAAATTAATAAATAACTATTTTACTCAACCATTGTAAATAGTTTAAAATAGTAACTCTTTCTAAAAAAATTACCTTACGATTAAATATTAAAATATATGATGAACTAAATACAAATAGTAATGGACGCTTATACTCAGATTATGCAAAAGTTGGAAAGAACGCCATCACTGTCAATCGTCCGAGTTATTGAACTGGAGAACGTAAACGAAAGTAAATAACAATTTTTCTTTGATAATTTAATATGAAAAATCCATTGAGTTAGAACTCGTGGACACGAGCAATATTGAATTTTCTATTGTCTAGTTTATTATTATTTTAATTTTTTTCTTTTAAAGTGGTGGCACGTAATCAATCTTTCTTTTTTGCAATAATACAGATGAGGTAGAAATTTTTAAATAACGATTTTACTGTAAGTTGACATTTTATACTCTATTTTTACATACAGTTTTCTATGTTTTCATGAATTATCTTACGTTCAGTGATGACGCTCTTTTAAACAGTCGTGTGGCTTAACTCCCATTGCTTTCAAAAATTAAACACTATATTAAATTTTTCTTATTTCTTAGATGCAAACTAGATTTTTTAGTACCTATAAGATAAGTCAATTTTATTTTTGTACTATTATTTTTGCACACATAACACTTAATTTTAGAAGGTTTTGAGCATCCCACTCTAATTGCTACAGTTTCTATTTAATAACCACAAAAATATCGTATTTTTCAGTTTTTCAACTTGTAACTCTACTTTTTGCCATGTTACAACTTTTAATTTAAATTGACGATATTTACATACACTTTAACCCTAATTTTCAAATATTGGACTCACACCACTGACTTATCATTAATGAGCGACACGGTTGAACTCCATTGTTACTTACTACATATGTTGTGTAAAACACTATTTAGAAGCAATTGAAAAGAAACCTTGATTAAGGTAAGGAGGCGTAGAATTTTTTTTTATTTTACTCTTGTTCTATAACAATTTTTATGATGAGTAGCATGAGAAAAATATGGTTATGTAACTGTTTTCTACTACACGAAACGCTGTAAATGTATGTACCGCTTTTATCTCTGTCAGTCATACCCTCAAGTACCACAACACTTAATAAGAGATAACGTTATTTTTCTTCCACTGTTTCACCTACTCATCTGCAGTATCTATCTACAGATATAACACATCATGTATAATACATAGTCCCTCATATCTGTAAGTCGATAACGCTTGTTATCAAAATTACTTCAACTTATTTTCCTCGCTTTTCTGCATGTACAACGTGTTATCATGAGCGTCTGTTATCTTCCGTACAAAAATATTCTATTTTGTTAAAAGCAATTCACATAGTATTAAAATAAAAAGGTTTGTTTAATAAAACAAATTATATTATAATAACTTAATCTCATTGTTCTTCTATTACTACCACGTATTGAGTAAATTTTACTTTGTAAACCAACAAACTTGGTAACAATTTTTTTGTAATTTTGATCCCTTATAAGTCTTTTACGTTATCTAAAGTATTAAAACTTCTTATCTTTTACTTTACATTTAGGTACATATTTATATCTTTAATTTTATAAGCCCAACTACCGGCCTCCCGTCTTGGATGCGTCCAATATTTACTGGATAGAAGACCAAAGTATACATATTGAGGAGTAATATAAAATGTTTTCAGTTCAATATTTTACATTTATTCCTGACACTTTTTAAAATATAAATCTTCTTTTTAAAAAATTATTCATTCAGATCCATGCAGTTTATTTCGTGAAGAAGTAAAAAGGAAAAAAAAAGTTAATTATGCAGAGAAGTAACTGGCGTTCCTTATGCTATAAAATAATTGCTGACCTTAAAGGGTTATTGATTTTCGCTTTTTCCCATTATAATGAATGAAAAAAATTATTTGTTAGGACTATACATTTTCAAAACTGACATAATTTGTATGATTAAAAAATTGTTTTTTTCAATCTTACAACTTTGTTACCATTGCAACAAGGTCCTGGAACATAACCTCCCTATTGTTTATTGCTACAATGGATACAAATACACGATGTTCTACCTATTAAAAAATCTGAAATATTTAAGCGATTACTGTCAGAGTTATCATATATATCAGATCTTTCGCGTGATGGATTCTTCATTTGTCAATTTTTACGGTGCTGTTTCCATCTTCATGAACGTTCTACGTCAGTTTCTTTATGCCTAAAATTGTATACATTAGATGCATTTAACGTTGTACTTTTAATTTAAACTCTTGTGACTTTTTGCATATTTAAAACTTTTGTCAGGCCTAAAGGCTATTTTTTGTAGGCTTTGTTAAGTTCTAATATATTTATTCTCAAGGGAAGGTAGTCCGATGGCCCTAAAAGGGACTGGTGAGCTTCTTAGGTAAATTCTTTCTTGACTGAAGTTTCCAGCAAAAGTGACTGCCTCTATACATTAGGATGATATTTTTTGTCATTATATTGTAGTACAAAGCGTTGCTGCTAGTTGTAATGATGATTCTCAACGTCTCCTGATATTACGCTACAGACGTTGGTGTCTAGAGCATCTTCTTTTTTTGCAGACTCAGTTGTTTTGGTAATCTAAGGTGGGAAGATTGGTTCGTGATGCTTGACTATTGGAGACTCTCCCGTTTGACAAAATTTTTTTTTGTCAGTCACTGGGATTTTCATCCTTGTGACGAATAACTCCTATCGTGAAGTGTGCCAGTGAATGACTGACTTGGTTTAATAGTGGCCGGTTTTATATGGTGTTTTAGTCGACGAATCCTTGCTGGAAATAATAGTCAAAATGTATTTGTTAGTAAAGCAGTTTGAGCTTAGGTAGTTTAATTCAACAACCCTCAAAAGAACTGATAAGGTTTATGGTTATGTAGGGAATATAAATACATATGATTGCCCTGAAAGGGCCACTGTTAAAACTCTCAGCAATTACTTATCATAGAAAAGTGGGCTTAGAGAAATCCTTCTCAGTAGGTATGTTGTTGGGATGACCAGTGAGAAGGAGGCCGTTACGGCTGCGTAAACTTCTCAGGGCTGTTACTCCTGGCTTGGTATTGTAGCGAAATTGGTTTTTCTAACCTTAGAACAGTTGAAAGAATGGCCACTAAATCCTAAAATGCTAGAACCGATTGTTCTCTGGCTAGACACATCTTCTGGCATTTTGCCAAAGACGTTAGCAATTAGAACACTTTTTGTTGGTGGCACTCATTAATCTTAGAAGTTCGGGATTAAGTAAGTTGCTAGTCCATTAGAGAAAAGTATGCCTAATGCACTGCCAGTGATTAATTATGATATTCGATACTTTGCTTGAAAATATAATAACCAGACTAAATTGATTCTAGTGTAGGTTGCTTTAATTTAACTTCTACGCCACCTAGCAGATCCTAATGAACTAAAGTAATAAGATAGCGTATTTTTACAAAATTTTGAGCTTATTTATTGCTAGCAATATTCATTTTTTCAAGATTAAAACTACACTTAAATCATCTAGGTAGTGCCAAAAACCAGTGTGCAGAATTTCAGCAAGATCAGCTAAGTAGTGTTTGCGGTTAGGGATAACAATGAATTTTGAGACTTAGCTATATATATATACATATTAGTAAGATTAAGCGGCTGGAATATATATATAAAAAGACTTATTTTTACGTCTACAGGTCGTAAAGCCAACTTTTTATCAAACTTGAACATAAATTGCGCCAATCTGTTGCAGAAAGTTCAAAATTGTTATCGTCTAAATTGTTTATAATTTAATTTCTTAGCTTAACGCTTTTTTATAGTCTTATTTATAGTAACCACGTTGTTTGAATTAATTTGCAGTGAACAAGTGATTGGAATTAGTGTTATGACTGGACCTGTTTAGAGTATGGTCTTAACTGTTTTATTTAAATGTCATTCATGGGTCTCTTAGGATTCAGCTCCTGAGCTTTTGTTCTTTTTGTATTAAATAAGTATCTTTATTTTAACAAAATGGATAATTTCAATTATTGTTTTCCTTTATTACAGCAGTTTAGTAATAATTTGTTTTTTTAAATGCAATTTAATTAGATCACTTTCACAAGGTTCGGTGTTAATTTTATTACTAATGGATAACTTACTTCTATCACTGATTGTTATTACTGCTGTTTCAAAGTTCCCTAATGCTTTGTGCGATAATCTTAGGTGTTTCCTTAAAATACACGAATGAGTTCGTTGCCAGTAGGATGTTACGATTTTTGCCTTCTCTGCTATCGTCGGAACCATTTTCGGCGGGCCTCCTTTGCTGTACCTTGCTCCTTAGCGTAGTCCGATACTATTGATGTTCTCGATACGCACTCAAGTTGCCTCAGCCAACACGTTATGCCTTACGTATATAAGGTACTCAGGAGTCGCGAGAATCAAGAGTTAACTAAAACTTTAGAGGACAGGTGACAGACGTAAAGAAAGCGAGTTTTCCTCTTCATGGTGCGTTTTTATAGCATCAGAGCAAGTAAAAGAGGCCTTTGGTTGAATTAGATCAACCAATGAGCGATATTCTTGCAAACTGCGTTGACAGTTGCACGATAATGTTACATGCTATGATTGTACATATTAGGAAATAACAATACAAAAGTACCAATTGCATTTTTCTAACAAGTGCGATTGAGTTTTTTGTGCGTCAAAGTTGATGAAAGCTCGCATCACCAATGTAAGAACGACAATTACAAGTTTAATTGTGATAGTAAGCTTACAAATTTTGAAATTAATCCTTCTGGAGATCTTACAATCAATTTTGAATATAATGTATTAATGTGTAAATTACAAATTTTAAATTAGTAGACATTATCAGAATTGAACAATTAATGAGCAAGTAACTATTCATTCATACCTACAATACAATTTATTTATTCGTACATACATGAATGTTAACAATGAGGCTGGCCGTATTCCATGTCAGCATATTATGAAGCATTCACCTTAAAGCTAATACACACACACGCACACAGAAACAACGTACAAGCTCCTCTTGTCTTATTAGCTTGCTTTATATTCACAATACATCTTATCTGAATTTGACGGACGGATAGCTTTTAGTTATCATATAATTCGTATCAACTCGGGGTGTAATAGTAGTTCAAATTTTTAAGAATAAAATGAGCCGTTGAACGTTTTGTTGTGGCATTTGGGGCAAAAGTTTTTAATTTAGAAAATAGTGCCATTTTAATCAATAAAGCATTTTTTCAAAAACCTTTAATATTTTAAATGTAAAAACGACTATTTATTTGCTACAAAACTATTATTTAGTTGAACTGACAAAATTCTACAATTGTTATTCTTTAAATTCATAATTTATTATAAAACTGTATTTTTTTACGTTTTAAACATTTTCGTAAACATTAAAATTACTAACCTCATTTTTTTTGGGCTTATTTGCTACATATTTTCAATACCTATGACTGATTTCATAAAAATATGGCTGCGAAATCTTTGGTGAAAATTATACAACGAAAAAACAAGGAAAAAGTTGATTTTTTGAACTGTCACTAATAACCAAAGAAAGCAGCAGCATATTGCGCAATCCAGTTATCTTATGCAAAAGCAATGCACAATACTCAATGATACTTTGTACCCCAAAAACGGTGTGTTCAACATATTAGCAGTAAGAAAAAGCAATTAAATCAAGGAATAAAACAAGTATGTTTAAACGCCCTCGAGTGATCTTTCACCAGATAGGCCAATTTTTACCGTTACAATTGGTACTTTCTTTATTTACCAAGATAATTATAATTGCAATAATATAAGACCCAACCAATTGAGCAAACTTGAATCATTTACAACCGCATAAATTTTTACCTATGTAAAGAAAGTTGAAAAGAGATAAGTAACACCAAAAACTTCTTTACCTTTTTCTGGCGCGGTATGAGCTGGACGGGAAAGAAGTGGCCTGTATGTATGTTCAACAATTGGCTACCTAAAGCTTGGCCTGATCTCATTCAACCATAAGTCATAAGGAAGCTAAAAATTCCCCTCGCCAAGTCCTCTCTAATAACAACGCCAGTGGTTAAAGTTTTTTATATAAAAAGGGCCCATAGTGTCAGAGCAAATAGTTCCTCATCGGGTTCCTGACTTCAGTGTATATTCTGAACCTAAAATAAGAGCCTTGCTCTCCAGTACACGAGTTGCACCTCAGTGTCCTAATTTAGATGAATAAAAGTATGTTTTCAACTTCTCTTTCTTCACTTCATCCCACCCAAGAATTATTGGGCGCAAATGTACAGGTTGCCCCCGAACTGGGCAATATAGTAAACGTTGACGTTAGCTGACACGAATTTAAACATTAGCGTCTCTTCTTGACAAATAAAAACAGCAGCCATCGGGACTATAAAGAATTCTGTAGCCCTGTAGACTGCTGACGCGAATCTAGAGTTGAAGCTACAGCAGGCTACAGGGCAAAAGTCTTGGTCGTAAACATTACATATTGCGGTGTAACAGCATGTTGTTCGA
The DNA here is from genome assembly GCF_036245765.1 of Copidosoma floridanum. NCBI lineage: Eukaryota > Metazoa > Arthropoda > Insecta > Hymenoptera > Encyrtidae > Copidosoma > Copidosoma floridanum. The sequence goes on along the minus strand of NW_028321903.1, from coordinate 7,434,542 downwards.
TTTTTCTATGCATGTAGCAAATTCTAGGTGACGAGAGCTAAGCATGATCATAGGGCTTAAGAACCGTGTAAGCTAGACATCGAAATACTTGTAGGATGCTTCAACTGTGAAGAAAAAAATTTATATTTGTAACCTATGTATAACAGTCCTTGTACTGTTTTTAATAAGCAAAGTTGCTTAGATACCATAATACATAGATACTATTTACCAGCTTCAGTTTATTTTTTTGATTGAAAAAAATACTTTTATGTTCTGAAAAGTTCCGCTCTGTGTTAATCAGGAAAGCAGCTTGTTTAATTCTTTGTCTGAACGAATAGTAAGATAAAGGTAATGAGAAATGATGCAGACCCTTTTCTTATCACAAGTAGCATTACCAGCCTCTAAAAAAATCTAAGCAGCTAAGAAATTTACAATAGCAACCGAATAAGTTAGAGACTTAGCCCCTACGGGCTCATCATAACAATTTTTTTGTAGAAAATATTGAATACAAGGGGCTAGAAGCCTAGTGAGGTTAGGCGTTTCTTGATTTAGTTAGTTGTGTAACCAATTTGACATGACATGATTTCGAATTAGTAAAAAATAATTAATGCCAAAGTTAACATGCATGTTTACTTTTAGCCACTGATTCGAGCAACCAACGTTCCCACCCGTAGAGCCAGGCACATATTTTTCGAGAGAGTGACACTCATATCAAAAAACGTGTGCCTACACTAAGAAGAGTAGATTACTGTAAAATTGTGCATGTAGAGACACATTTTGAAGAGGTATGGAAGGCTTGTATTAAATGTACGTCTACAAGGAGTGGAGTGGAAATATCAGTCTCATCCGATAATTTTATTTAGTTAAATTGGGAACTAAATACTCACAAATATATGCACAGACTTTTAATTTCACGAAATTTTCCTTAGATTTTTTGTTTTTGTAGTACTTACTCTTGGCTACAGTAATCTGGTATTCTTACAAAACATTCAGCGAAAGCTTTTCTTTAAAAATGTCAGTTCAGTTATAACCTCCAATCAAATACTTTTAGTTATCTTTATTGCTAAGAACTGTAGGACTAGTTTCCGAGATCATCTATTGATACATGGAATTTTGTTGTACATACTTTACACTATTTCTATAGCTTGGATGGTTAAGGATTATGCTGCTTCACAATTTTTTTCTTAATTTTTGGATTAATTACAACTGTTAGCAGATTTTTTTTTAGTGTCATTTATCATCCTATTCTCATTTTTTAATTTATGTATTACTTATATTTATATTTACTGTAAGTACTTCTTTTCCTATACGTTGAACTAAACATTTTAATAATAACTTTCCTAACTAACTTGTTAAATACTTTTTGTTTGCAAGCCTATTCCTTAATTTAAAAGTGACAAATTGATTTTTCAGGATGCGAATATAACCGATAGACTTCAAAACTCCTTAGAAATTGTAGACCAAAAAAAGTTTAAAAAAAACTAAAAGCACAAGAAAATCTACTTTTTTTACAACCATCTAGAATATAACTATCACTAGCAGGGTAAAACAATACATCCCATTATACGTTTTTTTTTTTTTTTTTATATATTATAGTGCTCTACGTCCGGCACTTTGGAGAAGCAAGGGAAGACAGATGGGATGCCTCCCAGTACTGGGGAGGGGGGGAATTAGGCAATTATGCTGCGAGGAGGTCACCTAAACTCTTCTCGAGGAGAATTGCGTGGTGAAAAAGCACATGTGAAGAATCACAGAGGTACTTGACCGAAAAAGTCGCACTGGCCGGGAATCGAACCTTTTTTTTTTTTTTTTTTTTTAAAAAGTTTTTATTTGCTAAATCAAAAATACAGTAAATTAGTACATGGTTGTCGCAAACAAAAATACAAACAAAAGCCATACGGATTAACATTAGATGAGCAGATACATGACTAAGAGCTAAGTGAACTCGCATCTGAAACATATTGACGAATAAAAGTAAGCTTACTATAACTTATTTAAGAGACGGTGACAGATTCGTCGTTTGTCAAGCTTGTATCGGGGGATAATTACGGGTAAAAAGTATTTTTTTTTTTAAAACCCGAGAGTGGTAACGTTACGAAAGAGAAAAAAAAGATAAAAAGTTTAAGGGGGGGATTATATACAGGGAAGGGGCCTAAGGAGGCCAGATCAGTGTGCCGAGATCGTGCTGAGAACTCGCGCACGCTTGTGCGCAGCCGGCCTCTGATTGGCCGATTGACTGCGCGTCATTTAAACGTACAAAACTCAAAGACACAGCGCTCAAAGCCCGAACACATAAAACCCAAATGCCTAATCCCCAACGACCCAGTGCGCTTACTTGGCCGCACTTTTATTTTATTTATTAATAAGAACAATCTTAAGCGGCTAATCCCCAACGACCCAGTGCGCGTACTTGGCCGCACTTTTATTTTTTTTATTAATAAAAATAATCTCAAGCGGCTAATCCCCAACGACCCAGTGCGCTTACTTGGCCACACTATCATTTTATTTATTAATAAGAAAAATCTCACGCGGCTAATCCCCAAAGACCCAGTGCGCTTACTTGGCCGCACTATCATTTTATTTATTTATAAGAACATTCTCAAGCGGCTAATCCCCAAAGACCCAGTGCGCTTACTTGGCCGCACTATCATTTTATTTATTAATAAGAAAAATCTCAAGCGGCTAATCCCCAAAGACCCAGTGCGCTTACTTGGCCGCACTTTTATTTTATTTATTAATAAGAACAATCTTAAGCGGCTAATCCCCAACGACCCAGTGCGCTTACTTGGCCGCACTATCATTTTATTTATTAATAAGAAAAATCTCAAGCGGCTAATCCCCAAAGACCCAGTGCGCTTACTTGGCCGCACTTTTATTTTATTTATTAATAAGAACAATCTTAAGCGGCTAATCCCCAACGACCCAGTGCGCTTACTTGGCCGCACTTTTATTTACTTACTCAGCCTAAGTAAGTTGAAGCGCTTGCTTGTGTGCGCTTTCATTTATTTGCGAAGTATGTTACATTTCGAGAGCGTTTTCTACTGTTAAGTAATTTGAAGTGCTTTCCTTGCCACAGTATTAGTTATTTATTAATTATTGATCGTTTCAGGGGCTTATCCTAAGAAATTTGAATTCCTCGATTGTGTTCGCTTTTATTTATTAAGTAAATACACTTATTTATATAATGAACTAAACAATTATAATAACTAAATATAAAAAGCCTTATATAATTATAACATAATTTTAAAACTGTTCTTATGTTTGCTTATGTTTCTTTTTGGTTGCTACTTATTTAATTTTCTTCATTATTAGACAGGTTTCCACACCACCGAAGAGGTACTGTCTATGGTGCGTTGGAATTTTTATTGAAACTATTGTGTTTTTTGCCAAAGTGTCTAAAGAATAATAATGTTTTGACTTTTTTTGAGAATTTTTAACATGTCATATTTTTAGTTTGAAAAAAAATTTAATTTAGTTTACTCACACATTAGTTTCAACTGTTGACTTCCTTCGCCAAGAGACCTTTTTTTGACTTATCCATCTTATTTCTAATTCTTTGGTAATGTTACTTTAATTTGGTAATAATACTCTTATTCTTAGTCAGTAAAGTTTAAGATCTAGTAATAATTTTCTAATTAAAAAGATCTCGAAGCCCTAAACCACTTAAACTTACTGCAAGAATACTGTTTCTAGTATTAAATCAGAATTTATTGAAACAAAATATATAGCTAAGTTAGTCGAAAATTTACTTGGAGTACATATTAGCACTGTTGAATTTATTAAAATGGTTTTCCGTTAATACTAAGTTTTCGCAATTAATATTATACGCCTTTCCGTACGATTTTAAAAAGCATCGCGCATTAAGTAAAGGGATACTAGTTTGATTACTTTTGTCATCCTTAATTTCATTTACAGCAGAAAAAGTTCGCTCAGGTTCCGCGTTTGAGTGAGGTATAGCGAAAATTAATTTAACTAAAGATGTTAACGCGGGATAAAGACATTCGTTTGCCTGATTCTTTAAGTTTATGATTTTACTCCAAAAAGTTTCCGTATCAAAATTCATTAATAAATTTTTTTCCTGCTCGTTAAACTTTGTATGAATATCTTGCCACTCATTAGCAACAGTTTTGGCATCTAAAAATGGAAAATACTTTAAAATAATATTTAAATTTGGATATCGTTGTCGTTCCGTTTCATTTAACACTACTTGTGGATTAAGAAAATCTAAATGTTTGAAAATATCGTCGTTTTGAAGAAAACGCTTTTTGATCTCATGAAAACCGCGAATGTAAAATTTTTTGCAATTACTCCGTAAATTTTCGACTTCCTCTTTTGTTAATTTTTCTTCTATTTCCGAGCATAAGGGTCCTGTATAGATTTTTTCCAAGGACATCAGATTTTCCATTACATCAAAATTTGGTAAAAAGATATCTTCTATTACGTTTACATTTATGAAATTTGTTGCAAGTTGCATTAATAATCTTTTGATGGATTCATTAATCTGGTGTGTTTTATAAGCCTTCGATTGAAAGGCTGCATTAAAAGAGTTAAAGAAATTTAGGTTAAAATGTAAAAAACTTACGTAGGCTTTCACAGTATTATTTTGCAGTAAATTTAAAATTTTTTCCGCGTTCGATTCAGGCCCATTTTTTTCACGCGACAGGCATCTTTTTTCAAAAACTTCTATCGAAAAAAAAGCAATTAAAGCTGGCCACATAGAAAGAAGACGATCATAACATTTAAAAGCTTCGAGCCATCGCGTTCCCGAAAATTTGAGCGCTTTGTTATCAGGCAAATTCAAGTATTCTAAATTTTCCGACGATTCCGCGGTGCGTTTTAGACTAGAGGATAAATAAGAGTACACTGAGCGAGCAAGTTCTTCTATTTCTTTAGGAAGCATACTACAACAATTTTTTGCCACGATCGCGGCCGAGTGACATATACAATTCCGGACAATTAAATTAGGAACATAATCCCGAAGATATTTTTGAAAACTGTTATGTTTGCCGACCATTACACTAGCGTTATCGCACGAAAGAGCAACTATATTTTTAATGTTTATTGAATTATCGTCAAGGAATTTTTTAAACACGCGAAACAACTCTTGTGCACTACCTTTCTGAGCGTCGATTTCAATTAATTGCAAAAGTTGTTGGACAACCGAATTTTTTTGCGGTGAAAAATATTGTACACAAACACAAAGCAATTTTTTATTACTAATGTCAGTGCTTTCGTCAATAAGAACTGAGTAATAAGAATTATTTAAAATACTTGTTAAATTTTCAAACTCATTTTTATACAAAATGTTATTAATGACTTTTGCACATTTATCTTCTTTCATACGAATATTTTTCACGGCTTGAAAATCCTCGACAAGATTTTTAATGAAAGGAATTAAATTGTTTACTATTCGAACACTGACGGGGTTTTGCGCAATAAACATTGATACGCGCATTTCCAAGGCATGAATTCTATCTTGAAAAGATAGTCCTTCAATAACAACTGTTACAATGGTACCTGAATCGATCGCGGCGTTTAAATTATCGACGTGGGTAAAAGTTGTGCTATGAGCAATCAAGTCACTTTTGCTAAAAAACTTTAAATCTTTTTGACAAGCTTTACAGTAAGCCTTTTGCTTATCGGTCGCGTGCTTTACAAGCCAATCTTTTAATATCGGATCGCGTAACCAGTCTTCCTGGAACAAAATAGCCGACCGTCTTTTTTTCGGTGTTTCAGTTGCGCTTTTCTTCGGTCGCTTGTTGTTGTTAGTGATGTCATCAAGGTTAGAAACAAAAGAACTAAAAAAAATCGCGATAACAAGAGCTAATGTGAAAAAAGAAAAAAATAAAATCATCAACATATTCATGATGATAGACTTTCTGCTAACAACAACAAACAAGTAAAATTAAGTGCAAAGACTGTCACAACTTAAATACAAAGGTTACAAAAATTCACGTAAAAGCAGAATCTACAGATGTTGCTACAATTATTTACGCAACACAGTACAACTTCTACTCACACCACGCACGTATGTGTATGTTTTTGACACACTTTTACACAAAAATTAATAAAATACCTTATTAATCCGCATGAAGTTGGAAGAAGCAGTTGCTTTACGAAGACATCCAGGCCAAAGAGAGATATATAGATAGCTCTTTGCGACGCCTTGACGTGTGTTGACAGTTGACAAGAGCGCGAGCATGCTTTTGCACGTGCATCGCAAATTCGTTTGTTTCGGCGCGAAATACAATAACTCAAAGTATAAAGGATGATTTTAAAAGAAGAGATTTTAAAAATAGAGATCTTTAAAAATTTTTAATAACTATTGTTCTACTTAAGATTGTTCTTATTAATAAATAAAATAAAAGTGCGGCCAAGTAAGCGCACTGGGTCGTTGGGGATTAGCCGCATGAGATTTTTCTTATTAATAAATAAAATGATAGTGCGGCTAAGTAAGCGCACTGGGTCGTTGGGGATTAGCCGCATGAGATTTTTCTTATTAATAAATAAAATGATAGTGCGGCCAAGTAAGCGCACTGGGTCGTTGGGGATTAGCCACATGAGATTTTTCTTATTAATAAATAAAATGATAGTGCGGCCAAGTAAGCGCACTGGGTCGTTGGGGATTAGCCGCTTGAGATTTTCCTTACCAATAAATAAAATAAAAGTGCGGCCGAGTAAGCGCACTGGGTCGTTGGGGATTAGCCGCTTGAGATTGTTCTTATTAATAAATAAAATGATAGTGCGGCCAAGTAAGCGCACTGGATCGTTAGGGATTAGCCGCTTGAGATTGTTCTTATTAATAAATAAAATAAAAGTGCGGCCAAGTAAGCGCACTGGATCGTTGGGATTAGCCGCATGAGATTTTTCTTATTAATAAATAAAATAAAAGTGCGGCCAAGTAAGCGCACTGGGTCATTGGGGACTAGCCGCTTGAGATTGTTCTTATTAATAAATAAAATGATAGTGCGGCCAAGTAAGCGCACTGGGTCGTTGGGATTAGCCGCATGAGATTTTTCTTATTAATAAATAAAATAAAAGTGCGGCCAAGTAAGCGCACTGGGTCGTTGGGGATTAGCCGCATGAGATTTTTCTTATTAATAAATAAAATGATAGTGCGGCCAAGTAAGCGCACTGGGTCGTTAGGGATTAGCCGCATGAGATTTTTCTTATTAATAAATAAAATGATAGTGCGGCCAAGTAAGCGCACTGGGTCGTTGGGGATTAGCCGCTTGAGATTGTTCTTATTAATAAATAAAATGATAGTGCGGCCAAGTAAGCGTACTGGGTCGTTGGGGATTAGCCGCTTGAGATTGTTCTTATTAATAAATAAAATAAAATTGCGGCCAAGTAAGTGCACTGGGTCGTTGGGGATTAGCCGCATGAGATTTTTCTTATTAATAAATGAAATGATAGTGCGGCCAAGTAAGCGCACTGGGTCGTTGGGGATCAGCCGCATGAGATTTTCCTTATTAATAAATAAAATGATAGTGCGGCCAAGTAAGCGCACTGGGTCGTTGGGGATTAGCCGCATGAGATTTTTCTTATTAATAAATAAAATGATAGTGCTGCCAAGTAAGCGCACTGGGTCGTTGGGGATTAGCCGCATGAGATTTTTCTCATTAATAAATAAAATAATAGTGCGGCCAAGTAAGCGCACTGGGTCTTTGGGGATTAGCCGCTTGAGATTGTTCTTATTAATAAATAAAATGATAGTGCGGCTAAGTAAGCGCACTGGGTCGTTGGGGATTAGCCGCATGAGATTTTTCTCATTAATAAATAAAATGATAGTGCGGCCAAGTAAGCGCACTGGGTCTTTGGGGATTAGCCACTTGAGATTGTTCTTATTAATAAATAAAATGATAGTGCGGCCAAGTAAGCGCACTGGGTCGTTGGGGATTAGCCGCGTGAGATTTTTCTTATTAATAAATAAAATGATAGTGCGGCCAAGTAAGCGCACTGGGTCGTTGGGGATTAGCCGCTTGAGATTGTATTTATTAATAAAAAAAATTAAAGTGCGGCCAAGTACGCACACTGGGTCGTTGGGGATTAGCCGCTTGAGATTGTTCTTATTAATAAATAAAATAAAAGTGCGGCCAAGTAAGCGCACTGGGTCGTTGGGGATTAGGCATTTGGGTTTCATGTGTTCGGGCTTTGAGCGCTGTGTCTTTGAGTTTTGTACGTTCAAACGACGCGCAGTCGCTCGGCCAATCAGAGGCCGGCTGCGCACAAGTGTGCGCGAGTTCTCAGCACGATCTCGGCACACTGGGCTAGATACAAGAGTGCCAGAGGCTTGATTTTAAAAGATATGAATAGATATCTTAAACCAGTTATACTTTTAATTAAGGTATGATCGATAAGACAATAAGCATCAGGGGGGATGACGTTATGATTAAATTTTGGACCGATTAAGCTAATTTTTCGCCCTCTAATTTCGTCAATGAACTTGGCATCGTTCGTGAGCCACCAATATTTTTCTTATAATCTATGACAGTCTCATTTGTCTCGGTCTGGGATTGTGCGGGAGTATTTGAATGTGTGTATGTTGTCTTCTTGTGGATCGAAGGTAATAAATTTGTTGGTGTGATGTCTTGCTTTATGATAAAGAATGGGTACATTAAGGGCATCCTGTAAGTATCCTTTTTTATCGAAGAACACAAAGGAGTGAGGTGGGAGATAGCCCAAGACAGTTTCGGTCAAAAAGTCAGACGTAGCTTCGGCTAGGAATTTATTATAGTAGTAATTATTGACTTTTCTGAGATTGGCAAAGTAATCTCGATTGCTTTTTAGCAGGAAGTTATCGATGCGAGGAATTCCACAAGATTATAGATTGTATTGTTGCTTACGAAGTGCACGGAGTCGCGTTTTCTAAATACGTGAAGGCAGACTCGTTGGCAATGTCGCTCAAACTTGCGCAGCTTTTCGATGGTAGAAGCGCTGATGTTCCACCAAATCGGTGAGGCGTAGGTCATGATCGGACGAATCAGCAGTAGGTAGCATATAATTTTTGCTTTAGAAGAGAGGGATTTGCTAAAGAATAGACGGGAGTATGCCTTGAAAGCTTTTTTAGCTTTGTCGAGCTGAGCAAGTACATGTGGGGTGAGTTTAAATAGGTAGTCGAGTTGTAGGCCAAGATGTTTGACTGATTTTTGATTTTTAATAATGTGAGTAGCATCATCGTCTTTTATAGTAATCTGGAAATTTTCTATTTCTTTTCTTATTTTACTGCCTAAGAATCTTAGAGGCTTATGGAGAAGAGCTAGTTCCGTTTTGGGGGGGTTGATCTTTAAATTCCAATTAGTGTACCATTTTTTACTGCCGGTAACTAGGCTTTCTAGCTTATGTTGAATAACAAAGGGATATTTATCAGCAACCAATATAATAAAGTCGTCGACAAAGCAGGCTGAGTAGGTATTATTGCCCGAATTGAGACCAAAAAGTATAGGTAGGGCGTGTGTAAAAATGTTCAAGAGTTCGGGCGAGTTGACAGTACCTTGCATTAGGCCTTCTTGTATGTTAAAGGTGATGGATGATGTGATCGTCCCATTCCATGTAATAAAGGCTCTGTCTTGGGTCATGCTCCAAATTAATTGGATTAGGTCTCGTGGGTATTTGTTTTTAAGCAGAACAAAGAGCAGGCATTTAATCCAGACAGAATAAAATGCTCTCTCACGGTCTATGAGGCAGGCTCCAACTGTGTCGCCTCTTTGTAGATGACTGTTGATTTCGGTTGATACTTTGTGAATGGCATGAGTTGTGGATAATCGTTGGCAGAAGCCGAATTGATTATGAGGTATGATTTTGTTTAGTTTGGTATAGTGCTTTAATGAGTAATTAATAATGATTTCGAAGACTTTAATATCGGCGGGTGTGAGGCTAATGGGGCGATAGCTAGCTATATGGTTAGGGGGTTTGTTTTTCTTGAGGATGGGGAGGACTTTGGCTTTTTTCCAGACCAATGGATAGTGCTTATTATTTATACAGTTATTGAAGATAGTAGTATAGTCTTTAATAACATTGATAGATAAATGTTTAAGTACTATAGGGGGGATGGAGTTAAGTCCAGAAGAGGTTTTATTGGGCAGTGTGCTGAAAATTCTAGCCACTTGTGGAACACTAAGGAAGGTGATGGAGTCATTTATTTGGGATGGGTTGAGGGCTGTATTTTCGTCGTTGAAGGAAGTGATTGTGATGTTATTGGCTTCTTTTTGCTCAAAGTCAAGGATTAAGGTATCTATTTGATTGTTGACTATATTAGAGAGAGGTGTATTGGCGTTTAATTGCCGAGGCATGTTGATGGTTTCTAGGAAGGCTCCTAGCACATTAAGATTGTCTTGAGGTGTGTGTAACAAGAATTTGTCATCAATTTTTGTAAGTTTCTCTGGGTTACAATTGCAACGCACCAGTAGATTTAGATTTTGACTGTCGAGAAGAATGTTGTCGATTTTGGGTGCTCCCTTGGGACGGAAGAACCAGTTTATTTTGGGAAAGAAAGACTGCGATTTAGTGTGGTCGATAAATTTGATTTGTTTGTCCCAATATTTGTTGTAGGCTACTTTATACTCGTTTTTGAGTGTATCGTTGACTTGAGATATAAGAAATTTTAGATGAAAGATGGTTTCGGAGCTGCGTCTGCTGTTATACCTGTAGCTCTTATTTAGGGTAGTGATGAAAAATGATTTGAATTTATGGAGTTTTCTTATTTTGCATGTGATATAGCTAAGGATGTTATCAGCCGGGAATCGAACCACGGTCTCCCACGTGCCAATCCACGACCTAGCCGACTGAGCCACCGTGCGCTCCTCCCATTATACATAAATTTTTGTCTGCATTTATATATTCTATTTTTTGGCTTATATTAACATTTCTTCTTTATATTTCGTACTTTTGTAATATTTACATAGCAGCTATTCTTATTATTGACTAATGTACGATTTTGATCTACATGATAAAGTGCTGGTTCATGAGCAAAGTTAGAGTTAGTGTCAATATCAAAATTAAGCAGATTAAAATGATGGCATAAAAATCGAAACACTAATGAATAATAATAGATCGAGATTGCTTACTACCAAATTGAGAATATCAAAAGTTTTTGTCAGTAAAAAAATTTAAGAAAAAAAAACAGAAAACGGTTTAGCGCAAATTAAAAATTATTGTATCATCCTTAATAAGATATATAACTATATTATTATTTAAAACTTTAAAAAAATCATAAAACACCATTTTTATTCATGAAAAATAAAATTATTTAAGAAATTTACTCAGTCTTTTGACGCTCAAATGATTGACCAAGTATTCGAATGTTTTGTGTAAAAATTAGCTAGCGAAAGGTCTGCCAAAAGAAATTGAGAGTGACTACATGAAATGCGCTAGTTGTATGGAAAATAAAATGCACAATTTACCATCTAAAAATAATAGACAAAAGGCCAAGGAAATTTAAAAAATAGTACATACTGATCTGAATGGGCCTCATAATACCACTGGATTAAATGGGAAAAAAACCATTTTTTAACTTTTATTGATGACTGTAGCAAAATAGACGAAGTATATTTAATCAAATTAAATCAAAAGATCAAGTCTATGATTGTTTTGTGTCATACATGAATGAAGTTGAAACTATAACCGGGAAAAAAATAAAAAAATTTTGGCGTGACACGGGAAATGAATATGTGAATAAGAAAACTTTTGAATTAGTAAAAGAAAAAAGGTATTATGTGAGATGCTTGTCCACCATATGTTTATGAATTAAACGGTACTGCTTAGATATACGATAGAATCATTACGGAAATCGCTAGATGTTTATCATCTGAAGGTAGAATAAATAGAAGATTTTGACCATAAGTTGTATGTGCGGCAGCATATTAAAAAAACAGGATACTTGCAAATACTGCTGATTTCATAACTCCTTTTAGTTGTTCTTTAGTATAAAAGCTGATGTTTAACATTTAAAAATGTATGGAACCAGAGTATTGTCCGTGTGCCTTAACAGCGAAGGCAGTCAAAATGGGATAGAAAAGCCGATTGAGGAACTCTTGTAGGTTATGAAAATGTAGAATATCAAAGTTTAATTAATTATAGATTTATTATAGCAAGACATGTAGATGTCATTGAAAAATGTAAATATTGGATTGAGACATAATAATGATGATGAATTAAAAAATGAAAATGAAATTGTAGATGATAAATCCGAGTCAAGCGACGAATTTAAAGATGCTGAGTATTAAAATGACAATGATAAAAATTTATGAAGACAATTCAGGAACTTTAAGCATCGCAAAATTTGGAAATCTAACAAATAATTGGAAATAAATTAAGGTGCATTATCATTATATTTATGAAAGTTACTTAAAAGAAATAATTGAGAGTAAAAGTACAACCAGAAAGCAATATATTAGATATTCTTACGAAATCTCTTGTAAGGTTAAAATTTGGTAAAAGTAGCCTAATTCTGTTTTTTACCTCGAAAACGAAAGCATCAATGGCTATGAAAAAAGTCTTACCCAAAATAGATACGCACTAAGAGCCTGACAAAACTAGCTGCTTCGGACCTCCACGATCCAAGCTCTATACCATTCTTTGCAGATTCACATTGTGATGATGGATCCAAAGATGCCAAAATATTATGCGAATATTGGTTTAAAACGCCATCCAATCTTTTTTTTACCTTATATGTACACTGAAAAAAGAGGCCCGTAGCATTGATCCAGTGTGAAGAGAGGCAATCAAGTTTAAATTACTACATGTGTGTTGGGACACGTTAAAGACTATGCTTAGCTTTTTTCACTATTTCCATTTTTGTAGAGTCTATGGTAAGGTTTTTAATAGATCAGGCAGATAGTTTGTGGCAACTTATCCTTGGTAAGCGATCTCATGTGGCTGAGTAACTTGTATTTATCCATAAACCACCGTCTTTGGGTTATAGCGCATCTGGCTTTGCAGGAACATGGCAAGGCAAGAGATCATCAAGTCAAACTTTTTCCAAGTGCCCTGAAACTGTCACTCTTTAATGGCAGTCTTACAATGTACCTGCCAACTGTCACTTGCAAGTAACTTGCAAACCTGTCCACACACTCAATGTTGCTGGATGATTTTCAACACACCTGGAGAACTTCTTATAATATGCAAAACCACTGTAGAAGGGAGGTGAGCTTCTAATGACGAAGAGGCCTGAAGTCGTTCTACGCTGTTGAGCACGAGGTAGCCTAGGTGTTCTAAACACATTCTGTGGCCTCACCAGTGATAATCCAGCCAAGTAACGTTACTTCATCGACTATTTGGCCCTGCTGAAGCATTTCTACATGAAGTAAGCTTAGATATACGTCCAAACCAAGAAGGGCCTCGACCTTTATGGGTCTGCATAAGTTCATTGTCATCATTCGAAGTTTAAGAGTTGTATCGTATAGTTTGTGAAAAACTTGTGCTTGATGCTGCGATTGTGTGCCATTAATGCGTCTGACACCTGAGATGCTTGTAAAGTTCAGTTTAAGAAGTACTCACAGACACTAGGTAAGTCTGGTCAAAGTTAAGGATATTCTTTAGCACGTGTCGACGAGGGTCTACGCTGTCACGAGGTGGCCCAGATTTCTGTACTGAGTCTGCGCCATTGGCAAAACGGAAAGTTGTAGTAATAAGGCACTACTGGCTCAGAGATCGATAACCAAATTGATCTTCCACTTATCACTTATTTTATTCAGCTGAGTGACCCGAGATGAACAGTTCCGCTTGTGACTGCTCTCATTTAGCAGGCTATGGTGAGTTAAATTAAAGCGTTGGCAGACTGAGCACATGAGGTACGTTTTAACTAAGTGGCCTGATCCAAGATAGTTATAACTCAAGACTTGGTGAATCACTAGTGCTTTTTTTTCCAATGATTCTGGGTTTTGGAGGGCATCCCAGTGGCGAAAATAGTTGTCAAACAGCTTTGTTCAGATTTTAACCTCCCAGAGAATCCACTGATGGGCCTTAATCGCTTTCATTGACATCACAAAGAAGGCAATAATAACATCGACTAGAGTACACTGTACCGATAAAGAGTCCTCCCAGCTGTTGTCCTCCTTGAAACATTGTCAGAGTGTAAGCTTGATATTTGTTGTTAAACGGAGCTTTCCATTCTCCTCCGCCAAAGTCGCAGAAATGGATGTGGGGGTTTCATGCAAGATTAGATTCTGCTCACGACGTAGACTGTGGAACGATCATAATGGCTGTTCCAATTGTACTCTTTTGTGCGAGTATCATAGAAGCATATGGCTTTGAAGCCATCACGACTACATCTACGGAAAAAAATATCGAGAGCAAGCATGTAGCTTATCTATTACATGGGCCAAGGTGAGGGCTGGAGCAGTTTGGAATGATATCAAATCTTGCGTGAGCAATTAACCAATCAGAAATTGACTCCACAGCAAGTATATGGACATTACATGTTGCTGGAAAGTAAGTATACAGACCTCTTCCACCGCCTTCAAGGTACCTTCATGTTGTGTTACCAGCTAACTTTCCGGGCAGTTTCCATTTACTGGAAGTATTATGGACCGTATACGTACCATAAAGTACCCGTACACGGCCAGGAAGCATTAAAAAATATGCAAGTACAAATGGTTGCAGTTGCAACAAATTATTTTATCACTATGATATATGGGATTTACTATCTTTCCTGAAGTTTCAGAAATACCAAAATATACATACTGAGATGAATCCTTTGGGTTTGCGGGATTGAACTTTTCAACTGTATGTTTTAGAACGTATTTTCTTTTCCATAACGTTTTATGTGATACGTGTAAATTGGGACAATAAGACTTGAATTTCTTTAATAAAAATTCAATGTGTCTGTAGGGGGGCTTACACTCTCTTGCATAGTATGCCAAAATCCTAGCCACATATATGTGATTCCTTAAAAGATTCATTATCTTCGTAGTCATTTACACATTCATCCTCGTCGCCACAAATGCTAGGATAAGATTGAATAAATATTGATTCTCTTCAACGTCACTTGCTTTATCATTCCATTCATCATTTTTACTCAGAACATTTTTAGAAGTTTCATTGTTCAAATTTTCATCATCACGCGTATTTTTATCTACATAAACATTTACATTTAAATTTAATTCACATTGCTGTTCATCAGAAGCCTCATTGTTGTTCCTTAATTCATTAGAGCTACATTGATCTAAGGGTGATATCGGGGAGGTAACCTGTAGCTTGGCTGTGACGTAGCCATGGTATGGCGTGTTGATCGAGCTTGAACGCAAACATTTGCTATGTCTGTGACACAAGCCTAAGGCAATCGTGGCAGTCTCCTTTAAGTTAAGCGTTTCATGCGAACACGTAGACAGTAGAGAGTAGCTGAAGTACAAGAGAGTATGGTTCTGCTAGAACGTCCTTTGTTATCTAATAGTGATGGATGAGTACTGGAGGGTGCGTTATCAGAGCAGTTTAATTGGTTAACGGCTGCACTATGCATAGGTTGGAGAAAAAAGGAAGAGGTGAGGCAAGCGCTAGCCAGGGAGCCAGGCCAGGTAAGCTACATGCTTTCTAGGTCAAAACAAAAATTTTTAAAAATTTTAGTCAAGAACTTGGTGTTGCTGTTATCTTGAAAAGATAAATCAAATTAAGTTATTAAAAAGTCATACAGTAGCTTTTGTATGTAATTTTTATTGGATTTTTCGTTTGATTTTTATTTATAATTATTTTATCTATTTGATTGTATAGCATGTTGTCGTTTTCAAAGAACTAGTTAGTTAACAATCTTTTGTGATAGTAATTTTTTAATGATTACTTTTTTCACATCGTTAGGACTTGACAACTTAATAGTTTCAAAATTTTACATAGTCAAAAAATCACAATGCAAGAAAATGTTTTTTAAATTAATTTTTCATATTACCTTGTATATTCATCCCCGTAAGGATCTTTGATGATGCTGATGTTTTTACAGAAATCTCTCTTTTGCGTATCAAAACTCTCTTCAATAATTACATGTCGGTCATAGGGAGTGTCGTAATCAACTTCTAGGATTGTAGAAAATGAGTGTGGATAAATAAAGTCTATTGCTGTTACTACAACTCCAGTGAATACACAAGTCATTCCTAAAACAATTTTAAGTATCAAAATATATCCATATTATGTTTTTTTATCAATTGACGCAATATTAACAGGTACAGAAAATTATGTAAAACGTTAGTATTTTATAACTAAAAATGGATGAAAATATTTCTTTTCAGAGCAAATGCAGGAGTCTTCAAATATAATGGCTTAATGAGATGTTATCCAATTTATTTTCTCCTTATTGAGTAGCTTTATTACATTCGTTTCTATAAAATCAGTGTAACAATATTACTATTATAACAAGAAATTTTTTTTACATGCATATCATCAAATGAATGGGCTTACATATAGACAGAGGTATGGTCCAAGAAATTCTCAACCTACCCATGTCTATTTTTGGTAATAAATAGTTTTTCAAGATTGAACTTGAAAGTGTCTAAAGTTAAACGTTTAAATAAGTTTAAGTTTTTAGTAAGAATAGAAAAAATCTTTTGTAGGTGTGGATAGAACAAATAAATTTCTGTTTACTTTACAGTTGCAACAGGAGAGCAACGTTCTGACAGGACGTCCTTTGACAGTCAATGGTGGTGGACGAGTACTAGAGGATGGACCATCAGAGCAGCTCACCCAGTGCACGGCCGCACTGTGCATAGGATGAAATAATAGAAAATAGGTGGAGAAAACGCTCGCTAGAAAGCCAGGCCACGTTAGCTTCTCGCTTCCGGGGTCAAAGCAACAAATCTTAATAATTTTTGCCTAGAACTTAGTTTTGCTGTTGTGTTAAAAAAATTAATCAAATCAAGCTTTTGAAAAATAAGAAAATAACTAGAAAATAACAAAAAATTTTAAAAACACATAGCTTCTTGTTTACAAGACAGTTACTTTACTATTTGAGCTACTAAGTGGCTTTTTAGTTATACCACAAACTTTTAATATCTTAATTATCGACAAGTGAAAAACTATTCTTAATTATATCTTAAAATGTAACATTTATTTTGTTAAAAGCACCATGTTGAAGTGGGTGACTTGAAAGAGACAGCTGTTGCTTTTAAGATTCGAGTTGCCACTGGAACTGGTGGATGACTGTATGGAAGTATGCAGAGAGTAAGATGAGTCAGTGTGATTGAGACTCGATTTCCTCCGTCATTGGACAATTGAGCAAAGAGTGTAGATAATAATGGGTAAGAGCAGGTTATGGAAAGCTAACACGGTAATATTATTATACATAGAAATGATATTTATATAATCACTGCCCTTGCAATTGATGTTATACAGGTTTTGTCGAGGGAGCGAAGACTTAGCGATGGCTACAGATGGGATGGTACGAGAGGATGACTTTGAGTTGTTGTACAGTCCCTCTTATGTACTATGAGTCCTCTTATTACTTGCAGTGTTCTCTAAAAACTAGCAGTGAAAGTAACGAGGAATCTAAGAATGAGTCTCGTTCTATTAAATTTATTTAACTAGCTCATAGTATTATGTATTGTAAAGTAAACTGCTAGAGATTATGACTTGCTTTGAGGAAATATAATAATATCTTATTTTATTACATTCTGTTCGATTAAGTACTGAATACCAAATGGAATAAATAAATAGCGATTATTAAGGGGTAATTTTTAAAAAAAACTTACACATTATATAAAATACAGTCCAACAGCAAATAAAAGCCAAAAAAAATCTCCCAAATGCGATTTTTGTACAGAACCTTCTATACACTGGACTGTAGTTTTAAGAATTCATCAATCAAAGGGCTATGCATCCATCACATACAGTTTCAAGGATTTCATCTCTTACTCTAAGCCCAATTGTACTTTATAATAACTTTTGTATTTGTTTCAAGAGTTTTCAGTATCACACATTGCCAGAGATTAGTGAAAAAATTGCTGACTGCCATGCAACGGAGTGTGCCCACTTTTTCCAGTGGTTCGAGCACTCCACCACGACCAAGCAGCCAAACAAGGCGTAAATTTTTATTTTATTTTAGAAGCGTGGTAGGGATATGTACCTACGAGAAGAAAACTAGAATCATGTGGAAATATCCATATAGGCGCAGATCTTGGAGACGCATGAAAGGGGTATACCGAACATGTGCTTATGAGGAGAGAAGTGAGAGTGTAGGCTATAAAACTGTATAGTGTGGTGCACAGCCAAAGCAAGTGACGATACAAGTTTTTCTCTTTTAAGTCTCTTAACTCTGCAACCGAGTATAAGCTATATATATTCGACTGACTTTTGATTTTAATACATGATTTTTTAATTCTCCCGTACTTATAACATTGCCAAATCCATTTATGTTTTAAAAAAATATACGGTTTCAACTATTTTTTAAGGTTTTGAGTAGAGCTTTAACCACTAATTTATTAATTTTACACATCCTAACTGCTGTAAACTGTAGGACAAGCTCCGGAGGATATCCATGAACACATAAGACTTTGAAAGAAAATTTATGTGTCCTTCGGATAGCTGACATGGATAAGGCTTTTGCCACTTCGTGTATTTTTTTGCGAAAATTTACATCATGAAACATTTTTTTTTTTTTTTTAATTAAATTCATCATTCTGTTTTCATTTCTTTTATTTACGTTTCGTAAAAAAACATATACGTGTCCTCTCCTAAAGACGAGGAAACTCCTAAAAAATTCTGAACATACTATTTACAACAAAAAAAGCTGGAGGAACTAGAAAACTTATACAATAACTACGATTATTTTAAATATGAGTATTATCAGTGAAGTACAAAAAGAGCTTTCTGGCAGCCGAGATTACCAGTACCCCTGAAAGTTGACTGACCCTAGCGCCATCCAGCGCGATCTCGTATTTTAAAACAATTCCTAGGACTCTTGATTCAATGAGCATATCCAAGATCAGTGATTATAAGTCAGCCTCAGCTATCCTCTGGATCTTATCGTGAAAGCCAGTGCATTGGTAAAGCTTAGCTTTGTTCGACAAACCACTATGAAGTAGATAATTTACATTGTCGAACTTTCTAGAAAATTAAGGATTCTTACTAACTCGTCCTGGGATGAAATACATACAATCTTGATCACCATCTGAACTACACCTGTTCAACCAAGCTGCTACGGCAGCTCGTGTGAACCCTGAGTATGGCACGGCAGACAACATGAAAGTATTGGTTAATGCCTAGCTTAGGTTGCGTATGCACTTGTAAGCAACCCAATTTCTAGTAAGGACAGTATAATCTGACGAAATTCAGCCTTTTACTATGCTACCGTAGCTTCCTTTCATTTTAATTTCATAATTATGCCTATTCACCAGGTACGTTTTCGTATTACCTGACGTGCCCTTGTGTATTACAGGCGATGCGTACCAAGGCTAACAAGAACGACTTGTCATCTGAGCGCCACTAATCATTTGCGTAGGACCAGCGATTCCAACCCCACCTAACCATATTTTGTAATCATGCACTTGTTAGTTATTCTCCAGTGGCATTCAACATGTCTCATGCGTGGCTCCACGTATCAGACAAACCTCAGCACAACCAATAATATTCTTCAGCTATTTCGTACGGATGCAATGTTTGAGAGAGTACTGACTGATCTATTTTTTACATGCAACCGTCTTCACGTAAGACAAGCCTTTTTGCTACCTGACATATCCATGCATCTTTAGCATATCACAGCATTACTTAAACTTGTCCCTACACATCCTTAAGCATTTGGTGTACTCAAGTGTAACCTAGTTCATCCCTCACAGAAGGATGCGAGTGTTAGGCAGAACCCACAGACTGTATCTTCCATCTTCCACATGTTATGAGAATACGTGAGCATAGGTAAACGCATTCAAGGAATACTAGCGTACGCGAGCGCATCCAAGGAACAATAGCGTATACGAGAATACGTAAACATAGCAGAAGAATACCAGCGTGTGCAAGTGCATGTGAACACATTCAAGAAATATAATCTTACACGAGCGCATGCAAGGACTACTAGTATAAACAAGCATGTCTCAGAAATACAAGCTTATACAGGCGCATCCAAAAAAAAGAAGCTTATACGAGTGCTTCCTATAAACGCACGTCTGAGGAGCACTAGAATGTGCGAGCGTACGCGAATGCATCAGAGAAATACTCTGAGGGCACGCTAGCACATCCGAGAGCACGTTAGTGCATATAAGAATATGATAGTGTGTGCCCATACGTATCAAAGTATGCTTAATATCATTGAAATTGAATCTAATGTCATTTAAACTATAAGCTTATGTATACTAAATAATTATTTTAAAAGCTGTTGAAAACGAATTCATTAAATAACTTATTGTATTTTTTTTAAATATAAACGCAATAAACAGATACAATTATAATGACTTTAAGAACACTCTGATACTTATGTGCACACACTATTACATTCTTAAATGCGCCAACATCTTCTCGGATAAGCTAGCGCACTTTAAGAAGACTTTGTTCTGCCCAAAAATCTAAATAGGCTCTTTCTTGGCTTTTACTCTGAAAAGACTCTTTCTTGCACTCACCCGATGGTGTCATTATTGAAAGTATTACGATGCTTTTTCTGCATTTAATATAAATCATCAAAGTTTCTTAATAATCTACAGCCTTGAAATTACTTTATTTAAATCATCACTCTGAGAGGTAATTAATTCTTTTTTTAAGCAAAATACAATCGTATTATAAATAAATATTTTGTCTCAGAATCTTGTCAAATGATTTTCATCACTTATTCATCGAACTATTTTATTCTTTATGATTCTTCTGAAATTCTAAGATTCGATAAAAATAGCACACCTTATTAAAAATTTGCAAACAATTTTAAAATTCTTACAAATTTATTTTCTATTTTGTTCATCAAATTCGTTTACTGATTCAAATTTCAATATTCAGTAAATAGCAGTAGAAGGGCGCTGATGATGGTACTCTAATTGAAACTTCTGCCTCCAGCTTTCTTTTGTCGTAAATAGAATCATTGTAATTTTTTAGAAGCTTTTAAATACACAAATTATGTTCCAATCCTTAAAAGTTATCGTAGTAATACAAAATTATGAAATGGCCTTGATAAGAAGAAGTATCAAAGTAACAATATTTATTTTGGTGTATCCAAAAAAAATGTTGACGACATATTTATATATAACAAAACATAAGTAAAAAAAATAAAAACAAAATGATAAATTTAATTTAAAAATAAGAAAAAAAAAATCTTCCATGATGTGGATTTAAACCCTCAAGTGCAAAACAGCCCTGAAAGCGACAAAAGCCTTATCCATCTCAGCTATCCAAAGGACACATGAATTTTCTTTTGAAGTCTTATTTGTTCATGAATATCCTCTGGAGCTTGTCCTACAGTTCACAGCAGTTAGGGTGTGTATAATTAGTAAAATAGTGGTTAAAGCTGTACTGAAGACCTTAAAAAATAGTTGAAACCGTATATTTTTTAAAAACATAAATGGATTTGGGAATGTTGTGAGTACGGGAGAATACAAAAATCATGTATAAAAATTAGAAGTCAGTTAAATATATATAGCATATACTCGGTTGCAGAGTTAAAAGACTCAAAAGAGAAAAACTCGTGTCATTGCTTGCTTTGGCTGTGCGCTCAGCTATGCAGTTATATAGCTGACATTTCCACTTCCCTTTCACGCATCTTCAAGATATGCGCCTATATGGACATTTCCACGCGAATCCCCTCCTCTCCTCGTAGGCACATACCTCTACCGTGCATTTCAAATAAAAAAAAATGTCGTCCTGGTTCGGCCGCTTGGCTTTATCGCAGGCAGGATACTTAAACCACTGAAAAAAGTGGATTTACTCCGTAGCAACGCAGTCAGCAATCTCCCTACTAATCTCTAACATTGCTTATTTTTTGAGTTGGACCCTATTACTAAGGATGTGAGTAATTATTATGTAAGTACCTAATAGAATACGATTTATGAAATAATTTTGGTTTCTTTTACGCAAAATACTTAAAATTTTGATTCTCTATTGAAGATATGGTAATAAGTAACAATGACTTTATTTAAATTGCTACGATATAAACTTGATTCAAGCTGTTCTAAGAAAAACTGGAATATCGCTCATTTATAGATTTATATGTTAAAAGTTATTTCTTATAGTCTAGGAAACACATATTCATCCAATATAACAGGCTTGTTAAGAGGAACTATTTTTTTGTAAGATAAAAAAAATTTTCACATTTTCTCGTAAACAGTTACTGTGGTATTAAAAAACAACTTCTTTTATTTTATTAAATTTTCTGCTAAACATTAAACTTCTCTAGACCAAACAAACTTTGACTTATATTTTAAAAAGTATGCACCTAGAATTATTCCAGTAAAATTATTTTTTTAATAAGTTTTCACTATTTCTTTAGAGAAGTAATTTCCTATACACGTTATTTTTTTTAATCCAGCCAATTCTATCCATTTAGTTAGTTATAGTAAGTTAATGTTTTTTGAGTCTGCATGAATACAATCTTTTAACTATTTTACAATACATTCATCTTGATCTGGCAGAATTTTTGTTTCTAAAAAATGTATGACTGGAACTACTCTCAAATTTAACGTTCTCGAGAAAAATATATTCCTCAAAAGAAGTTATTCTCTTTTACATTTTTATTTTACATACATATAAAATTCAGTAATTGATTTATTTTCTTGTCTTACATTTATTTTTCAAGTAATAATTGTTTTGTCCTCTTGTAATTCATTCTTGTAACCTTATAAGCAAATAGCTAGATATTCACAATAAATCTTCTTGGGTAAAGCGAAGTTCTGTTATTGTTTATAGATAATTTTAAACTAAAAGTTATCTTATTAGAGTCTTAAGAAAGTTAACTTATACCCAACATTATTGACGCAGAAGTCAGCAGTGTGGTCAACTTATATTTTTATGTTTAAGAACGTTCCACTATGAATGGTGGCTAGTAATAGTTTTAAATTCTTTATTACAAATGTGCAGGATAAACTGATAGCAATAATTTAATTAACCGGGTACTAAACTGGAATATTTTTACTCTTTGTTACAGTTATATTATACTTTTAAGTTATCAAATAAAAAAAAAAGCTTACATGAATAATTACAACGATTTTCATATTTTAAATAAAGTGCTTACACTTACTTTAAATTGTTAATTATTTAAATACTGTGGATGAAAAATCTTTTCGTTTACTAATTTGCCCTTTCAATAGTATCATTCTTTCGTCTTTTAACTTATATTGACACAATTAGTTTTACACTCTTTACTTATGTACACTTACACTCACTCAAATAGGCTTTTACCTACCCCACATACAGCATATACACACACTCATGACACAGTATCTACTCATTAACTTTAAAAACTAACAATATTAACTGTAAACTAACTACGCATCTGCGTATCCTGCACACCACGTACTCAGCCTACACCAAATACCTACAATAAAACAGCGTTATAACCCCTTTGTTTAACCTGATTTCACCACCTCACTCTTTTGAGAGTAAGCGGGCCACTGATTTTCTCTGTTCTTCCTTCTCACTTTTCTAATAAGGCTTCAAGATGACGGAACCTTATAGGTTAGTCTATAAACAGAAAGGTTAGTTTTAGTCAGTGGGCACCAGGATTTGCTGGTGAATCCAACACTTTTCTGGGTTCTATCCGTTTGTTGATAAGGATTGTCCCTCCTCTTCAAATCTAAAAAAAAACCTAACTCTAGTGTAATACCTTTAAACCGAAGAGAAAAAAAAAGGTTATAATGTTAAAAGTCACAAAACAAGCTGACCAAGGATCCAGTTGAGCTTTACGTAAGTGCCTGTCTGAAGTTGGTGCAACTATTTGTATACTCTTAAGCTTTACCACTATGCTTGCTACATGTGCCAACTCTTCACTATTTAAACTTTAAATAAAAGTCTTGTAGTTGATTGTACTGAGTAGGAGTGTTGAAATTTTATAAATTTTCCATAAAACCAAATGTATATGAATCACATTAGTAAAATTTTGTGGCTACAGAAGTCAAGAAAGTGTGATTTCGTTCCTTACTGCAGTTATTATTTGCAAAACAATTTTGAATGTATATAAAAACGTTGTTTGGACCCTTACTTTTGAAAAAAGTAACATAAAACTGTAAGATGTCATATAACATTATTTTTTTACCGAAAAAAAAGGGTTGTGATGTTGAATGTCCTTCTAACTTTATTGATGCAAGAAATGAATAAATACTGTATACTAATCATCGTTGTTCCGTTTAAACTGTATTTAACAATAAATTATGTAGATAAACTATACAGATTTTGGACTGTTCTTACGTCTCTGATGGAAAATAGATCTTTTTTTTTATCGTTAAAAAAATAATACAGTAAGAACATTATTTTTTTGCTATACACTCTTTAATTTGTTCTTTTTGAAGTCCATATAATGGAGGACGTGAGATAGTTAAAATTTTCACTTTTTTTTTTCCGGCTTCAAAATCTTGCTTATTTAAATAACTAACGTTAATATAGGTTTATAAAAAAAGTCAAAACTTTTTTCTGTTCACTAAGAAACTAGCACAAAATTATGTCAACTTTTTTTTCCACAAAAAATGCAAAAAAAAATCTTTTTTTAAAAATTATTTATAACAAACTTATAAACGAATTAGTAACAACGTACATACGTTAGTTGTTAATACATCATCATTTTACCTCTACTAAAATAAAAGATTTAAATTAGATAAAAATTGACCAAGATACATTGCATTTTTTTTCGTCAATTAAATTTGAAGTAGCTCGACCGAAAAAGTTTTAAGGGAAAAATTTTCGATGGTCTTGATGACTCATGAAAAGTGTGACTTATAAAAATTTGAATCAGACGATGTTGAAAGTAACATTCTGCTTATTAGTATGCAAAATAAAGATAAAGGCTGTAACCAGCTATCCTGTTAATTTTAAAATCTAATGTTTTTTATGAAACAA
Source organism: Copidosoma floridanum (assembly GCF_036245765.1). Classification (NCBI taxonomy): domain Eukaryota; kingdom Metazoa; phylum Arthropoda; class Insecta; order Hymenoptera; family Encyrtidae; genus Copidosoma; species Copidosoma floridanum. The sequence goes on along the minus strand of NW_028321903.1, from coordinate 7,409,630 downwards.
CTGGCGTAATAAGCAATTAAAAACATTATCTTGGCTTCTGAACATAAAAAAAAAATTTTTTTTAATTCGTAAAAAAATGCCAGATACAAAGAAAAGTCATGTAATTGTCCCTGTGATAATTTGTTTAAAAGATATTTTGCGAAAAACAACGCCCAAAAATGTTGAACTTTGTAAAACGTGGTTTTTTTAAGAAAAAAGGGAAAAATTAAGCCAGTTTCAGATCTATAAACTGGACGTAACAACAACAAAAATAAGCTGTGAAAGAGTTACTTTGAATAGCAGAAACTGAGTCAGATTGATTTTAACAATTAAGACCTTTTTAGTAAACAAATGTTTTTTTCAACAATTTGAAAATTTTTTTTTTTTTTTTGGAAAAAAATTACAGTGGTTATAAGACAGCAAAATAAATATTTACAAAAAGTTTTGAAACTGTAAGATAATTACTTATGAAATTGAAAAATAATCTAATGTTTGATATTTCGGCACTATATTGCCATTATTAATAACAAATACTGACATATTTTGATATTTCTGGTCGCAAATTAATTGTTTAAGTATCGTTTACTAAACAAAGATTTTTGTATTTATATATTGTTAATAGGCTTTTAGCTCTTTTACAAGTACTGAAAAACTGTTTTTGTTACTTGAAAACGGAAAAAAAATGATCCAACCTTTTAAAATTGAAGATATTCAATAGGAACGTTTGTTTTCCAAATAGACACCTGACAATGTATGCCGTTACCTTTAAGGAATTTCGTCCCAAAAAAACATTGAAAGTAGTTAATTATCTTAGCCTATTTAAAGTCTTTTAGCCATTTTTTAAACTAATTTCAGGCTACTATCAGGGCAGATTACACTACAACAGTAAGCCAGAGAGAACAACCTTGAGTTCGTGCAGCCACAACAGCCATCTCAGCGGTTCGTAGTAACAGCATGTCCACTGAAAAGGTATTCTCAAGGCCTACTTTGCTGACTACTGATGATCGGTTGGTTATCTGTGGAATAACCCAAAGACGAAATATTCTTTGGTCGATGGCATACCTCCCTTCAACACGGTCTCGATACGCAGAGACTCTGAGGGTTGAAGTCAAGCTACCCAAACAGCCAGCAGAAGTCAGCGGTCATCAAGAATAATTATAAGGAATATCTAGAAGTATCACAACTGGTCCTTTTCAGGGCCATCATAAGTATTAAGGACGTTGCCCTGGATCTTTTCGTCTTGACCAGTTACCTGTATTATCGACGTAGAGTCGAAACTCGGCAACACCGCCGGCTGTTGTTAAGTACTTATACATGGGGTAAGAGAATATATACTAGATACAGCTGATCGCTGTTCATTATTAGGTATTAGTATTCGAGTCAAGTGTCATGCCTCCCGAAAGATACCATTGGAAAGAAAAATATGTGTCCAAAAAGGTTTACAAACACATGTTGCAGAGATCAGAGAACGGTAGTAACATTTCTACCTTTAAAAGGTATACTTTCAAAAGAAATGATGCAAAGATTGGCTGAGTCAAACTTCAGTTATCAAAATTTAATCGATGCCCATAAAATTGGCCCAGAATGTGCAACTCACCTTTTAGAAGGCAGAGTAAATGGATCAGCAACAATTATTAGAAAAAGACTGATTCTCGATAATATTCTCAATCACTTACTGTCAGTCACAAAAGTACAAAATTAGATTATAACTGAAGTTATATCATTACATGCGTAATTTTTTATGTGATATTAGAGTTGTATAAACATGTTGAGGAATAAAAGTGTTTGTCGCATTGGTACTAATGCAAGTAATGTTATGTAAAATTTATAAATAGAGAAGCAAAAATTTTTATAAAAATTCGATACCTTAATTTATACATATTACGCCATATCTCTGTGATAAATAAATTTGTATTTGTCAATTAATAATTTTTTATATTGTTTCACACCTTCTATAATAACTTGCTGTAGATTCAGTATCGCACATGAGGTACATTTGAATGTGCCGCCAATGTCCCGCTCTCTCCTCCGTTTTCTCTAAGATACGGTGTTGCCACGTTCACCTTCAAACATCTTTTGACGTTACTATTTTCATTGATATCTTAATGAAAAGCATCATAACATGGCTCCAAACTTTAAGGGTGGAATCATAAAATATTTTTTTTAATTATTAACAAAATTATATTTCTCACTTGTGTTATTTCTAACAGGTTTAATAAGGTTATTTCAATCGCTGTCCCATAAAAACAGTGTTAAACTGCTTATCATAGATCGCATATTTCTCTTTCTTTAGTATTATAAGGTATGCCCAAAAAACGTGTGAGAGTTCAGAATGGTTTAATCCATCATACTTTCAAGTTTCGTTAAGTTCTGTAATCATTTTTATAAACAGGGCAACGTCCTTAACGTTATTTTTACTTAACCATCAATCTCATCGGTCTTTTTGTGGCCACCTGACGTTAAACTATCTTGCAAACAACTATCATTTTTAGCAACGAATCGTCATTACTCATTTTTCTTTAAATTATGATTTTTATTATTTAAGATATCGTGGCTTATACGGTTACATTTATACTTTCTAAATAAAATAAAGTTTTATGAGAATGTAATGTTTTTAACAGATGTGCTTGTGACAAACTTTTTTTTTAAGAGTATGAAATACAAATATATGACAACTTTACGAAAATGTAACTTTTTGTTACTTTTAAAAAATTTGAACTAAAAATTCGTACAAAATAATTCATTAGTAGTATGCAATACATGGTTTGATGATGAATTCTAAAAAAAAATTTTTAAAACACTCTTTTATTCATTTCATTATAATTAAAAGATTACACTTATACATTAATCTAGCTTACCACAATCGCACATTATACTCACATTCTGATATCGTCTTTAGACGTAACGTGATCCACCAACGTCAAAGTATAAGGAGGTCTCAAGTTGTATCTTTATTTTTAAAACTATTGAGTAATCAAGGACCAGTATTTTTAATATTATTTACTGATGCATTTATACAAGACATTAACTTCGTTTTGTTTATTTGATCATTTAAAAAATAATTTTACGATTTCTTACTGCAATGTATTAGTTATAAAAAATGTTGTGTGGATCTCCTGGTACATAACAACGAGTTGAGAAACGATATATAATCCATATGAGTTATACTGTAAACTTAAAAAATTTCATTCATATGCTTGATTTTTGTAAGTATTTGTGGTCCAACCCAGATTTCCTAATAGAAAAAATAAAAAAACATACGATTGAGTCTATAAATTACAATGATTTACTCAAGTATGCGTAATTTAAAATGTTGTTTGGCATATTTTTTAATACATAGGTTTATTGAAATTTTAACCACTATTCTTGCACTGCATTAAGCTCTCATTAAATTATTTTCGTATCTTTTTTCATTTTTGTACGTAAAAAGCACATTTTGTTGTTTGGTAACTCATATAAGGTCGTTATTTGTATTGAGAGTCTAAAACACTTTTTTCGAACTTTCCATTTTTTCTTTCTTTTCTTCTTGTCTCAAAATTTTTCTTGGAAATTTATTGAAAAATTTCAACGTGATTTTAAATCAATTTTTTGCATGACACTTAACTGTTTTTATGGTTGTAAGTTGCTTTTTTACAATCTATTTGTATTGAATTCTAAAAAACAACTCTGAATACTCTAGTATCTGATTAACTGCCTACAACTTTCAAAATAAAATACCAGCTGCTTAATGCTTTTATTGCATTTACACCATAGTGATAACATTATTTCACCTTTGGGACATCAATTATCACGGACTTCCTATGAATCTTTAAAAAATATATGACAATCTAAAGCTAAAAAGTCCATTGGCAAACAAGGTAAAACATTACATTACAAATTTATTTTCTATTTTGTCTCAACTTTAACAAATTGCTTTGCAATTGAAACTTTAACACACGCTCAAGTAACGAAAAACAAAATATACAATTCGTTTTACCAAAACAATAAACTCCACAATTATTAAAAAGATTTGTAGTGTGACTAAATAGTTTGTTTTCAAGTTTATTGTTCTTCTGTATGTAGTACATATGTTTATTTCATTATAATTTGGTTTGTAATAAAGTGATAGCATTAAAAGATTGGAATACCTACTTTTTGTGACTTATACGAGATTTAACTTACTTTACCTTATAAACATTCCATAATTTTAAAAGAAAGTTTGAAAAAATTATGCAAATTTTCAATAAGGATATTATAATTGAATTACAGTAAAATAACGAGTTTTGTGACACACTTTTTCATTTCACGCAACTTAGAACAGACAACTACTCAACTTAAATAGTAAATAAATTATATTTTTGTAAGCTTCGTTTATAAAGTGAGTAATAAAGTGCTATGTACAATCAGAAAAAGAGGGTAACAGGAAAGTAAAAAAATTTAACACAGAGCTTAATACGTATACATCTTTTCATATTATAGAATAATTTTAGAGAGTTATTTCACACGACCTCCTGACTCCCCCTTCACCAACAACAGACTCCCTCATCACCCCTTTACATAAGATAAATTTCTATTCGTTTTCATCTTTCTATTATTGGGTTTAATTTCTGTGAGGCCCCACTCCACCCCCCACTCGACTTTAAAGATTCCCCTGAGCCCTCTGCTGCTACCCCTTATCTTCCCCCTAACTAAGGAACTATTCTATTGATTCTTACCTTATTTCAACTGGGTTAAATTTTTGTTTATCCTCCTCCACCCACCCTCCCTTACGCAATATAATCCTTTAACCATATAACCAGATAAGTTTTCCTCACAACTTCTAAGAACTACCTTCAGCCACCTACTATCTACATCTTTAAACAAGGTTAAAGTATGTTGGTTGTCATGTAATTTTTTGTTTAACTACTTTTTTTACCCCCCCCCCTCTCACACCCCTCGAAGCTTTTCCTACACTCTTCAAGGAAATGACCTCAGTTTCCTTACAATTTCCAAATACATTGTCTTAGAAACGCTTCAACATATGTCCCAGCCCTGTTCAGACATTTTACATCACTTTTTTACAAATAATTATCTCTATACAATTTGTCAACACATTTTCTCACCATTTTTAAGGGAGTGCTGTGGCATGCTGGCTTTTTTATCTGAAATTCTTAGTAAGTTTATCAATTGCATAATTTTTTATTAGCATAACAGTTGTTCTTATTTTTGAATAAAGTTTTTACGAAGATAATCCTTTATCGACATCGTTAAGAAATTAAAGTTCGAATTCGTATCAATATTACTATCAACTTTATCATCACTTTTGCGCGTTACATGATATATGCTGTAACATGTTCTAATTCCCTTGTAACATGATTTAGAATCTCATTATTTGAAAAAGAAGTATATTTATCATGAGAAGTAAGTATAACGTTATGTATTAAAAAGTAAGTATCTTTGCTAAAAATATTGGAATAAACATCAGTTGCCTTCCATTTATTTGGCACTTGCAATCACTGAGTTCTTTTTTCTCCAATATCTAATAACAACTTAAAAATTGTTTTGTTAATAAAAGACTTTTTAAACATTTTTTTGAGTTTTCTTTAAATAACAAAATTAAATTTAGCTGTATTAAAGAATTATTATACTTTCCTTTTTTTAAATATTGTAGATCACTTATTTTAATTTTTTCCATAAATTTTAGCCTCAAATATCTTCAGACATTAAAATCACCAAAAAAAATTTTTCAATTGGCATGGTAGCATAGCATTACATGCTTCTTCAAAAATATAATGAAGTACTGGCCTCTACGTCTCGGCTTCACCCAAAATTCATTGAATAGAACACTAAAGTGTGTTGATACGTATCGGTAAATGTTTTCAGTTGAAAACTATACATCTATTCGTGACACTTCTAAAAAAAAATCTTCTAATAAAAATCATTTGGACTTGGAATCAGCGCAGTTAATTTTGTCACATAATAAGCTGTAGAAGGTAAAAAAAAAATTCAGCTACACTGAGAAGTACCGCACCTTCCTTATGCGATAAAGTAATCGTTAGCTTTTAACGGCCGCTAAGTCAAAGTTTTACCAGTAAAATCTATTAAAAAGCTGTTTGTTAAAGCTGTAAGGATTTGAAACGTACAAAAATCTTATAATCAAACAATTTTTTTCATTATATAACATTTTTATTCCCAGAGCGACAAAGTACTGGAGCCTAATCTCTCCATTTTTTGTTGCTACAATAAATACAAATACACATTATTCTACCTATTTAAGAATCTGGAAGATTTAAGTTATTACTGTCAGGGTAAAAATAAAAATCTAATTTCTTAGATAATACATTCTTTATTTGTTGACTTTGACGCCACTGTTTTAATCTTGATGTATGTTCTGCGTCAGTTTCTTGACGCCAAAAGTTTTAAAAGTATAAAGCATTTAAAGCTTTTCTTCTAATTCGTTCTTTCATGACTGTGAGCGTGATTTAAACTTTTGTAAGCCCAAAGGTTGCTTTCGTTAACTTTGTTAAGTTCTTATATATTTAGTGGCAAGGTAGTTCGACGTCCAATGGCCATAAGAAGGACTGGTGAGCTTCTTAAGTAAACTCTTTCTTGACTAAAGTTTCCATTAAACGTGACTACTTCTACATCTCAGGATGATCTCCTCTGGCTTGTAATTATAGCACCAGACTGATCGGAAGAAAAACCATAACGTCTAAAGTGTTGAAGCTAACTGTAGAGCTCTTTCCCAATGTCTCCCTGTATTGCGCCAAAAACGTTGGTGTCTAAAGTACCTTTTTCTGAGACTTAATTGTTTTGGTGATCTACGGTGGGAAAGTTGTATTTTGATGCATGCCCGTAGGAGACTGTCCTGTTTGCTCATGCTCATTTTTTTTGATAGCTGTTAGATTTGCCTAGCACAGACCTCGTAAGGAATTGGTGATTTCTGGACGAATGTTCAAAGTTTAATGGGTAATGCAGGGTTGTCAGTCGCTGAAGTTCCCAGCCTTGCAACAAATAACTTTGCTCGTGACTTCTGCCAAAGAATGACTAAATTGTTTTAGTAGTGGTAGGCTTTATATAGTATTAAGCCGATAAATCGTTGCTGAAAATAGTAGTAAAATGGTATTTGTTGGCAAGCTAAATTAACGGTAGGTGGCCTTAGAAAAATCGATGAGATTAATGGTTGAGTACGAATCGTTAATACTTATGATATCCTTGAAAAATTTAGGTGTTGATACTTCTAGCCATTTTTTATCATAATTCTTGATGATGTATAGCCGTCTGCGGGACGCTTGACTTTTACTATTAGAGTTTCAGCATACGGAGACCGAGCTGGAAGTAGGTAAGCTGCTAACCAAAGAGTATCTCGCATTTGAGTCGTTTCCCAGATAATTAACAACTCACCATTAGTCAGGAAAGTGGGCCTGGACAATACGTCTTCTGTGAGTACGGTATTGGGATGACCACTGAAAACTGTGAAAAAAGCCATTGTGGCCGCCTGAACTCTTAAGGGTTGTTCACCCTGGTTTGCTGTTGTAGCAAAATTCGATCTGGTAGCTCCAGAAAGGTTGAGATAGAGACCATCAAACTTCAAAATGCTAGAGCAGATTGTGCTCTTACTAGACACGTCCCCTAGTGCTCCGCTGGTGACGTTAGTATTAGGAACACCTTTTTATTGGTAGCACTCGTCAGTCTTGGTGTTTCAGGATGGAGTTTGACGTAAATCACTTGTCCGGTAGAGAACAGTGTTATTAATAGCTAGGATATCTAGCTGCACAATTTCCAGCTCTTGGCTTTATGCACTGCCAATGATCAACTGTGCTATTCGGTACTTTGCTTGAGGATATAATAACCAGACTTACTTATTTCTGTTGTAGGTAGCTTTAACTTCACTTGTATGCCACCTAACAGATCTTACTAAACTGAAGTGAAAAGCTAGGTTATTTTAACAAAATTTTAAGCTTATTTGTTACTCATAATACTGCATTTTTTATTATAGAAACTATACAAAAACTATCTAGGAAGTGTCAAAAATCAGTATGCCAAATTTCAGCAAGATCTGTTTAGTAGTTTTCACGGTTAGCAATTACAATGATTTTTTGTGACTTTGCTTCATATATAAGTTAGACTTCGAAATCACGTAACACCTAACCTAAGGCAATAAAAAGATCACTATGACGTAGTGTATCAACTGTTTCTAACATTTCAAAAGATTCTGCTTCACTAATGACTTAAAATAAATTACTACTTTCTACACTAAGAAATCACGTGACTCATAATTTAGGACTAAGAATACAGTAGTTACATCAAATCACACAACTCTTATTTTAAAATAGAATGTTTAATTTTAAAAAAGATTTTTTGCTTTTTACTGCAACACTTATGTAAAGAATTTGAATTTATTAATGGCAAAGTCTAAGCCATGCTTTAAAATTTTCTTTACCTTTTTTAGACACATTTTAACACTCACTTAAAAATTCCTTTATTCATACAATTTATTATCACATTTTTATACCGTTCTTAACGAGTGTTATAAGACGTTGGTTTTTTTCTTATTAAATTCTCAGTACGTTAAATAAGGGCATTATCGGGTACATGTATAAAACCATTACATGATATTTTTCTATTAAATCACAAAACAATGACTTATCTCATAGAATATTGAGATCGTGGACCTTGCTAGTAGCTCTGTTTACGATATGTTTATTTTGTTTAAGTGTGTTACATCTTTTAATAAAGTTTGCAATTTTGTCTCCAACCACAATAAAACGCAAAATTTGAAAAAAAAATCGTGTGCAATAAAAATTATATATCATTCAAATTTCTCATAATCAAGTTATTTTAATATAAATGTATTCATGTTTTAATTTAAAGTTTTCACGTAAAAAATTTCATTTCCTTGAACAAATCAGTTATTAAAAAAAAACTTTTTTCATTTAAAGATATAAATTAAAATAAAACAGCTTACGTTATAATAATATGGCCATTAAATGATATATTAAAATTTGTTTCTTGTAAACGTTAGCATTATCAAATAATCAATAGTATCACATACAGTCTTATTCTTTAGCAAATGTATGAAAATTAGATTTTTTTATCTACCTAAAAATAGTGAGCGTCATTAGTAGTTTTTCAAACAATATTTTCTATTTCTATATTATTATCTTTTTCTATTTGAGTATAAATTTCATTTTCATTATTGCATGTTAATAGCATGACGTTTATATGATAAGACAAAAATAGTAGTTGTCTTCAACATAATCCAATATTATTAAAACTATGTTCTTAAGATTTAATTATAATCGTGAAAAACGCTTAAACTAAGGAAAATAGTCTTCTTCGTCAAATGAAAGGTAATGATGATGAATAAGAGATCATTTTCTCCATTAAACGAATATCAAGTTGAGGGATCGTAACGGGGTAAGTTTGAGAAAGCAGACGAAGCCTCGGCTACCGTGCTACTACTAACTTCAGATTGGTGTACTCAAATTTTTAAATATTAAAAAAAACTTTTTTTGCCAGTGTAATTGATGTATTTTAGTTTTATTCAGTATCTTTAATCCTACTTTACAGCTTTACCAAAAAATATAGGTCAAAAAGTTGGTTTACATTTAAGTCTCAAAATGCTAAAAACAAGATTTTTTTAGGCTGTCTTCGACAAATGGTCTTATCATTAATTTATCTGGAAGCCAATTTTTTCTTGTGTATAATTTGAATAAGCGTGTCCTTAGAATCAAGCAGAGCTGCTAACAGTCTGATATTGGCTACAGGTACTTTCCAATGTCACAGTAGATAGCATGCAGCGTTGGGGTTCTCAATTGCTAAGATGGTAGAGCACTTGCTCCCCACCTGGAGGGTTCGGGTTTGAGACTCTGCTCTGTTACTTTCTCCAGGGTAACTCTATGATGTTTTTTATATAATCTAATCACTAGAGTATTGTATAAATAGGCTTCTAGTATACATCATTTTCATGTGGCATGCTGATTTTCAGATAAAAGTAGAGAACTACAATGTCTTCAAAGAGGGAGATAGGTAGATAATTTTTTTGTAGTAAGATATAAAAATAAATAATTAATAAAAATAATGAAATACATCGAGAAGTGAAAAAAGCAGTTAACAAAGCCAGTGAAGACGTGGCGTTGCTAAGGTGGGATACTTACTTGGTGAAGAATTTCAAATGATGCATAAAAATTTAAATGTCTAGAATGGATTAATGTCATATTTTATCTTAAGCCTGAATTTCGTGTCCCTTACACTTGCACACCTTAGTTTAAGTATCTAAAGTAAAATGTCTTATAAATAAACGAATCATTAGTAATAAATTAAACTTTTTTTTAGTTATGTTGTTCAGTTATTATTCGTATCGCTTCTACGTATCTTTGGAGTTTGTTAACATGCATTAACTCTAGAAAGAGTTTGATTCTTTCAATAATTATTGATAAGAAATAATGGATCATCCAAAAAAATTTAATTTTTTTTATTTTATTTATTAGATTGGCTCAAGTATTTAGTTAATTAAACAAATTTATTACTAAAAATACTATTTTATCGGGAAAAGAAGAACTATCACTTGACTTCTCTATTTCTTATAGATAAGAAAGCCTACATTTGGTGACATAATTAACAGCTCAAGAAGAAAAATAAGATTATAGATGCTAAAAATATAACCTAATTTTTTAATCTTGTTAAAAGTGTGCCATTAGTCAAAGATGCAGTCAAGAAATTTAACAATTTACGTATTGTTTGATAAAATACCTGCTTACAATAAGTCGTGTAACACAGCTGCCGTAGTATCAACATAATCTTATCGGGAAGACAGGAAACTCTTAACATTTTCCGGAGTGCCCTGAACAACAAGCTGTAAGCCTCTACCACGTTCAATTCAGCTATTTAGGTAGTTAGTTATCATATATTCATAACCAGTTATTTAACTGGTATTAGAATAAAAAATCATTTCAAAGAATCAAATTTTAAAGTTATTTTTAGTATACACCGCCCTTACAGTTCTCGTAAGTATTTTCGTAATAAAAAATTATTTATTGTGAGGTTTATTTAGTTACTTAATAACTGTAATTTAAAATGTTAAAATCTCATCGATACATAAAAAAAATGTAAGAATAAGATCCAGTTAAATAAATTACACGTTTGAGATTTTTAATGCATACAATTACGAATTTATCTGTAACTTTTATTGGAAAGAGTCATTTAATTTATGTTATTAGCTTAAAGACAGAATTCCTGAAAATTGTGAGATTGTGTGGTTGAATACAAGAAAGAAAAAGAGAAAGCGTCATAGATAAAAATATTGAAACTGTATTTCTTAGAAAAATTTATTTCGTTCGGTAAGCTTATAAGCTATTTGTACAATTTACCTTCTGCACACATTCATCTTACTCTAAACATCTTCATATGAGCAATTTTTAGTAGAAATTTAGTAAAACCTGTATAGATCACCGTAGCCATACTGTACAGAATTCATTTCTATCCAGTACTTTCTAATGTGAATATTAAAGTTTTTAAAAAAAAAACATTTGAAAAATGGTGTTTTCCTGAAAAGTTATGATATCCCCATAAAAATACCTTTGAAGAAAACAAAACAGTTAGGTAAGTTGGGTATGTTAAGTTAATGCTTTGTAAAAGTCTCCTTCCTTATGAATCTGTAGCCTTGCAAAGTTCTGAAATTAAAATATAAAAACGGAAAGTTTTTTTTTTTTTTTTCGTGCAACATGAATTTTATATGAGACTTGTAGTAACATACTATTTAGTACTTGTACTTTAACGAAATCAAGCTAAGTAATATTGCCTTTGGACTGGCCTTTTATACAAAACCTCACAGCAAATACATTAATGCTAAACCATGTCGAAAGTATATAAAAACGTTAGGGTATAAGTCAATATTACTTAGATTGATTTTGTTAAAGTACGATTAGTAAACAGTATTATACTACGAGTGGCATACGAAATTTATGTTGCTCAAAAAAAAAAAAAAATTTACCTTTTTTATATTTAGATTTTAGAACTGTTTAAGGCTTTAAGACAACTATTTATTGCCAGTATACAAAGGCTTCAGAAATTTCTTACAAAATATTAATTCAACACATTGAACTAACCTAAGCGTTTTGCTTTGTTAAAAGGTACTTTTATGGAGTTAATATTACGCTTTCGAATACGAAGTAATGTTCAAATATATGACGATAATTCTTTTTTTAGTTTTTTTAAGTTTTAGAAACTGAAAGATTCTGTCCAAGGTTTTCTTCTAAATCTAATTATTCATCACTTAAATGGTTATAAGTTTTACATAAATCACGATATGTTTTTACATTTATTTCTAAGGATATTTTGGGATAATAGAAGCCTCATCTCACGTAATAAATTTAACTTCTCTAATTTTTTTTTTCTTTTAGATTTAAATTTTAAGAACAAAGTAATATTTTTGGGAAGTAATATTATAGTTATAGCAGTTCAGGCCATAGAAGAAACTTTTTTTCCACGAATACTACAATAATAAATTATCGTTTAAAATAGAAGTATTTTTTCTTAACTTCCTGGGGCGTAAATGAAAAAATTTTTTTTTTGATAACATAGAATCTTAAAAGACACAATTTAATCTTCATTTAATTCATTATACGATGAGTTAAACATTTAAATACAAAAAACAATGTTTATTATGGTACTGTTTTTTTTTTTATTAACTTTTGTTGATAGGAGTAAATTTAAATTTCTAAATGATTTGTCTTTCAGTTGTACAACTTTATTTATACGTAAATGTACACGGTTTTTATATTTATTTAACGTTCAGAAATAACTGAAAAAATGAATTCTTTATTTGATATTCTAAAATAGGGAAATGGGTGTGCCAAGTGCACAGGGAGCCAAGCCCTACAAGTAAGTTTATATATGTTCATATATTGTCACATTTGCATCTTTCTTCGACAAAATTTTATTGGAAATTAATGTGCTTTATTTCACTATAATTAATTATATTTTATATTAAATAAAAAACCCTTTTATTATTAACATGCAGAAAAAAATACACCAACCACATTGATATTCAAAATTCAGTCGCAATTTCTTGAGCTACGTTGTATCACGGACTGCTGAGTCGGCAATAACATACTTTGACTCAGCGGTGCTGGGTGCTATCAGCTCATGGCGTCTTAAAGCATACGTAACTGTGGCTTTAGCCGTTATAGCAACATAGATGGTGGTTTATTTTTGGGTATCGAAGCATCCAGCAAAGCTTAAATTGTAGTACCCTACTTAACTGCCAGCTTGATTACTAGATGTATGCTCCAAGCACAGATATACTGTTTTCATTAAATGATTTAAAACTTGCTCAATTGCGTGCCAGTAACAGTTATTATATGAATTTTGAAATCTACTGAGAAAGCTAATTATATAGGCAGTGTCGAGTCTTGTAGTAAAGGCAAGGTTCATAAGGAAGCCTATAGCTTAGTGATAAGGTTCTTATAATTTATTATTAACACTCTCATATGCTTCTTGCACATGTACATTTAAATTAGGTTTACACTATTCATTCTGAATTTTTTATAAACATACTTGATACGAGATCGTAAACTCATATACAGACTTACTTTTCCTGCTGATTTTAAAGCCAATTAAATAGCTAAAGTCACTCACGATTTCTTAAAAACATTCACACAGTTGAGACAAAAGTAAGTTCAACATTTTTGTTGGCTCACAAACTTAAGGCCTATTATTATCTTGCAGAACTTAGTGCACTGCTTAACCTTTGCACTTATCAGTTATTGGCATGACTCTCCTTAAAATTAAGCTGACACAAAAAGCACTTGAATTTTTCATTCCAGTAACAAGATATTTGCTTAAGCCCGTTTAGGTATTTTTGCAATTTGCATATTATTTGCCTTTTAAACTCACCTGCATTGTTGCACACAGTGCATATTTGTCCACTCATATCATACTTCATACCTCTCTCGTACACGCGCACACCTGTTGGCAACTTCATGGACATCTCTTTTTCCAGATCACTATAGAAGAATGCAGACTTAATGCTATAAGGAGTTGTTTTCAAATCGTGTTGAGCGACGTGGGCTAGCAGCATTTACAGAGGATCTTACTGCGCTATTGATGTAAATGTTTCAGGGCAGCCTAGACCATCTATCTATATTAGTCCTCTTATACATAGATACCCCTTGTAGTAAGCATCTTGATTCGACGAGCCTGGATTTACCACAAAAATGGATTTTGAGTCAGTCAGTTTAATACCTAGGTGCCTGGAAACGAGATCCAACGTCCCATTTTTCTAGTGCTACTTTTCAGCTCCTTTTCAATAGCCGTCTGCCTGTTCATGGCATCTGGTTAGTCTGTTGAATCTTCAAATAAGTAAGCAGGTCTGAAAACTGTGATGTAAAGTGTAAGCCTATCCGGCAGTCTGATGGCAGAGCGAGGATGCAATACCATACATCCAGAAGCCACCTATTCTGCGTCGTCGTACTTGGTGAAATCATGAACCTGCTCATTATTGACAGTATCTTTGTTCATCGGCTGAAAACTTCCAAGTAGATACCACTTTTCTTCTGACACCTGCGTTTGGTTTGCTGCAATCTTGTTCGTTAAAAGTTACGTAACTTGACACATGTACACGAGCACATTGCTTAATCAATAGTTTTGTTAATCAGCTGTTTAGGTATATTTATACCAGCCTTATACCCAGACGTTCTCATATGTTTTAATGTCACCTTCTTGTTTATGTACACTTCATAAACAGCCCTGTTTTTTGGACGGGTCAGATATTTGTTCTATTTAAAAAATACACGGCTGTGCTGACTGCTTCGGCCAAAAGATAGTTCAGTAAATGTTTAGCATTAAACATAGTGCCGATTGCTTCGATGATTGTTCTGTTTTTACTTTTTGCTTTGCCGTTCTGCTTAGGTGTGTAAAGAGCTGTAAGTTTGTTGATTATACGTCACGTGATAAAATACTATATTATCTTGCCTTTGACATATTCATGTTCGTTATGAGAGCGTAGAGTTTTAATTGTCCTACCAAATTGATACTTAAGTAGTTTTTAAAATACTGCGAATTTTTCAAACACGTTAGTGTTGTTCTCTATAAAGTATATACCTACTTAAAGCCTGTGCATGGCTAAAAAAAAAACGCTTTGATTTGATTAAAATTGTAACGAACAAACCAATCTTTTTAGTAGGTGATATGAGCAGATAACCCACTGTCGGTAAACCAGACATTTTTGTACCTGTGTCCATAACTATCTCGCGTTTTAGAGATAATTTCTTAGTTGGCACCTTGCCATTGACTTCCTTTTTTATGAAGATATTATTTTCGTCAATCTAACTAATGTTTTGAGATGGATCCTTAGTAAGCACAGTGTGATTCTTTTTCTTGTTTTTGGGACACTAATAATATCCTTTTTTTGTCACATGTAAGATATTTACTGTTTTCTGCATCAATCCTTAGCTGCATCAACGTTACCATTATCAGCTTATGAATCTCTACTTTTGGTTTCACTTGCATACTGGTTATGACATTGAGTATATCATGTGCGATCAAAATGGCATTGATCTGGGATTTCCAAGCCAAGACATACATTCTATTAAGCTTTGATACAAGGTATGTGGATATTTCTTCCACCACCTTGTACGGTCCCTTTAGTACTTCGTGCGACTTACAATGGAAGAACTTTTACTTTCCTTGCTGTAAAACACCTTGACCTCAGCCCATAATCTATTAATCGTCTAAGATCAACTAATTGAGTATGTAAAAGTAGTACTATCGTAGTATTTTTATATAAACGTGTGCTTATTTGAAGTAAAGAATTGCAATACAAGTAAGGCGTGGAAGACACGTACGGCACAGTATGGGTTATATGGGTTTTTTCGTTTGAGACCTTATAACTTAAGTAAGAAAAAAGATTCATCAATAACATTTTTTTAAGGTTCAAGTTAAGACAATGAAGAATAAAGAAAAACTAGAGAAAATGTCTAGTCATTGATACCTAACATGAAAATTCGAAATTATAGGTAACAGTGACAGAAACCTATTATTATAATGAGAATAAGAAATACTTAAAAAATTCTAGGTAAAGTTTTTACATAAAGTAGGAGGGAATAGAGAAACAATACAAGAAAATTATGTTATAAAGCCCTGACCTCTAAATTGATTAAAAAAAAATATTTTGATTTAAGTAATTTTTTAGCTAAAAAGACTGTTTTTTCAAGTTTTCTAATTAATTTTAAAGTTAGGTTTCAACTAATTGACATTCTCTGTGGTCTTTTTTTTTTGTTATTTTATTTAAAGCTCCAAAGAATTTTTAATAATTAAAAACAACGTCCAATGGTGGTACTGTCATATTTTAAATTAATTAAAAAATAAAATGACGTTTCGGCTGTTTGTACAACGTCCCGGCCCTCATCAGGTACAAAAATCTATGAGTAACAAAATTCTTTGCAATACAAATTTAAGTAAAATATAATAAACGCAAATTAAGTTACATGTATAACATACCTCTGACTCTTACAAAAGGGATGTAAAATCGTAATGTAGTCAGAGTTTCAAGCTAAGTTGCTTTTATACCCTGCACATATACAAATGACATAGTACACGCACGTAATACAATCGAATAAGAATCGCAAGCAGTTCCTTGAGACGCACATAAACAGTTCATGTTTTCCTAATACTATGAATGAAAGGGGTCCTCGAATCATGTATATGAAGTTAGTCACCTTTCTTAATTGACATAACGAGAAACCTAAAGATTAAATACCTTGAAAAACATGAATATGATCGACAATAGCAACAGAAATAAAAATAATTATAAATTAATCTTATCAATACCGTATATTCCCCACTTGCATAGTCATATTAAATATTATTGTAAGAAGCTTCACATTGGTATTATATACAGTTTAAACAATAAATTAAAATCGATCTTTTCACTTGGAAAAGATGTAACTGAGCCACTCGATAAAGAAAATGTTGTTTACCACATACCATGTGCGAATTGCAACTGCTGTTATGTTGGTCGAACATCGAGAGCTGTAAAGTTAAGAATGATAGAACACAAAAGAGACATCGAGAAAAAAAAGAATACATCGGTACTATCACAACATAGCATTGAATTTACACATAATTTTAATTTTGATAATATTAAAATTTTAGACATAGAACAAAATTACAAAAAGCGCCTTTTTTCCGAGATGTTAAATATACATTACTTTAATAATAATATTAATAGACAACAAGATACAGAAAAATTGAAAGATTGTTATAGGTCTCTCGTTATGTCAATTAAGAAAGGTGACTAACTTTATATACATGATTCGAGGACCTCTTTCATTCATAGTATTAGGAAAACATGAACTGTTTATGTGCGTCTCAAGGAACTGCTTGCGATTCTTATTCGATTGTATTACGTGCGTGTACTATGTCATTTGTATATGTGCAGGGTATAAAAGCAACTTAGCTTGAAACTCTGACTACATTACGATTTTACATCCCTTTTGTAAGAGTCAGAGGTATGTTATACATGTAACTTAATTTGCGTTTATTATATATTACTTAAATTTGTATTGCAAAGAATTTTGTTACTCATAGATTTTTGTACCTAATGAGGGCTGGGACGTTGTCCAAACGGCCGGAACGTCGTTTTGTTTTTTAATAAATTCAAAATATGACAGTACCACCATTGGACGTTGTTTTTAATTATTTACCAACTGTCATTGGACGTTTTATTTGAAAATTTTTAATAATCTTTGTTCCTTCCCAAGTTATTAGGTTTTGAATAAAAAGAGTCCCATTTTACCCATAGTGCGGCGGTGGCTTAAGGCAAACTGCCTAGAAGTGCAAGACATTGCCATATATTGTGCACACACATAAGCACATGCACGCATGCATATATAAACATTCAACGTTAATGAAAAACAAATACCCAGATGACGTTATTTCTATGTTGAACTCGTTTGATGAGCACTTTCAGTTTACCGTTAAATTTGAGTGTAATGGTGTTTTTCCACTCCAGGATTACGTAATTTATAGCATTAAGAATTTGCATCGTACGTTAAATTAATATAGAACGAGTTTTTTTCCAGAATTACTTAACTATTTTTTTTCTCATGCTATCATGTTTCTTAAGGGAGTTTGGCTGCTTCTACAGTGAGTGAGTAAAGGGGAACACGTATATGTGCTGTAACGGGCGGTTAATACTCAAACGCCGCTTACACTCATCTAGACTGCGCGAGGAAGAAAGGCCAGAGAGAGAGCGAAAGGGAAAGGGAGCGCGATGATGCGTGCGAAAAAGAGAGAGAAAGGAGAGACAAGCGTCTCAATGTGAGTATTAGCGAGGGACGCTCTTGGCCACTAGGCCAGAAGGGATTAGGTACAGGTAGGGAAAATACGTGTGCGTCTCTCGCCCGCTACGTTTGTCAAACCACGAGAGGACATCCTCGCCATCGCCTCGCCCGCTCCTGCAGCCACGTACCGTCGACGAGAAGGCTTATCGACTAGACACCAGGTCGAATATTTTTGCTGAGAGGCCAACTGCTAGGTGAGCAGGTGCAAATAAGAGGCTGCGAAAAGCCAGGTAAGCGCAGTGCGTGCGCGATAACCATAATAGCCGCGTAATCTCTCTCTGTGCCCGGTCGAATTATCACTGGCCGTCGGCCCCGAGAGGAAAGCCTTCCTCGACCGTACAGGCTTTGCCGTCAACGCGATCGAGCGAAACACACACACACACACGCACGTATGCTTTTGTACTAGTGCAGACAATATAGTTTCCGTTCTTTTGATCAGTAAATGTTTGTTTTGCTTTGCGTGAGCCTTCCCTTGCACGAAGCCCTTCCAGCTACTCTTCCCTTACAGGTTTTATCCATAGCAATCTTGGCGTCCAGAAGGGAGCTGTAAGCCGGGCATCGGCCTTATCCTGCCGCCTCCGCGGGCTCGCGCGTAAACACCAACGCGCGAGCGTCCTGAGCTGAGCCAGAGCTGAGCTGGCCCCTCAGCAAGCAAACGTGAACGAGGAAAAGCGGACTCGCTGTCCGCGTTGTAACGCGAGTTTGTCACCGTGGGTGCCCAGGAAACACAGTCCTGGTCAGAGTATCCCTCGTATTAATTTGTGGCTATCAAGGCCATAAGTGAATACGGACACCTCTTTACAACTGGCGCCCGACCTTGTGGTTTGCATGAGATGCTCGGCAGAGGCCTTACACTCCCTAGGTGATATTTATGTTAATCAGCGTTTTATTTGATCGTGTTAGTTACAACTTAATGCACTTTAGTGTAGTGTGTGTGTGCTTCGGATTTTTCAAGGCTGCGTGTGTTTACATTTGTGCCTCGACTCGCGCATGGCCAGAGAGAGAGTAGATTGGTCGCTAAGGGCACGAGAGCGTGTCACGTTGTTGTCAGTCAACGAGGACTTACATGTATTGTGAACATACGTAATCCGTGTATAGTTCCTCGGCTTGGGCTTTTTGTAGCAATAGATTGTTTTGATTTTCTTATAGATTATATGTTTAGAAGTTATCTTGCATTACGTGTGTCTTTCGATAAATACTTAGAATACTACATTTGATTTGTTGACAAAGCCCAAGTCAAGGCGTACAAGCTTGCTTTTCGGCTTCAAGCAACATCGCGCTTGGCTGAACGCCTTGTTGACCGTGTGCGTAAAAGCGGAGACGAGTAGCTGTGTGTAGGCAGGTACACAAAAACATAGTTGTATTTATCTGTTCCTGTACTACATACACTTTACACTAGTAGGGAGTTACAGTTGTCGTGCTTAAATTTAGATTAAAAATTGTTTCTTAGATGAAGCAATTTCTATTAAATTTTTTTTTCTGAAATCTTTTGTTTTTTTTTACGACAAGCTGTAAAGCTTAAAAGAGCTGTCAAATACGTTAAACTAACAGTTGAGCGTAGAGTCCGCCCTAATTGTAGCTCCCCGATCCTTTTCTCTTCTCAGAGTGAGTTACACTCAGCTACACGTCCAATTTCTTTTTATATATTTGTTGCACCGCCGTTTTACAGGAAGATGAGCGAACTCGGGCCACAGGCCGAAGAGATCATAGAAAATTATTGCCTAGATGTCGCTTGTCGACTAACCTGCGAAGGGATAATGAAGAATTTAGAACTGCGTTCGGACGGATCGAGGATTAATAAAGCTGCCAGACTTGCACGCTGGTTGTCCAGAGAATATATTCCCCAAGATTTTACTAGGGAAATCAATCCAGTCGAAGACAGGACTAGACGCTGTGCCACTAGCTCTTCATTCATTGAGACTGCAGTGGATGAAGAGCTCAAAATGCCTCAGGAAAGCGAGGGAGAGAATGGCGGAGATGTCTACCTGCTGCAACTTTTAGACGAAAAAGCAGTGCAACAAAATCTACACCACACCTGCTTAATAGAAGAGAATCACTCCAAGGAGTCTGAAAGAGACAACGACGAGGAATCGGCCGACGTCTACGACAAAACGTGAAAACAAGGGAAGACACAAGCTGTGTGAACTCCAGGCCATCCCCTAAAAGATACGCCCTACGTAAGTTCAGTAGAAGAAGAAAATGAAGAAGTCTTTAAACTCACGACCAGCGGTGGCAAACCGTTTGTTGTACCTGCGGAATTTGCCAACGAAGTTCTACAGATGAGGAAGCAAATAGATGATTTGCATCTCAACCAGGAATACCAAGAAAGAGAGTTGAAAAGATACAAAGAGTTGCAGAGTAGCACTAGGCCCGCTGGAAATTCGTCGATATTAGGTGCAAATCAAGCCTGCCTCACAAATTGCGAAAACAATAAAGTACAGTTTCAGGACACCTTTACACAGCACTATTTTAATAGCGAGGGTTTTGGTCATCAAACAGCAGACTTAGGCAAGCAGAAGCCTTTTGGCCACTCCACTCCATTGGCATCGGACTTCTGTCCAGCCTGGGAGGGAAGGGAGATAACTACAGGTAGTGCTCAAGCGGCCGGCAGCTTCAACAACAGAGAAAAAATTCGCGATCTGGGCCAAGTAGTGCGTAAGTGGGATCTCAAGTTCACAGGGGAAGGCAAAGAGAGCTTTGATGGCTTTTACACAAAAGTACAGGAATGCCGAGAGTTCGTCGACCTTTCGGACGACGAAATGCTTTGAGCGGTGCCCGCGCTCCTAAGCGACAATGCGCTCCTCTGGTTTCGCAACGAGGAATGGAGATGGAGAACCTGGGCAGAATTCGTGACTACAGCAAGGAAATGGACCGACATCGGCAAGGGTTTGCAACACAAGCTGAAGCAGGACACGCTAATGCGCCGACAATACGACGGCAAGCCAGTACGAAGCTATCTAACGCAACTTACGGCAATGTTGCGTCGATTAGACCCACCGATAGATGCAGAAGCAGAAGTCGATCTGCTTGTTACCAATATGAGGCCGGAACTGCAGCTGTGTATTAAACGGCATAAGGTGCGCGACTCGTGGGACCTGCAAACTCAAGCCGTGGAGGCCGAACGGCTGCTACAGGTCAAAGAAACCGTTCAGGAACCTCCAGCGCCAGAGTACTTTGCGCTACCAGAGTTAGCCTGTCCAAGAATAGTACCGGTGTCAAAGAAACCCAAGCCATCCCCAAAAATCGGCGCCGTAGATGTGAAGGAAACGGCCGACAACCCGAAAATCTTGAGCCGGCTACAGAAAGTGGTTATCGAACAAGAAGCCAACAGACGCACCAATAAAAAATTGCTGCAACAACTCTTTCGGGCAAACCAGGAAAGAAATGACTCCGGCCGGAATGGTGACGACAGAGGAAACGAAGAGGTAGAACAGCGGAAGACAACGCAACCAAGAAAAGAAGAGGACACAAACAATAAAAAGCCAAGGCGCCAAGGGCGTGGCGTGGTGTCAGCTGAACGCACGCCAGGGAAGCCACGGTGCTTCGGCTGTAACTCTACAGATCATCGCTTCCTGGACTGCCCCTGCAATCCAGGAAACGCCAACCCGGGAGCGTAAGCGAGGAAATTACGCTTCTTCGGAATTCACAACCCTCGTTTGCGAGCATTTCTAGTGCCCCTCAGCCCCTCCCTCCTGAAGTGCACCACGAGGCGGTCCCAGAGCGAGATTGGGAAGAGAAGGGCCGGTGCTGGCTTCCACTCACGTTACAGGGGTACAAATTTCAAGCCCTTGGAGACAGCGGTGCGAAGAAAACGGTGATGGGCAAGATAGGCTTGCAACTAGCTGGCACATTCGGCCGGGTCCTGAGCCCCCATTACGGACATGGAGCTGACCTAGCGGGTATCAGTGTAGCCCGATGTGCAGGCTATGCAGTCCTCCCGATAGAGTTCGCAGGACAAACGAGGGAGATCGAAGTTGCGATCCTACCCGACATGAAGGACGATTGCTACCTAGGCATGAACTTCATGAGAGCTTTTCGGGTAGTCTTCGATGCATATGCAGGCCAAATTTTGCGAGAAAGCGAGAGATTTGACCTTGAGATCGCGGCAGTTGAATCAGGGAATAAAATTCAACTGGCTTCAATCGGCCTTGCTGACGTGACACCCTTGGAAAAGGAGCAAGTCCGCCGGCTAGTCGACAGCCTTACAAGCGATGAAGCACCTCTTGGCTGTACTTCGTGGATCGAGCACGATATTGGGCTGACCACGAAAAAGCCGATTAAACAACGTTATTATCCGGTGTCAGAGAAATTGTAAAAGGAAATGCACGAGCAAGTGGATGAAATGCTTAAGAACAAAGTGATAGAGCCGTCGGACCGTAGCTGGTCGAGCCCTGTCGTGATGATAAAAAAGTCAAATGGTGATTATCGCTTCTGTGTCGATTACAGGAAAGTAAATGCTGTGTTAGAATCGGACGCGTCCCCCTTACCATACATGAAGACAATTCTGCGCAAGCTTCGCAAATACCGCTGTCCAAGCGTGCCCGCAAGATCACCGCGTTTACCGTACCGGGAAAGGGCTTATTTCAGTTTTGCAGAGTGCCATATGGCCTGAGTTTAGCCCCGGCCACGTTCCAGCGGCTGATCGACAAGGTGATTGGTCCTGAACTAGAGCCCTTCGCCTACGCTTATCTTGATGACATTATTATTGTCACCGAGACTTTCGAGGAACATTTGAAGTGGCTCGAACACGTACTTAAGAGGATAAAAGCCGCGGGACTTACAATCAATAAAAAGAAGAGTGAGTTCTGTCGTGAGGAGGTTCGCTACCTTGGAAACCTTATAAACCGTGAAAGCCTCTGCCCTGATCCAACGAAGATTGAGCCAATTCTAACTTATCCGGCGCCCCGGAATCTAAAGCAGTTACGTCGCTTTCTAGGCATGGCTTCCTGGTACCGGAAGTTTCTGCCTAATTATGCTTCTGTCACTGATCCCATGACCCAACTACTAAGGAAAGACTGTAAGTTTGAGTGGACCGAGGTACAACAGAATGCTATTGAGCATGCGAAGGCTCTTATAGTCTCGGCACCCATGCTACAAAGGCCCCTCGTCGACGCGCCGTTCACTATTCAAACAGACGCCAGTGATGTTGGACTTGGCGCCGTGATCACGCAAGAGGTCGACGAGCAGGAGCGAGTGCTCGAGTATGCTAGCCGCAATTTAACGCCAGCGGAAAAGAATTATAGCGTGACTGAGAAGGAATGTCTCGCTGTGCTCTGGGCTATACACAAGTTCCACCCGTATGTAAAAGAAAGTCACTTCAAGGTCATCACGGACCACAGTAGCCTCCGGTGGCTGCGCAATATGCATAACCCGACCGGACAACTTTCGCGCTGGGCACTGGAGTTGCAGAATTATGACTTCGAAATAGAGCATTAAAAAGGCGCATTAAATTACGTGCCAGATGCGCTCTCACGCCTGTACGAAGAAGAAAAGGAGCTCCCTATTGGAGCGATGACTCTTACGGACATCACGCAAGACGCCTGGTATAACGCCTGGTTAAAGAAAGTCAGTCGCTTGGCCACCGATTTTCCGCGCTGGAAAATCGTTGGTGGACAACTCTATGTGTACCGCCCCTGACCCCGAAATTGACGATACGCTGGGCGACTTGGACGCGTGGAAGCTTGTCGTACCCGAGGAGGGGAGAAATAAAGTGCTGAAGGAATGCCACGACGAGCCGTTTGCAGGCCATCTTGGTTGAGAGAAGACCTTCACGCGCCTGGCCTGACACTACTACTGGCCTAAATATTATCAAAGCACAGCCAAGCACGTGAGAAAGTGTCGGGTCTGCCAGCAGCTTAAAGTAGAACAAAAGCTGCCAGCGGGTCTGATGAGCAGGCGCGTAATTCCCGGCCCGTGGCAGGTCGTCGCGGCCGACATCATGGGTCCCTTACCACGCAGCCCGCATGGATACGAGTATATTTTGATTTTTGAAGATCTGTTTACTAGGTGGATTGAGTTTGTACCCCTGCGAAAAGCCAATGCGAAGGCTGTACTAAGTGCCTTCGAAGAGAGAATTATTTGGCGATTCGGTGCGCCGCTGTAGCTCCTCACCGATAATGGGACGGAGTTTAAAAACCACCTAATCGACGACTATTTGCGGCAACGAAATATTACACACTGTTACACGCCCGCATACCATCCACAGGCAAACTCGGTGGAACGAGTCAATAGGGTCTTCAAAACAATGATCAAGTCTTTCATCGAAAAAGACCACCGTACCTGGGATAGAAAGCTTGCTGAGCTCGTGTTTGCCTATAATACAAGCAAACACCAATCCACAGGCTCGAGCCCGGCCATGCTCAACCACGGCCACGAGCCACTGGCTCCAAACGCTCTGAAGCGGCAAACGGACCACACGGCAATGAACTGTCTCGGTCAGCAAGCCATCGAGGAATGAAAGGATCGAATGACTCGTCTGCCACTCCTGCACGAAGAAGCCTACGATGCTGCGAGGCAAGCCCAAGAGCAACAGGCCGAATACTATAATGTGCGCCGACGTGACGTACAATTCCAGGCCGGTGACAAAGTCTGGAAGGAGAATCGAGCTCTATCCTCGGCCAGTAAGAACTTTGCGGCGAAACTGGCACCAAAACTCGTTGGTCCGTACACCATCCTTAAGAATACCGGCTCTAACTCATACGAGCTAATGAACGCTAAAGGCGTGAAAGAAGGCCCTGTTCATGTGCAACAACTGAAGGCCTACTCAACAAGGGAAGACACTTCAGAGAGCGAAGAAGACGAAAAATCTGCAGAGTTATCTCTACCGCTATTGGAGAACGAAGAACTGGCGAAGCGCGACCCGCCGTTAGCGAGCGTAACTGCGGGAGATCTGTGCGATGACGAGTCTGTAAATAGAAGTCGGGGTCACCGGCGAAAAATGCCCCTCGCAACCCCGAAGACCAATGCCCCGCCTTCGAATAACCTTGTAAATCCTAGCGAGGCTGCGGGACCCATCAAGTGGAGGCGCGGGCGCACGCCTAAAAACCCGGGTGTACAGGCCATTGAGTCGACAAAACCTGAGAAAAAGGTAGACCAACCGCTGCGGGTCGACGCGCCAGGAAAACGCAAAAGGGGGCGCCCGAAGAAAGCCACTGCGTCGGCTTACTAGTTGTGCGCTCCAATCTTTTTTATTTTTATTTTTATTCATTCCTACACCGTTCATGCGTCATTTCATACATTTCATTAATTACTCGCATAACTGTTTTCATTATTTGCCTCATCTATTTTTCACTACCACCTTTCAGTAATGGACCAAGCCCCTGAGAACGAGATAGAAGAACGGCTGAGGGGTACGCACTTGGATGAACAAGAGAAGCCCGCAGAGATGACGGTGTCCTCCAGTTACGTCCCCATTGAGCCGCTGGTCGTAGACTGGCTAACGGAAGCAGATGACCTCACGGTCTGCCTCACCCGCCTAGGGCCATCCTGGCCGGACTACCCGCTATCCGACGCAGAGGACGCTGACCGGCCACCTACACACGCAAGGACTGACGAGGTGGGATCCCTCGCCTACGTGGACGAGCTGGGCATCTCATGGGCTGACGCTCCCGTCAGGGACCAGTCAAGCGAGTGGTATGAGACTACAGGGGAGACGGTCAATACCGAGGATACCGCAACCACGGAGAAACCCGATGATGCAGCAAGGGAATGCCAGGCCGCTGAGCCCATGGAGTTCACCCCTACGGAAGACAGCTTACCCGCCCGCGGGAATGAGAAGGCCACTCCGGCCAGAGATGATACGCTAGCCACCGAGTCCGTGGAGGCCGCCCCGGCAGTAAGCGCGGTCTCAACCTCCAAGGTCACTGAGGCTACCCAAGCCGAAAGCGAAGCGCCGGCCAGTGAGGCCATGGAAGAAACTCTGGCAGAAATCGGTGCGCCAGCCACTCACACAGCGGCCGCGCCGACCAAAAACATTGCGTCGGCAACTGAGGCCCTAGACGCCAGCCCACCAGAGGCAAGTATACTCGTCATCGACCCCATGGAAGTCGTCACTTCAGAAGCTGGCATACCCGCCTCCGAAGTCACGAAGGCCATTCCGGCCGAAGACGCTGCCTACACTGAGCAACCAGGCGACGCTAGAAGCGAGGATCAAGCCACACAAGCTACCCCTGCCGAGGATAACGCACCCTACTCAGAGGCAGCCTTGGCAACTCAGGAGCTACACGCACCGGCCCCTACGTCTCATGATTTGGCGCGGAAGAGGAGCATGGCTGAGATAAGCCGCCTAAAGAAGAGTGCCGCTTGCGCTCTCACAGAAACTAGGGTAAAGGTTACGGAGTTCCTGAGTGCGATGCATCGACATCTCCTGAAATATGGAGCGCACGAAGACTCCAACGCTCATGAGGTTTCAGCCCGACATATTAGAGCGGCCTTTAAGGGCTTTGAGGATGCACTGGCCTACTCCAAGGCATGCCAACACCACCTGGAGGAGGAGCTGAGGGAAAGCCCCCGCGTACACTTAGAGGAGCCTACGACCACTGACACCTGCCGCCGGCCCTGGTACCCGAGGACCGTTGCTAGCGACCCAACGGCCCTGTGGCCAGAGTACACCAGCACAGGGCAAATTGGCTTCTGTCACAGCTGTGGATTTTTTTTTAAGTGAAGCGTACTGACCGCTGCCCACGCCGAAAGGATCACAACATGTGGGAGCGTTACCCAGATGGCACTTGGCACCGCAAAAATCAATAAATCTCAGAGATCAAGAGGTCCTTCTGACCACAGGCACCTCACGCCGAACATTTCATCTTTTTCTTCTTCCGTATTATCATTTAATTTTTTTTCTCTTTTTGAATTACATGCTACACTTGTGCCCTTCTCTTCTTTTATACATGATTACATCTAATCATTTCATACCACAGATTAGTTTTCATTTCTCCACCCAATTGTTAAAATCCTCTCCCTCCGTGGTTACTCACTGCAGGACAGGATGCAGTTGAAAGAAGCTTCGTGGCAAGCACAAACCGTCTTGGCCTGGAGAGAGAATAGGGGCCAGAACGGCCCAAGCAAAAGTTGAGAAAATTTCTTTTTTTTTTTATTCCATCATTCTATGATAAATGTTTGCACTGCTCTTCCTACGCTCATCCTGTTCTTTCTCTCTCCGCCGTTTGGTGAGCAACTCCATTAAGAAGATCCGCAGGGTTACAAATCTTCTGGGGCAGGGGTGTAACGGGTGGTTAATACTCAAACGCCGTTTACACTTATCTAGACTGCGCGAGGAAAAAAGGCCAGAGAGAGAGCGAGAGGGGAAGGGAGCACGATAATGCGTGCGAAAGAGAGAGAGAAAGAAGAGACAAGCGTCTTGATATGAGTATTAGCGAGGGACGCTCTTGGCCATTAGGCCAGAAGGGATAAGGTATAGGTAGGGAAAACACGTGTGCGTCTCTTGCTCGCTACGTTTGTCAAACCACGAGAGGACAACCTCGCCATCGCCTCGCCCGCTCCTGCAGCCACGTACCGTCGACGAGAAGGCTTATCGACTAAACACCAGGTCGAATATTTCTGCTGAGAGGCCAACTGCTTGGCGAGCAGGTGCAAATAAGAGGCTGCAAAAAGCCAGGTAAGCGCAGTGCGTGCGCGAGAACCATAATAGCCGCGTAATCTCTCTCTGTGCCCGGTCGAATTATCGCTGGCCGTCGGCCCAGAGAGGAAAGCCTTCCTCGACCGTACAGGCTTTGCCATTAACGTGATCGAGCGAAACACACACACACACACACACGCACGTATGCTTTTGTACTAGTGCAGACAATATAGTTTCCGTTCTTTTGATCAGTAAATGTTTGTTTTGCTTTGCGTGAGCCTTCCCTTGCACGAAGCCCTTCCAGCTACTCTTCCCTTACAGGTTTTATCCATAGCAATCTTGGCGTCCAGAAGGGAGCTGTAAGCTGGGCATCGGCCTTATCCTGCCGCCTCCGCGGGCTCGCGCGTAAACACCAACGCGCGAGCGTCCTGAGCTGAGCCAGAGCTGAGCTGGCTCCTCAGCAAGCAAACGTCAACGAGGAAAAGCGGAATCGCTGTCCGCGTTGTAACGCGAGTTTGTCACCGTGGGTGCCTGGGAAACACAGTCCTGGTCAGAGTATCCCTCGTATTAATTTGTGGCTATCAAGGCCATAAGTGAACATGGACACCCCGTTACAGAGCATAAGGTGCCGTAATGAAGTCTGTTGTACTAATATAGCCCAAGAACATCTGCTCTTTTGATTACGGAAAATGCAGATGTGTTTAACTTGCCAGTACTCATTAATGTATTAACATTATGTCAATTACAGGATGTTCTCAAAGGTAACTATTTTTTTTAGTGCAAATCAAAAAGCCGAAATACTTTTTTTATAGGAGACAAAAAATAAGAAGAGATAGGTTTGGTCGAACTGATCTTCTTCCGATAAATATGTGCTTTGAATTTTTGAAACTTGAGGCTTAAACAATAAAGCATCAAATAACAAAGCCTCATGAAGAGCTTACTAAAAATTAAAATCATACTTCTAAGTAGAACGGTTTGTAAAAGTGATTTTGTGAAAAGCCATCATGCCACGTAAGAAGTTAAGCTGACGGTAGACAGTATACTTAGTGCATTTTTGTCTCTTATATTAGTAAGAAATACGAGCTGGAAATAAATTTGTATATGATTGTGCAAATATCTTCATAACTGCAGACTTAATATTGTTAAAACTCAGCGTATGAATGAATAAGGTTCGTATAAATAACATATTAGTTTTTCAAAACATTTTTATTCTTACGTCAAGCGTAACTGGTGTTTTTCCAAAACTTTTCCGACAGCTTACATTTAAGCCCATGTTTAACACAAAGTATAAAGAAAACTTTATGAATCTTTTTCTTGACACGGGTTGACGTGATTGCTCAAATTTTGTGACTACATGTATGGAGTGTTTCTTTACCACATACATTTTTTCTTAAAACATTCTCACTGTTAGATAAATGGCACTTTAACTCCTTTAAGGATTCCTAGTTATTAATTTAGTGAAAAAATGTTTCATGCAGTATGATTTAAAATTTCGTACAAAAAATCTGGAATTTATCGAGAATTAATCAAGAGACAATAGTTGCATGAAATAAAGTATAATAGAGATATTTTTTGCACGATTGACTACATGATGATCTTCACAATATCAAGCATTATTTTTGGCAGCTTAAAAATAAAACCATACAACGGGTACTTTTTTTGTTCTAAGATTCCTTCTGTAGAAGAAGTTTGAAAAAAGCTAGTAAAAACAGAAAAAAAAAAAAAAAAGAAAAAAAAAAAAAAAGAAGAGGAAACTGTTACATCTAGTATAAAAATTTAAATCTGGTTTAAAAGATCGCTAGTCAAGTGTCTAACACATCGGACCACAGTGGATTTGAAAGTTGGAAAAAATTTTTTGTCCCCACAATGTAACTCTGAAACGAATGTTTACTTCCTTATTTCAGGTATAACGTTTGATACCCTTTCCGTAACAAAAATTTTGTACGATATCATAGCATGTACCCAACACGATATTAAGCAAAATTTTTGGCAACAGAAGGATCATATCATACTTTTTTAAGCCCTTAAATTTGATTATTCCTCCTATATTTATGGTACATAATTAGCTTAGTCTTATAGTAAAAAAACCAAAGAAAAAGAAGCTTTTACTTCAAGTAAGAAGATTACATAGATTTTGAGCTGGTCCGAAAAATCTCTAGAAGTTTGTCTCACCTACATGGCCAGAGAGATTTTTTGTCCTGATAAGGTGCATCTTCAACAAATGTTTTTTTTTCCTTATTTAGTGTACAATATTTACCACCTTGGTAGAAACTCGTAAATGGTTTACAAACGTTTTATGAATGTACTTTTAACATTATTTGTATTTGTTAAGTTATTTTTTAACAAAAAGTCCAGTAACTAATAATACAGGTACTTTTTATTTACACATATGATTAAAATTTTGCTCGTTAATTTTATTTTGGGGAAATAAAATGTATTATGAAAAGTGTAATTAATTTATTATATTCGTTACAACAAAGTTACCGCTTATCTTTTTTCTTCGGTACGTTAGAGAGAGTATTAAATACCAGCTAAAAAAAGGATTTACACCACACCTAGCCCAAAACTAATCATCAACCACTCACTAATCGGGCAATTGCGTATAAGTAACGGTAAAGATGAGGTGTAAAATTATATACACATTAAAACTTAGATTTCGTGTTTATAACTCTCTGTTTTACCTTAGGTGACGATACACACAAGATCTGGAGTTATCTTTACTTAACTGACGCGTCAGTATGTCAGTAAGTAGCTATTTGCATCAATTTATATATTATTTAGATAAATGAAATAAATTTTTCAATATTTGTACACATATAAGTCAAGAACTGTTTTTTACTTGTTTGATTTAAATAAGAGAATGAAATTTTTTTATACTATTATCAAAGTCTGTAAAAGGAATTTACTGGAGGATATAAAAATTTCATCGAATGTTTTTCTATGCAAAGTTTATTTTGAGTAATGTCACTTTTTATAAAATAATTAGAAAGTATAGAAAAAAGTCAAGAGTGTACAGAAGTTTTTAAGTGTATGCTAAGATTAGAAGTGTAGTCCCGTCAGATAGACCATTGATTTTTGACCATTTCTAAGTTTTCTCATGCAATTTATAAGCGGAGCTGTTTTTGCTCTGCCTTGAGCAATTTTGGCATGAATTTCGAATGCACACAAGTCATTCGTAAATTTGAGGTTAAAATTCCCCAAATTATAGTATTTGTTATTCCAAGGTCTTCTTCTTGTTTCCACACAGTCATATGGCGATCTTGTTCGATCACAAGTCGCACCTGCTCAATATTATCCAATGTCTTTATCGTCGAAGGTCCGCCAGAACGAGGATCACCATTAAAAAAAAGTAAGAACATGTTTTAAACGATTAAATCAATTTTTTATTTATATTTTGCTTATGCACTCATTTCCATAAGCCTTCTGCATCGTCTGAATAGTTCCAGAGCTCGTTTTTCCGAGCTGAAAGAAAAATGTCATGCAAATTTGTTGATATTACTTTTCAGTCATTTTTGACAATCACGAAATCCACCAAACTCAAAATAACTTTCTAAATAAAGATGCGCTGTGCATCAACTATGCGTCCGAAATGTGTCAACGAGCAACCGTTGAGTTTGTGAGGCTTTACGGTTTACGTGAATGCACCACACAGGTCGTTCGAATACTACGGTGTGGAGTTGTAGAGGTCAACCCAGTAGTTTTCTGACAAACCTCGTAACATTTTTTTTTAGTAAATGAAAATACACATACAATAAAATTTGGAGTCTTATTAGTGTTATAAAAACTGTTAAAAACATTTTTGGGTCCTAATAGTCATGTACAAACAATCTTTAACAAATTAGCTATGTTACACAACGTTTACTACTCGACTTTTTCTTAAATACGTATCGTTTTCATAGTTAAACTTAATTCATTTAACCATACATATAGGTATATACTGAAGAATAGTTGTTATTCATGAAATTAATAGGAAATACATCTAAGTTTTCAAAGCATCTGAGCATGTATCACAAAACTGAAAAGGGCTATAATACTTAAAAGGTAAAATTTTTTTAATTTTATGATTCATATTCGTTTCCTTATAATTTATGATAATCATTTAAATTTCATGAAAAGTTTAATAAAATACAAATAACAGTCAGTCCTGTATACAGATTTGTAAATAAGTTGCATTACGTATCTCAAGTGTTAGTCATACGTGTATGGATAGCACACAGCGAATGCACATGTCATTTATGACCTATCACACCAAAAACTAACAAAAGTATAGAAACAATAAATACTACATGGCCTAGTATAAATAAGTCGTGAGAAGACTTAGAAGAGAGCTCACATCTATAATTTGTATTCTTTTAATACAAATATACTAAGCTGCGTATTTCTAGTTCCTGCTATTCCATGAATTTTTGATGAAAAAAAAGATTGAATTAAATTCTTCATATTTCTTGTACAATTTGGTGTTCTGTTTAAGCAAAGCATCAATATAAAATGGTTCTTTATACAAGAAATCCAAACTTGTTTCAAGCTGCTAGAATATAAGTGGTTCTGGCTTCCTGACACATGTATTGTATAGCGTTTGTATATCTAACTTTATATAGTTGCAGCACCTCTCTTTGCTCAGCGCTGATTTATTTTTCTTTTACCACTCGTGCTGTACAGACGTGCTCTTGTTGTTGAAGCCTACGGCTCCTTGCACTACTCAATACCATTAGATATCTTCGATAACAATAAAGTTATTTCTTGTATTTTTGTCTACTCTTACTTCGATAAAAGTTTGTGTGCTAGGCAGTTTTTGTTGAAGTATCGTGTCCGGTGCAGGTGGTGATGAATTTTAACAGAAAGACGCCTTTTAAGGCTGACGATATCTATAAAGACAGTGAGATTGACACTAGCCCCTAGGTAAACCAAAGGCACGAGAAGAGTAGCAGCAGCGAGCAGACCAAGGTGAAGAGCTCTGAGTGGAATGTCCTCGCAGGAAAAGTTTCTCGAGGAAAAGAAACTGGTGTGTTGGACGAGGATCTTCGAGTTTTATCGAACATTTTTGTCATAACAGATGGCTCCATGCCTGTCAATTTAAATAAAATCGCTAAGTCCAAATCCTTCGTTACTCTTAATAAGGTCATGCCCAGGTGATTCAATTATGAAAATAAACAAAAATTTGATCACATATTCAAGAAAAATTCGAAATTCGAAAAATTTGAATCAAGAAGTATGAATCTTGCCTAAATTTCTCCGATATTTGACGCAAACTTGCAAATTTAAAAATACTACCTCAAGAAGCAAAAGGCTTCGGAGCACTAGGACTTATTCAAGAAATTGATGAGAACCTACGATAATGTACCAGACATTAATCCACTGAGAACCAACCATAAGGAGAAAAACTGCCCCAAGCGAAAGGAGGATAAAAGGTATTGTACCACAAATAAATATGATGAAGGAAAACTCCAACGATCTCGTCATTCGAAAGATTCACGCAAAAAAAGGTTAGCTATTCGAACGACAATAATAAAGATCTTAAACGTGTCAGATTTGACGACAGAAAAGAAAAGCCCAAGTACAACAAGAATCAGGGCAGTTATAATAAAAATAAAAACAAAAACAGTAACAAAGGTGAGGATTTTTTAGTCTGTACAAATTTTCTGACCTTTAAATTTGGCTTGAATAAATTTAATAATTGTTCTACTGTAAGATTCGTCGATGATTCTGGTGCTACGGAGCACCTTGCAAATTCAAAAAATAATTTTGAATCTTTAAAATTTAGAAAGCTTGATAAAATTAAATGCGCAAACAAACATTCAACAGCTGATCTGCAAACACAGGAAGTTAGCAAAATCAGAGGATTTTTAAATAATAATAGAATGAAATTGGATAACGTAATTTTTTCTGATTGACTGGTTGAAAATCTGCTGTTGCTTCAAAAATTTGTTGGTCAAGGTGTATCCATATATTTAGAGAGTCAACATATCAACATATTCGACCCAAAGTCCAAACAGTCAATTATCGCAGGCATTTACCGACAACTTTATTTGCTCGTGGAAGTAAATCTCTAGAATAAAAATAATTCTAAGAATGAACTCGTGGCTTGTATCACCGGAAATTCAAATTATCAACAACCCAGATACTTGACTCAAAGGGCTGTTGCAGAACTTAAGGTAGTTGTTTCCCAATATGTAGGTCAATCGTATATATAAATATACAATACTAAGGTTATGTTCAAATACTTCAGAGAAAAATGTAAATGCCTTTGCGTACACTTATACGTACGTAAATATCTCCCTATATTATAAATATGTATTGACAAAAGTGAGTCTCAGCCCCCCCACTCTCACCACCACCCTCAGCTCCCCCTTAGCTCCCCCACAGCTCCCCCTCGATTTACGTAGTGATTTGCTTTTATTTTAACGTCATTTTTAATCAAATTATATTTAAGTGAGCTTCCTCTCACTCCTCCTCAGCTCCCCCTCACTCTCGCTCCACCTCCCCCCAACAAAATACTTATTTATCTAATGTTTTACTATCATAAATGTTAAATAATATACGCAATTTACGACCTAAGTAATACCTCGTTTTTAGGGTTTTTGAAGTCACTGATCATCAGTCTCCTTCTGTCTATTCGCTCCCCCTTACTCACTATGTGTCTTTGAAGTACCATTATTTGTTTAACTTGATTAAACTTTTACATTCAAAATCTCTTTCTGGTCCATGTCTATTTTACCCAAATATAAAATTCTTGATTACTTTAGGACTTTATTAAGTAAAAGACAGAATTTCGAAGGAGAGATAATTAAATGAACAAACACAATTAAGCTTTTAAAACAAAAATTTATTCTGTTAGCTTAATTTTGTGACATTTTATGTGTTATTTTAACCCATCTGTTCTTTTAAAACCCTTATCACATTTTTCACATATTTGTTTGTCATGGTTCTTATAAATTAACATACGTCTGTTTTAATGTGACGATTTTCAAAGTTACATATTTTTAAATTACTCAAAAATTTCTAGCTATAGCAATATTTTTAATTTCTGATTTGTTTTCGGATGCACTTTGAAAAAAATTCTTTTTGAATTCTTACATCCTAATAAAGCAACATATAATTGTCCGTAAAAGAATAAAAGTTTTTCAATATACAATTTTAAAGAATCAAAACTCTGTTTTTCTGAATTTTTAATAAAAATTAATAATACTGGTGCCAGTATTTAATGTTATTTTAGCAATATGAGCTTTGCTTTTTTTTCTCCCATGATTATTTCTGCTTCTATATTAAACTTAAATAATTCAGTTATTTTCAATCGTGTGCCTCTACGGAGATCGTCTGATATACTTCAAGTTCTTATTAACACTACTATAGCATTTATTTTTAATTTCAATTCATGTAATGAAAGAGACTCTCTCATATTATTTCAAAATACTATTGAAAAATTAACATTTATGTTAATTTAATTATGTTAAGTTAATCATATGTTTTATTAACTCCTGAGTCACGTATTGTGCTGTTGTGAACTAATTTTCAGCCTGCATTGATAGTTACACGAGTAATGTCATTAGTTTGTCTACTCAATCTGTTAGTGGGGGGTTGGCGCGCGGAGCGCGCAGGGAGGCGTTAGCCCAACTTGTATATATACGTATAAAAGTGTTTCCACGCTATTCCAAATCACCATCTACACTTGACTACAGACTGCTGCAGTTGGCATTATGCTTAGCTGTTAATAATCAAATCTTTTTCCGAATACAGTAACAATGAGGTTTTAGCAAAACAAAAATAAAATACACACGTTAGTTATAATCCCAGGAAAACATGTAACAAAATTGCACTTGACACCGTTCTTTTAACGTAAAGGAATAGAACAGAGAGGAGCAGGATGATTTGTTTCTTTAACACTCTGGCAGCCTTTGTTAGACAAAATGCTGCTACTACAGCCACGTGTTTATTTAATTGTTTTACACATAATATACCTGGAACATGTCACAATATTGTAGTATATAAAAATGTACGTATTTATTACTTTTTCTTTAAATATTAATAACAAATAAATAGTAACAAGATTACCTAGTTATAGCGTCATCTTTCGGATTTCTTATGAATAGACATAGTAGACAATAATGCCTACTTTATTGTCAATATATCAATTTTATTATTCACACATTATAAATCTAGTAATTGTTTTAATATTATTATGTTATCTATTATGTGCATGTTATTAAACATAACAAATTTATAAATACGTGTATGTTAGCCGTTATTACTACCAACAGCCCTTACCACTACACCAATAAGAAAATAAAATTTTTTTTTTCTCTCCTATAACTGCACAAAAAAAAGGCTTTTTTTTAGGCCTTGTATCTTTCTCCTTTTTTCTTCTGTTTAACACACATAAATTTTTTTTACATTCTACAATTTTCATAGGCTTGTTTTTTCTTTCTTTCTTGTAGTTACTTTTTTTTCTTTTCTCCTTATACTGTTACTAAACTTTGTTTTCTTTCTCTTTTCTTAACCGTTCAGTGAATTTAATTTTTTTTTCTCTGTCGCTTTCTTTTCTTTTCTCTATTTACCTTCGTCTCTTTTACTCTGCCCCTACAGTGTACTGGGTTTGTAGCAATGAGATTCAACTATAGTGATTTGGACCTTAGCTTTAATACAAGTTTTGAGTTAAGAGATGAGTTAGTATCGTTAGACTCAATAACGGGTGGGCAAGTGCTCAAACAAACAGTTGAGGCACTATCCAAAGACCATGTTAGAGAATATTTAAAGAGTCTTAACCTAGTGTACCTTGGACTGTATATATATGCATACATCGTAGACAAGCATAAGCTAGCGCTAACTTCATGCTCTGTTTTACGCCTACGTAGGTCCTACCAAGGCAGCCTAGATAGGCCCCAACTTGCCAATTAGGAAGCCTAGCTGGCCTAGTAGGAAGCCCACCTAATCACCAAGTATATTGTTTATGAATTTTGGTAGGAAGCGTAATTTAATCTTGATAATTAGCTTAACAAAGAAAGCGCTGAGATTAATGTAATAATGTCAATAAGAATAAATTTTTATCAAAGTTGCTAGAATAAGTGTGGCTGGCTTAGCAAGATTTTGGTAGAATAACTTAATTTTTTATCTTGGCAACACTCATTAATGCTTATTCAATACAAAATTTCGTAACAAACAAACTTATGTACTAATTATCACACTCTAAATTTAAGAATAGCAATAATTCTCTGAACACAAACAATGTGATAATGAAGGTACTGAGAAAGTAAAGAGTGCA
Source organism: Copidosoma floridanum (assembly GCF_036245765.1). NCBI lineage: Eukaryota > Metazoa > Arthropoda > Insecta > Hymenoptera > Encyrtidae > Copidosoma > Copidosoma floridanum. Next base: position 7,372,513 of record NW_028321903.1, on the reverse strand, counting down.
TGTTGATTGTAATGCTGCTGGCATCAAAGTGAGCGAAAGTGCGTGGTTCACGTGCATATGTAGACAGTATAACCAGTGTTCAGGTATACTGCTAGATGGCGCAAAGTTATGTGCAATTTCTCGTGGTACTGTTATCTCCAAGGATACTTTTCACCCTGGACATAAATACTAGGCCTAACCTTAAATCAAGGTGAGAGTGGGTTAAACTGTTATTTGCAGAGCTACCTACTCCACTTTGCTTCGCATAGTTGGGATTATGCATCTTACATAAACTAAAGAGTGAGCTATGACGCTTGCTATTGATGTTGAAGCTCTCGATGCTAAAATAAATGAGCACTGTAATACATTAATGTTATGGTTAGCCAATGTAAAAGATACTACCCACAAAAAAGAGCTTCGAGCTACTATAAATGGTTTTGTGACACGCATGTTTTTCTAGCTGCTGAAAAACTGGTAATATGTGAGGGTGACACACTACAGGGTCTCGTATATAGCCCAGCACTGAATGACCTTGGACTAGAGATTCAACTTAAAAAAAACTTTCAGCCTCGCATCCTCATAAACGGCATACCAGTTAAGTATACTCACGGAAAGATACATAAATATATGATTGCACAAAACTTGGGTGATTCCAAGCCTGATGACATTAAAATTGTTTACCTATATCCGGCTCACAACAAAAAGCACATGTCTTGCGTCGTTGAGGTATCTTCTGAGTGTTAAAATAAGTTATTCTCCAAGAAAAGAATGAGCCTTGACTGGGTGCAGTGTAGATTCAACGATCACATCTCAGTACTTCAGTGCTTAAAGTGTCACAAACTTGGACACATTACATCTGACCGCAGCAGCACATTAGTTTGTGGTTTTTGCGCTGGTCATCACTCTTCTAAAGATTACACAACTAAATCTGCTATTTGTTGCGTCAACTGCAAAAACTCCGAGGCTCCTAACTATATGCACTACGCCTTCGACAAAGCTAAATGTCCTACTCTTCGTGCCAGTATAGAGTGTGAATTGAGCTCGATTGACATCGATGAATAACATTGTACCTGCAAACCCATACTGTCTCACTCTAACCCATGCTAATGTTCAGTTGCTTCCAGGAAACTTAAACGATATACAGTCACTTATGTTAATATCTTTTTCATCAGCAAGTTATTTCTAAAGCATAGCATACCTTGTCAACTAGTGTCCATACCAGGATATAACTTATTATGACGTGATCGTGTCAGTAAGGGCTGTGGAGGCGTAGCTTTGTACGTTCACGAATTATTCAGGCCCATGACTGTGGGCATACATGACACTCTTCAAGTGTACGTCAAGAGCTCTGAATACTTACTGGCTGAAACTAAAAGCAATGAATACACCATTTTGTAAGCAGTAGTCTGAAGTCCACTGAAAGCTGGCTTTTGGACTAATGTTGTGTCTGCCATCGTTAATTGTAACTGCACCTACGATTAATTAGTACTTATATGTGATTTTATCATAGAATGGAACTCCAACACAACTAACCTTAACTTCCTTAAGCAATCTCTGATGTAGTTGGGCTTGGAAACAATGCCTTTTGACCCTACCCGTCACTGCACTACTTCTGACTCCACGATTGGCTATATATACCTGAGTGGGAATCGTCTTGTCAAGAGCCACGAACAATTTTTACCATCATAAACCACCAACAGACATGATCTTACTGTACTTAACTTGAGGATCCCCCTTCCTCCAGTACTTCCAATAACTTTACGATGCCACATGTATCGAGACCTTCACGCAAATTCTGTTTTTAAAGATCTACGTAAGCTGAATAGGAGGAATTTACACAAGGCACCCAATGTAGATAAAAATTACAAATCCTCAAACAATTTTTGACTTATGTACTCAATCGCCATGCGCCCTTCTACATAATCAAAATAGGAAGTAAAAAACCTGCTCCTTGGCTCACTCCTGAAATTTGTGGACTCATTAGAGAGCGAAATTTATCATGGCGCAACTACAAACGCCACAGAACTAAGAAGTATCTCACCACGTATAAGCAGTTACGTTATAGAGTAAAGGTTGTCGTTTGAAACACTACTCAGAATTACCATCGCTTTAAGCTTCTTAAGTGTAAATCTTCTGCTAAGACTTTGAGAGCTGTCAGATCATTGGGCATCGTTGAACAGAATGACCATCCTTGCCAGCTTCTGGTCTCGCCAACTGAGCTGAACAAACATTTCATTGAACCTGAGGGCCCCATGCCCACACCACTGCTACCATTATCAAAGATCACCACTGATAATCGCTTTCACTTCAGATACATAAAGCCCTCAGAGGAAGTTAAAGCCATTAATTCTGCACTTTCAAATACAAATGGCTCTGACAGTTCAAGTCTCAAGTTTTTGAAACTCTGCTTTCCAATGACTCTTCTCATTCTTGCCATCATTATGCTCATTGCCGAAATAAAAAATGTCACTGACACACATAACTTTTGGTCTATTAGCATACTATGCACCGCAGGTAAGATACTTGAGTCTGTGGCTCTTAACCAGATTATGCAGTACATCAAAAGCCAGGGCATCCTGGATCGCTTTTAATCAAGATACAGACAAATACACAGTTGCTGTACTGTCATTATCTGAATTGTTGATAATGTCAGGAAAGCTGTGAATAAAAAAAAGGTTAAACTTTTCGTAGCAACTGATCAAACCAGAGCCTTTGATTTTGTCAACATTGACTAACTGCTTACTTAACTGAGAATTAGATTATATCTGGCAAATTAAACGCAAACATTACATCCACTAGATGGTGAGCTATCACAAACTCTTTGCAGGAACTCAGGCGTTTCTTAAAGCAGCTTTTTTGGCCTCATACTGTTTTCAGTGTTTATTAATAATCTTCCTCAAGTATAAAATGAGTGCAACCATCACATATACACTGACAATTTTTATTTTTACATCCACGGTAATGCCAGTCTTTTTTTAGCAAAAGGCCATATATTATGCTTAGCCTCTTTAAGAATGTACTCAAAACTGGGTCCTCTTAATACCTGGCTGAACTCTTCGAATTCAAGACCAGACCATCCGACGCCATTGCCTTTCGCAACACTGATTTCTTAGAGCCACAAGAGCAACATGTCAACTTAGACATCTACAACAACTCTTTTACCAAAGAAGTTTCTAAATAATGGAACGCCCTACCTTTTTCTCAACGCCACCAACCGCTCACCTGGGCCAAAGGCTGACTCTCGAAAGATATTTCTCGCTAACACAATGTAACAGAAAACGTATCTCATAAATTTCTGTAAGCTGTCTAAATCAACTATATATATATATATATATATATATATATGTATACTGCAAGGCTATCGTGCACCGTTGGTTCCTAGCCTCATAAAATTACTACTCTACTCTTCTTTACTTTGAGTTCATCGAAGTTTACTTTTGATATAATCACTCTGAGAAATGCATCTTATAATCACCATTTCTTTTATAATTTTATTCGGTGGACACTGTTGACTCTTTGTGATGTGTACTTGGCATAACAGCTTTATATGTTTATACATGTATACGTGTATGCACGTGCTTACTTTTAATAAGTTAACATTTTTTGAATAAAAGAAATTTAATATTTAATATTTTGTCTTTAAAGAAGTGGTGACTTTTTATAGGCAAAGGCTTGGTCATGATTAAAGCTATATTTTTTAATAAATCTACCCACTGCTAAGTTACTTTTTTGGTTGTACACAAAATTTTAAAAAACTGTTAAGGTATTAATCATGTCACTTATTCGGTCCAGTAGTTTTTCTTCCTTATAATTATCTCTGAGTATTTATCAAGTCGGTATCAAAGTTTTTTGACTTGTAAATTCTATCTAACTTAGTTAATTTCACTGCAGACTGACTGTCACTCCAAATTTTTTCAGGGTACATGGTTTTTCTGTTATAGAAGAGATGGCCTTGTCTCAAGATATAAGTTCTTAACACTGTTTATGAGTTCTCTAATATCCAGAGTCTCTAGGCATCTATATAATGCTTAGTAATGGAATAACTAGTCATGGTAAAATCTTTTAAGTCTATAAAGTAAGTATTAGTAGTAACATCCATATTCTTAAATTTGGCTCTGAAAACAAGGTCTAACTCATAAGTGCTTTTACTGTACCAAAACTTTCATTCAACTTATTTTCACTTAAATTCAGTAGATCCCAGCTGACACCTACACGAGTAGTTGACTTTTAAAGATATAGCCACTCTATCAAATCCCTGAGTCCATTGTGCTACTTTTGCTCTACTGCTTTACTCTGCTGTAAGTTCCTTATCTCTTTTTTTTTACTGGTCTCGTTACTATAAAAGTTTCATTTCGTCTGCTCTAATTGACGATAAATCTCTATGAAATTATCTTGGTTTACTTTGATTAAGTATTGGTAAGAGTTATTTCATTTCTCTCTCTGAAAATTTGCATACAAAGATTTTGTTTAGGGTCTCCTATATCTAAGCTCAGAAACGTTGTACAAAAACTTGATTTGATAGCAATTATACTCGTAATTTTATTTTCAGCTAGTATAATGTCATTAACATATAAGTTTAGTACTACTACAAGTTATTTTTCCTCTTATTAAAGAGTAAAGACTCATAAATACCTTATATTAAACCAAGTTTTAAAGCTTCAGTAGTAAGCTGCTTATTTCATCTTTTGGGAATAATACGAAAACCATAAATTAATATTTTGGACAGGCATATCTTTTTGCCTTTGTACCTATTTGAGCCACGTCTGGAATTTTCATGAAAAATTTTTTTTGAACGATCCCATTAGGAAAGAATGATTTAACATTTATCTACAAACATTAATATCATATTTATTGATGATAGCAAGAGCCAGTCTGATTTCTGCCAGTCTAGAGACAAGGGAGTAAGTTTCTCAAAGTTGGTTTTCCATGTTGCCTAATTTTTTTTCTAATCACCTTTTTTAAGTGTATGGTATGTAATTTGGCATCTTTTCATCTAATGCAATTTTATTTACTATGTTTCGCACTTTTTTGGTTTCCATAGTTTTGAGTTTTTCTCTAATGGCATCTAACTATTGTGTTTTATCGCACCAATATTAAATGCTCCTCTTTACAAGCTCAAAAGTTTCTTTTAGTTAAGAAAGCTAAAACAATTTTATTCTCTAGTCTTACATTTTTTTGTTCTTCATTTATGATGGGTACGCAACTAATATCATAAAAAGTAGTGTCTTTTTTTGCCAGTCTGAAATAAAATCAAGTAGGTTTGTTGATCCTTGCCTTTCTATTAAATAGATTTTTTTGTACTTTAGTGTATACTTTCTTTATCAGCTTCTCTGTTCCTTGGTTGGCCTCTTCTTGCTTAGAAAATAGTATTTGAATAAGTAGATTCTTAAGTGTGCTCTGAAGTCTTAGAATTTTTATACTCGATCGCTGATTGGAACTTTATATTTTTTGTTTAATTAATTTCTGTAATGTTAGTCATGTCAATCCTAATGACTTTATTTGCTATTTTCTTATGAAACTTAATATTTTGGGATATTGGAAAGAGTGCCGAAGCAACCTGTTAAAGGCTAGCCTACTTATGTGACATTTAAAGCTCTTCCTAAAAATTTGATTTAAGCAATTGAGATTGTAGCATAAGCTGTACATCTAGAATATTAAATTTTATCAACATAAGCCTTTTGACCAGTACTTTAAAAAAAAACCAGGGGTATGAATGGGTCATGGGACTCATCGTAAGAACGAAGTTCTTTAAACATGGCATAAGTATAAAGACACAAAATTTCTCAGGTAACAAAGGGGTCGCCAGACCTATGGGAAGAACGAGACTCAATAAAAATAATTACTGCATTCATGTAGTTCACTGAAACAAAAACTTGAAAAACGAATAAAAAAAAATGAGAAAATTTAAATCGGTACTCACGATAGTTAAAGTTCATAAGAACGTCATACGTATTGTTTCAAATATCTTACAGACGTATGTATAGCCTAATTTAACATATGATATTAAAACATACCACAGATGAAAAGCATACGAGAATCTTCCAAATTAATTCTTTCTTTATGATGAAATCGTCTCTAAGTGTTCACTTACGTTGATTTGGGATTATTTTTTTTTTTAAAGTTCTTCTCCAATTGTTAAGATCTTTTTTTTTCTAAGTTAGGTATTTCTGTAAAATTTATCATACGATTTTTATATATTTTTTTAGAATTACTTTAATATAACCTCATTTTTCTCTGCCTAAAGGGGATGCGACATTGACTTTAGGTAAAATGTTTCTTACTCCATTTTACTTCCATATCTGTAATCTTTACAATTTTTGTGATAGCATACATCTAAATGGTTGGTTATTTATTCTCTGACTAATTTTTTTTTATTTTTTTATTTTTTTTTTATTTTGTCTGCGATGTAGTTTTCCTTCAGATTTTCGTGTTTAATAACATCTGAAAGATTATTTTATTTTAACTTCAAAGTATTGTAGTCAAGTTAAAAATTGAGGGACCCTCTATAAGCAAGTATATTATTTTTATTATGAATCAATTGGGTGTGAATGATAGTCAAGTCGATTTAACATCTAACTGACAACCAACTGGCTCAGATATTCTAAAATTATATCAATTTCTTAATCATTTTAATTCAGAAGTCTCTAACTGTTATTAAATTGTAAATTAACTAAAGAATGATTGTTTAAAGAATGGTTGTTGTGGTTGTGATTTCAGCTACTTTTCTTATTTTAGCAGACCGTTGTAATAACTTTTCCTACTGTCATGCTCTGGACTTCTGAACCGCCTGATTCCTCTGATTGCGTACTTTTAATCTCTAAGTTCTAAGGTTGACTTGTGTTTTGACTGTTTCTAGGTTTTTTATTTTGTGATTACTTTAGAGTCCCTAATTTTGTAAAACTATTTATTTTTTATTGTTTGAATTTTCAAATCAGAGAGATCGCTCAAATTTTACGCAAGTATAACTTGTAGGTTTCTCTCAATTAAAAATCACATGCTAACTTAGTAACTATAAATACCAAAACAAAGCAAATATTTTTATGAACAAAGCTTCATTACCTTTATAATACCTTTTTCATTCCAGACCAAATGATTTTCAAAATTTTTTGAGGCTCTGGAATGTATTCATTTTCTAGATCAAAGCTCGTACTTTTTTTTCTTACCATCGAAAATTTGTATAAACTAAACAAACAATACAGAGTTCTGAACTTAGAACTTCACCCTTTGTGTTAATTATCCCCTAACAGATAATCATAAATATCGCGTTTTGATGTACTCTCACTGCTGATACATTTTCTATAAACGCATAATGTACAACTGTAGCACATAATTTAATGTTTAGTTACAAGACTTCCGTACAACCCTTTTCATTCAGTTCTGATTTTATAGGAGCTACAGAATATTAATAAGCAATGTCATAAAAATGTGTAACTTTTATATTAACAGGCACCCAATCTAATAAGATAAAAATAGTATATTATTAGAGGAGATGCAAACGTTGGAGACTACTCTGCTTAATTCGTATGCTATTATCCTACACAGTAACAATTTTAATTTTCTCCTTTATTTTTAGAGTTCTAAAATAAAATCTGAAAATAAAAGAACATATAAACATTATTTAGTTTGTGACAAATTTAAACTTGCTTAAACAAGAATGTAGTATACATGAAATATAGAATACTGCCATATAAGCTCAAAGAACAAGTTACATGAAAATCAATAAAAATACACAAGTATACTAACAGTGAACTACGTTTACCATATCGCTCTTCTGATAGTTATGCTATATGCGAGTCAAGTAAAAACGAGAGCAACTAACAAAGAAGCTTTGACGAGTCTTTCATACCGAAATAGCTTTAGTTGCAATTACCCCATGCATGTAATTACCTTACTTTCTTCTGCTTACGATATAATAAGGTATATATGACTAAAAAAAGCACTGTACATACTTACGTATACTAATGAAATATCCATGTATTTATTGTGAGGTTTGAATTTCGTACCTGTCAAAAAAATCAAGTGTCACTATCACTTAGTTTAGTTATATGTATGTACAAGTACAAGAAAGTATCATACTACAAGTATCATACAAAAAAATTCTGTGGCAAAAAAATTAAAAAATTCGAACGTTATTAGATGTTAACTTCAGAACTTTGTAAGACTTAGGATTTATTGAAAATAATGCAATTTATTGACACTGTATAAGAGCTCTAACGTTGCTTAAAAAAAATTCATTCAACATATTAGACTCTCCGAACATCTTATTAAAAAGTCATTTTTATAGAAATATCATACCATTATAAGAAACAACTCCTTTTTTATACATAACTAATGTAACTTATTTAAACTTATAACTGTTGATATTAGTAAACCTTAGATGTTGATGAAGTCTATACCAGATATCTATGGTGTACTGTCATAGTTACTCTTAATTTGTCTTCTTAACTGCTTCTACAGAGATATTTTTAACACATGAACTTACTCTTAGTTTATTTAGTTTAAGAAATCATAATTATAGCATGTTGAAGACACTTTTTTTTAAAATACAATCGTAGGTGTTTTAATTATTTATAATTTTTTTTCTCACTAATCGTCTTGATCGAATGATTCTTAACCCTCTTTTCTTTAAGGACGTTTGGTAGAAATAGAACCCTTTGATGAATCTTTTTAAAATTTTAACCAAACGTTTAAATTGTTGTTACACTAAAGCTTATAAGATTTCAAGAGGTTTGTGTGTTTCATTTCCGAGATATTAAATTTCAAAGTTCAGTCATTTTAACACGGTCGCTTGTGGGAAAACTTATAAAAACTCATTGTTAAAAAAATTGGCGTAATGAATGTCTCCAATTTTTTTATATGTCACCGATAATGTTATTAACTATATGTACACAAAGTTTCGCAACGATCGTCTGATTAGTTTATAAATGAAATAAATTACATAATTTTTCGACAAAGACGCCACGGCAACGCCGCAAGAAGCGGTAAATTCAAAATGTTCCAGGACGTAAATAAGTAAATATTTAAATGTAATGGTACATGTTTTTATATTTCTGTATAAAACGTAAGTTTATATATAGTCTGTGAGTGTATGTACATAGGTCTCATCCGTACCCATGACAAAACAATGTATTATCATAACACATTTGTTTTTCTTAATAAAATTCTTAATTTCTAATTTTTATACAATACAATTTTTTTACGCAACATAACAAAATCACATACCTGTAGAAGTTGCAGAGACTAGAGTCTGTCCTAATTATTTAACATATCACTTTCAATGAGACTTTTCAAGTCACATAAAAATTCAAGAATTTTATTTACATTAGCTTTTTTTTTAATAAAAGGATTTTGTTTATTTAATAAAAACGATCTTAAACTAGCGTTGCCTTCCATTAATTGATCAACAATTACGTTAAAATCTACTCTACGAATGAGAGCTACGCATATAATTGTATGTCCATATATCTGTCACAAGTCTTTTTAATTATTTACTCATTTTCATTACATTGTTATAACAAATAAAAATTAAATACTTATATCTTTAGTACTAATACATTACAAATATACATATACGCTGCCGTAACTGATACATCAGACAGTGACACTGCACAGTGCACACCACCTTCACTCATCGCTACTTCCCCCTTGCCCCGCAAGTGATTCCCCTCCACTATCTCTACCGAATGTCCTTAAGTTAACTATTGTTACGAACAGTAGAATATAGATATGCATCCGTGCATCTCTTCTAGTTTGGGTCCTATGAATAGGGGGATAAAGAAAAGAAACTGTGGGAAAGAAAAAGTGAAGTAAGAGACAGTGAATTAGAGAGATTCGCTAGAGAAACGAGAGCAAACACACCAGTCCTACGAGACCAAAATACACGTGCTACCTCTCTCATAGACAAGAAGTTCCAATAAAGAAAGATAGAAATTATCTGGAAGAAAGGTTCAACATGATTAGGAGACCAGATCAACAATAAGGGAAAATAATTGTACATCAAGCCAGTGAATAATTAAACCAGGATGCTAAAGGTAGCTGCCAATTACTTAACTGAAGAAAATATAAAAAATGAGGACGATCCATACAACTAATACCAAGGATGGAGTATTTGGAGTATTCATGAGAATGTTCATAAGCACAGGTTTATTTATTATTTTGACAGAATTAACTTGTAAATACAAACTACAGAATATGAAACATGTGTCTCATTTTCACTCTTTTACCCCAAGAGAAAGCGTTCTTGATACTTCTTATATAGATTTAATATTATGAGTCTGTAAGAAATGTTGTTAATAACTATAATTGGGAGTTTATAAGTTTTATAAATACTTGTTTATGTCTTTCTATTCATAATGTCTTAGATTTTTAATATTTGTACACGCAGTTTCTTTTTTTTAACACCTTTATCATACATCCGTTTTAAACCTTTAATTCAATTTGCCAACTATTTCATTCCTTTATCGTTTTCCGTCCCTATTATCATTTCTGACACTTATAACTTTTCCCCTAGCATATGGCTGAATCTTGCATCTATGTGTACGTGTATGAAAACTCTGAATTTGTATGCTTAATGATCCTTAGTTTTTCTCATTTGAAGACAGTTTTATATATGAACCTTATTACTGACGCTCGCATTTGTGTATTGTTTGTTACAACCACAACTTGCAATAGAATTTTTGATGACTCTTCATTTATTATACCGAGTCCCTACATCAGAAATTTTATTTGTAAGCAATGTTCATTATATGATTATATTATCGTCATGAAATGGTTGGGGAGGCACTTTCTGTAAAAGTATGTACATGCGTGAACATGCTTCTGTGGTGTTGTTTTGATTTGCACAGCTCAATTTTATACGTACTTTTATATTGTCAATACTTTTTGTAGATCTCTGAAAAGGTCAAAGTGGTTTGATAAAGCGTTATATATTTTAGAATAAACAAATAAGCTGCCCTTTTACTAAGTTGCAGTTGTTCATTAGTACTATTCAATTGAATATGGAGCTAGATACAGAAGTTGATGTTCATTCATATCATCAGAGCTCTCCTAATCCAATAAAAATAGTTATGCGGAAATTTTTTATGGATTTGATATATTTCCATTAATTAATATTTCCATATTTGATGGAAAACCTGTTAAGTTACCACTGTTGAAGCAAATGGTAAGAATGGTATCTGGGACAGTAAGCCCCTAACGTAAAAAATTTGTAATAGGTCTACTGGAAAATTAATTAGAAAAAAGCCAGCCGAATTCTTACGATGCCCAGGGTAGTTCTCATCAGCCGATAAATTTTTAGTAATAAAAAATAAATATAGGAAAAATGACACCAGAACTAGAAAATAGATATAGCAGCATTGTTGCCATCAGCCGATAAATTTTGTAGCAGCATTGGTACCGTCAATACACTATAAGAAAAATTAAAAGTAGTGACACAATACAAACACAAATCAGTAGAAAAATACAGCAGTCGCGTTCAGAAAACAAACAGTGAAACAACAACTTTATACGACTTGGACATGACACTACTGCTTAGACAATGGTAAGTATTTATAAAAAATTGAAAAAGAAGCCGTAATATAATACATATATCGGATGCAAACCCCTCATAACTACAGACTAACATGCCTTTGTGTGAAAGCATCAGACAAAGCTATAGTCTCTGATAAAAAAATAAAAAACGATCTAAGTCTACGCGAAATAATGTGAAACAGTGCGAATCAAGGCTCACGTATATCTAGCGAGAACAAAGTCAAGAAATACAGATGATTATGTGCGCAGCCGTTAGCAGACAGAAGAAAGTGTCATGACTGAGAAAAATAGAACGGTATGCGATCATAAATTTGACTCGTATTGCAATAAATACGGGGAATACGCTTTAACATTGTGATTAGTAGTGGCTGCAGACGCAAAAAATAAGATCATTTATAACCTACATTTAAATAAGAGTGACTAAGCAGAGCAAGAAACATAAGATACAGAAAATTTCAAGAATAGAAATTGAGCTTTCTGCAAGCGAGGAAGAAATAACGTGAGCAATACAAGAATGATGACCAAAATCGCACAAAAAATAGTTTAAACTACTAAAGTAATTATAATAAAACCTTTTATACTAATTACCCGAGCGACAAAAACGAGTGAAAAAAGAACCCTTAGAACAATGTGGATTACAACATATATAATTATTTCAACAGAGATTCTAATTATTCAAGAAACAATAGTAATAGTAAAACAATTGGAACTGTAATTATAATAATCGTAGATATAACTATAACAGAAATTGAAACAGGGGAACAACTATCCCAACAGAGAGTCTACAAATAAAACAGATAATACCCCTGACTTAAAAAAAAAAATACAATCATTATACAGAGCATTTAAACTTGCAGGATACTCGTCATGTTTTTTAAGCCCTGAGTATAAAAATAAAAGAAGAGAAAAAGTGTACATAAAAAAAATGAGAACGAGGCAGCCAAAGAAGAAAAAGAGTCAATGAAGTCAAATGAAATATGCATCAGAAGTAAATCTAGTAAAATATTACAGAAGAATATGTCAACGAAAAGAAAAAAAATTAGAGTTTCAACAACGAGCCGGCTCCTTAAATGACTAAGAACAAACAGAAGAAAGCCATGCAAACGAAAAATTATGGCTTGTATTCCTATGACTAAATATACATAAATCAACCTCTCTGCAAGGGAAAATACGCCAAGTATATTAAGCACACCACCCTCGGTGATATGTAGCAGCAAGAAGCTGGAGTTGCATAGCTCACAATTTTACGTTAACACTGGTGCCAAAATAACAATTATTGAAAAAAACTTTCTTAAGGCTGTCTTTTAATGGTATTATAATTACTTTAGATTTAGTCCCAAATTATTGTCCCATTATTGGCAGAGACTCTTTTAAATTATATAATGGCCATATCAGGGCCAAACAAAATAATCTAGAATTCAATAGCATTCGATTTTCGCTGTTGAAAACATAGTGTCTTACAATCTCCACAATGTCAAAGAAAATAAGATTTGCACGTGTAAGAGATAAGAGCAGCTACGTACAAGTCAACTGGATTGCTTCTACAAGAGAATAAATATTGAAAATAAACAAATTGTCTTACCAATACCAGAGGTAGATTTTTACTAATCTTAAATTAGACAAATGATGAAACCATTTAAAAAAGCTAGGAAAAGTGTAGAATATAACAAAGATGTAAAATAAAAAAGTGTTATAAGTTACACAAATAGTTACAGTGTTATTAATAACGGCATTTAAAATCCTGAAGATAATTAAAGAATAGATATAGTGATAGGTGCAAGTACATAATAAAAATTTTTGATGTATCTGGCTTCAACAGATCTGAGAATTTATAAAATACAGTCCCTTTGTAGTCAGCCTGAACAGTGAACCACTACAGGCTACAAACATACTTAAATAAAACATCAAATCACGACACCAACAAAAAAACTAATCGTTGCAAAAAGTGTAAGGCATCTTATTGAACTAAGGAAACTAATGCAAGTCTAAATAAAGAAGTAATTGCAGCAATAAAAACTTTAACTTTTGATGTCCCCATATAACTTAAAAATGTGGATTAACCTAAAAAACGTTAAACCGAACAAAACAACGCTACAGAGTCGTAACAGACTTGTAGGTATTAAAGGAGATAACAGTTGGTACGTGATATGCATTGCCATTCTAGAATAAAATGTAAGAAAACTTCTAAAACAAAGTTCTTAGGCCCAAATTGACACTACTAATACTAATGGATTCCAATGACATGCATATACTTCCCAAGCATATTTATACGGGCAATAACCTTAGCATCTGCGGACCTACTACGGCGTGAGAAAGTGGTATACATGGATGTTATCATGGTATTTCTAAAAAATTTGGATCAACTAGAAATAGGGTTTAAAAGGCTGTAAGTATCGTAAACTAATGCGAACCTGACAATACAGAGTAGAAAACTTTAATTTCTTCGGGAAAAAGCATGGGTACATGGACATATTGCCGGAAATGGCTAAATCAAAACAAATCTAGAAAAAAAAGCAGTAAAAAATTTTCCCTAAAGCAACAAATACGAATGAAACAAAGCAATTTTTCAGCTATGCAGGGTACTATTACTGATTCATTAAAGGTTACCCAAAAATAGCTTGACCACTTTCAAAACTAATAAGAAAAACAGTAGAATTCAAATGGGAAGATCCACAATAAAAAATGCATACAACACTAAAAGACGCTCTTTTTAGCGAGTTAGTACTTACAACTCCGTGTATAAATAAATCCCTTATTATAACAGCCACCGTATCAGATTATGCAATAAAAGAAATCCTCAGTCAACAAGGCATAGATAAAGATTGTGCTTATTAATATATGTAAACATGCTTAAAATGTAGCGAACTACACTCTACATAATACGATAAGGAACTGTTGGTGATAGTTTTGGTGAAAAACCATTCGTGACTTTTTTTTTTGGACTAAATTTACCGTAAACATACGTGATGAGCCGCTAAAGCACTATCATACATCAAAAAAGCTTGATATTTGGGTTAACAGGCTATAAGTACAGCTACAAGCCGTACTGCGTAATGATCTATGCATTAGCCGAATAAGTGCAAATCATAAGAAGTGTGAAAAATAATACATTTTTGTAGTTTATTAACAAAACTGCTTCGATTAAAAAAATATTAAGTCTTAAAATGTAATAACTTTCGATATTGTAAAATTCATTATGGTAGCTGATTAAACTTTTCTCAATTTGTTATGTATTTGGCATGTATTAAGGACTAACTGCCCCCTGTCTCGGCTTTGCCCGAGACTTACTAAATGAAACACTGTCGTGTGTTGACATGTAATGTGAAACGATTTCAGTTAGGAATTTGACACATATTTTTGACACATCTCAGAACAAAAATCTTCTTATTAAAAACAAATTTTTTCGGAATCCATATAGTTTATTTGGTCAAGTAATAAGGTCTAAGAATTCGAGAAAATAATTATGCTGAAAAGTACCGTGCGTTCTTTGTGCCATAAAATAATCGGTGGCCATAAGGAGCCATTGATTTGCAGTTTTTCCCGTGTTGTTTACGAAAAGAGCTATTTTTTAAAAAAGTTGAGATTTTGAACTCCCAAAAAATTAATATTAAAAAAAATTTTTTTCTCTTATCTAACAACTTTATTACCACAGCAACAAAGTCCTGGACCTGAAACCCTACATTTTTATTGCCACAAAAATACAAATACATTTTCTACTTACTTAAAAAACTGAAGTTGGATATTTAAAGATTTCAAAGATTGCTGTGAGGGTACAATGAAAAGCTGATCTCTCACGTAATGGACTCTTAAGTTGACGATTTTGACGCTGCTGTTTCAATCTCGATAAATTTTCTGCGTCAGTTACTTGACGCCTCAAATTGTATTCATTAGATACATTTGAGGTTTTCTTTCCAATATACCCTCTTGCGACTTTTCTGACCCCTAAAGGCTATTTCCTGTCAATTTTGTTAAGTTCTAATGTATTTGTTGGCAAGGTAGTTTAACGTCCGATGGCCCTAAAAAAGACCTGTTAGCTTCTTAAATTAACTCTTTCTTGACTTCCGTTAACAGCAATTGTGACTGCCTGGATACCTTAGGGTGATCTTCTCTGGCTTGCTGTTGAAGACCCAGACTGATTAGAAGAAAAATTACGTATTTCGAAGCTTTGGGGCTAGTTGTAGTGCTCTTTCCCAACGTTTCCCGGTATAACATCAAAGACGTTGGTGTCTCAGGCACCTTTATTATTTGAAGATTTAGTTGTTTTGGTGATCTTAGATGGGGAGATTGGTTAGTGATAATTGTCCAGTGGAGGCTGTTCCGTTGGCTCAATTATTTTTTCCTTCATAGCTGTTATAGGTTTGCTCAGCGCAGACTTTGGAGAGGATCAGTGATTCCTGGTTGAATGCTTAGAGTCAAGAGGGTAATATAGGGTCGTCGGTCACCGAGTTTTTCAGCCTTGCGAAGAACAACTCCGCCGGTGACATCTGCCAGTGAATGGCTGACTTGGTTTAATAGTGCCCGTCTTTAGTTAATATATTTTTTTAGTCGACTAATCGCTTCCGGAAATGGTAGCAAAAATGTATTTGTTGGCAAGGTAGTTTACACTTAGGTGGCCCCTAAAAAGAATCGATGAAATTGATGGTTAAGTAAGTAGGGAATGTTAATACATATAATGACCCTAAAAAGCACCAGTGGTGAAACTTCCAGGCTATTTTTTATTATCATTTTTGATGATAAAGAGCTGGCTACAGGTAGCTTGATTCTTACCCTAGGAGTCTCAATTTACGGAGACTGTGATAAAGGGAGGTACGCCGCTGACCAAAGAATATCTCGTCTTCGGGTCGTTACCCAGATAACCAACCGCTCATCGTTAGACGGAAACATGTGAGTAAGTGCGTTGGAGACGTGACGACTAAGAAGGTAGCCATTGTGGCTGCCCGCGCCCCTCAGAGCTGTTTTCCCTGGTTAACATTTGTAGCCAAAAATTGTCTGACTGCACCAGGTGGGATGGTGGGACTGCCACACAACTCCGAAGAGTTAGTGCAGATTGTGCTCTGGCTATGTATGTCTCCTAGTATTGTGGCAGAGACGCCATCGGTTGGAATGAATTTTTTTTTGGTCGCACTCGTCGTGATGCAGGTTGAATGGACACCTAGGTCTCTTCCCCCTTACAGACGAGTGTTGTCCGTAACCAGGATATTCAGCTGCAAGACTATCATCAGCATTCTCTATGCAGCCCGTTGAACTGCTGAGGCACAACTGCATCACTATCGATGACGCTATGGCGTATTATACCCACACTTATTTAATTCTGTTGCAGGTAGCCTCGATTTCATGTCGACGCCACCTAGCGGATTTTACTGAACTAAAGCTGGCGTATTTTTGAAAAATTTCAAGCTCATTTATTGTTATTGTTATTAAATTTTTTAAAATAAAAACTATACTAAAACCATCTACGAAGTATCATGAATCAGTGTGCAAAATTTCAGCAAAATCAGTTCAGTAGTTTTTGCGGTTAGTGATTACAACGGTTTTTGCGATTTTGCTTAATATATTAGTAAGATAATTCAGTATGTTGAACACGCTGGCTTACTTTTAGTTGACTCTTACACATCTGGTACGTTCAGTGAGACACCTAAGTTTGAAAAAGACCGATCATCTCAAGGTTATTTTTTAATAAGTATCATTGAGAAGTTAAAAAGTGATTGAATTTTAGATGTGTTTGTTTATTTATGTAAATTTATAATAATTAGGTTTAAACATAATTTAATCTTATTCTCAATGCACCAGCCAAATGAGTGTAAGTCTTAAAAAGTTTAAGAAATAAAAGTATATTAGGTGAAAATGTATAAACTGTGAGTACATTTACGGTGATATTAGAAAATTCTCGAACAAGCTTATTATTATGATTACAATTGAACTTCACTAAGGTTTGTTTAACCATAAATAACACTTTATTTCTTGTTCAAGGATATTTCTTTATGAATGTTTAGAGCCACTAGCGAATACACAGTAAACATTGGTTCTGTCAACTTTCTTTTATTTGAAAAAGTACAATTATTTTATGCTCGTTTTATTACTCAAGATTTTAATTAGATATTAACCAAAGGACTTTAAAAAAACTTAAATATATTTATCTTATTAGAGTCATCTTGTTATTTCTTATAATTACGTAGCTAAAATTTGCTATAAAACTCTCTTTCAGGGTAAGGTCTATAGCATAAGCTCGGACCACGCTGACAAATACCTAAATGATTCTTGCAAGCCAGTGCTACCTTTGCTTATTTTTTGTCTTGCTTAAAAATTACTCTAGAACCATTGATTCTTGTCCGATTACTTTAAAGGAGATCTACATCCAGAATGTAGATACTTCGCAACTTTACCCATGTATCTATCACGTTTTATTACCACTTTAAGGTTATCACCAACTAGAAAAGTAAGGTAGTCTTGGGCTTTTTCTGGATTTTTCTCATAATGGTACATTATGCAAAGCCTCAACGATTAACTTAAGTGAAAAAAGAGTTCTGCCGATATTATAATAGTGTTCATAGTATTGACATGTAAGCAGGTGCTCTCTGTAGAGGGCCACATATCTTGCCTCTGTTGGCATAGGTCATTAGTGTCTGTTGCTAGACTCTTCATCATGTTTTTAGATTGCAGATCTGAGACCATCTCATTATCAAGCTGGATATATTCTAAGTTCACACCAACTTTGAGAGGCAGTTTCTTCAAGACCCTTCCCAGGGTTAGCGTTAAGTAGCTACATTTAGATTCATGCCTGTAACCTACTTAATAAATCAGCATATAGTTTGAGTTTCTCCTTCTTCTGAGTTTGATTCTCTTCAAATAAAACTGTAGCATCATCTTTTTGACCTTATTCTAAAATATCTTATTCTTAAAATAGTCATTCGATTCTACCTGCTTAAATGAGTCTGTTACATATAATTCAGGAAAAGAATGTTCTTAGAAAGTGTGAGGTTATATTTGGCATTCATACACTGTGAGAAAGTCAGTAAGGATAGTGTACTAGTAGTAATATAGCAGTACAACCATGAGTTAGTGATCGTGCTCTCCTACTTTTGGGAGACTGAGTCTCACAAAGAGTGGAATGACTGTTTCAATGTGTGGAACGATCACTACACCCATAATGGTGGAGTGCCTTTACCTCTACCTCTGTTTAGAAAAGGAATAAACTAGCATACTTACGCATTTTATACGTTTATCAAATACGTATATTTTTGAAGCACTATTGTAAATCTTCAATTCATGAAAAGTTATATGTATCAAACAAAGATATTCCGTTTTAAAGAAAAGTAACATTAACAAATGCATAAATTCTATGTATATACTATACTTGTTAAAAAAATGAAGCATTGAACTAATTTTTTTGAACAGTAAGATGGATCTGAATATGATTTTTTGCGTTCGCTTTATTTAGAGCGTCAACATACGTTGTGACCTAAGTCATAAATACATTTTTTTGAATACGCTTTTTTTTAAACAATATGTATTTTATACTAGCAATCCAAAAAGATAACAAATTCTTAATTTATAACGAGATAAATAATGACAAAAGTCATTTTATTTCTGCAATTAAGGGGTTTTTAGGGTTGCTGAGACTGACTATGACGATGGCCACAGTCTCTGAGATACCTGGTGCCTTGGATGGATGGTATCCTCAATGTCTTCTGAACTTTAATTGGTATTTGTAATATATCAGTCGAAACTTGTTACTCCGGAGTTAATTTTCACTAACTCAACTATCGCGACGACTACGGTCTCTGAGGTACCTGAAGCCTAGGGAAGATAGTATTTTGATTATTTCTTAGTTTAATACAAGTGTTATTGAGAAAAATTGTTGGTTCTATGGTATACCTGCATTGATTTATATTATTAGTAGGTTACAACGTATTCACTCATATTTTAATGGAAGAATCAAAGTTTATTGTAGTAATAATTGTAATTTTTTCCCCACTATGCCCTTACGTATAAAATATATTATACTGCAATGGTTTTGTTAAGTATCTAGCTATTTGTATTCATTAGATAATAATTCATAGAAACACCAGAAAGTTTTTTTATAAATAAGGTTTATTATTTTCTGACTTATAAATTGAGTTACTTTTTTACAATATAAATTCACAAAATGGATGATGTAGGTATACAATAACCATTGTAATTCCTCAGCAATACATAACCTCATAATATATATATTCATCAAATTTTTGGAGTTTTTCCAAAGAATTAAAGTATTTACTACCATAATATCAGCTTTCTAATGTAGCATATGGTTGAATGTTTTGTTTAAAACTGTACAAAAAAACATATTCTTAAGTATAGGTACGTGAATTTTCATGAAATCTATTTCTTATATATGGTGTAAATAACAAAATATCCGTTACTTTTCTATATGAGTCCAGGCGCTAAAACTAACAGAATATTTGCCGCCAAAAAGTTCAGTGGCTCACCCAGTGAGATGGTGTCGGTGCTGCTCCACGTTTGGAAGACTCAGTCTCCCAACGCAAGAAAGTACCTCTCTTAAACAGAAAGAGAGTCCCTCTCCGTCTCTTTGGCATAGTAAGTGCCTCACGTAGGATAATACCTATACCAATTCTCTCTTGGTGTAGGCACTTGTGCTTGCACACTAAGTCCGGAAGACAGTAAGAACTCAAGACATTTGGCTAACACGCTTATAGTAGGGTGCAATTTGAAAAGAGAAATAAATGAGACCCTTAGTTATTCTTGACATACTGATGCCCCTTTATCCTAGAAACTGTAAAAAAATCAAGACATTTGACATAGATGCTCATGTGGCACAGTCTGAAAGAACTGTAACTATTATTTTACTTTTAGAACTAATCTCCTTTTCTTCTTCTTTCTTTACGCTTAAAAGTCGAGACATGTTTCCGGTTTTAACTATCCTGCGCAGAAAGTTGAAACTTCAGATCGTCTTATTCATCTCTAAACTTTAAGCGCTGTGACGTCACTGAAAACAAAAAATGATTAAGAGGTACTTGTAAGGAGCTGCTCTTCCCTCTGGCACTTTTTCCTCTCAAAAATCTCTGAATTGGGGCATCATCAAGGGCACAGAATGGGGTACTACAAATGAATATTCTTAAAATAGGAATGAAGTATAATATAATTCCTTAATATGTAAAGTTGATTTGAATAGTTTTTAATAATATACTATTATTTATTAACTGACAGCGACAATACGCACAGAAAATAATTTTTTTTTATTAGACGTATGATTTAAATTTTTTTAAGTTAACAGAATAACTAGAGCTGGAGATATTAAGAAAAACTGTATTGAAGGGTGAGCTTTAAGCGTATATCTCACCTTCTTAAAGACGTTTTTCAGCAAGTAGAGAAAATACGTATATTATATTGTATTGATTATAACACATATAATTTTATCAAAGTCGGTTGAGTACACATAAGACGATGTCCTTGTGAATAGCATAAAAAAGTCTTTTGTGTATTTGTACAGTCCGCTCAGTTTATTAAAAAAATTAATGAACAAAACAAAAAAGAGTGACAAACATGTTTATTGTTAAAGGAAACACTAAAAAATGCTGTTTATAAAAAATTTAGTTTATAAAATAACTACATACAGATAAATATTTTATCACAAACTATCATACCTTTAATGATAATTGTAAGCTATTATTTATCTAAAGATAATGATAGCTATGAAAGCTTAAGTTTTATTATCCAACAACTTTATTAGTGTGTTGCAGAAGTAGTGATCTCAAACAAGAAAAACAGTGCCAACTTTTAAGAGATTTTTACGTAATATCCAAGGCATTGCTACATAATTTTGCACTCAACTGTTCGACGAAATATATATGACTAAGGCTAAAATGGACTGTCATTTACGTAAAAGTCTTAGTAGTGTCAAAAATTTGTAAATCAATGTTTTTTCACAAACGTTGATGTTAATAACAGCGTCCTACACAGTCATTACTTTTTTTTTAAAGTTAATATGGCCTTTTTACTAAGACTATTGCTATAATTGACTCTTTCATCTATAATTAGATGAATATTATTAATAGTGTTATTTACATATACGAACAACATTTTTTTATAAACTCACAAGTAAACCTACCCAAGTGTTACTCACTGATTTTAATAAACTTTTGCACTCTGGTAAAGAATTAAAAAGTAAATGACATCTGTTTTATCTTTATTGGTGGAGAATGGTTTCTAGGGGGTAATATGAGCCCTTAAGTTTTTTTTCTTAAGACACGAAAAATTTTAAAGTTGGGGTTACATTTTCTGTGTTTTAGGGTTTTAGTTTAAAACTTTTTTTTTTTTTCAGTTTTTTTCTCCAAATTCTAAAATTCGTTGAAAATTAACGAAAAAAAATGTTTTCACACGTTACATAACATATTCAGTTAACGAATACTTTTATTCTCTTTAAAACGACCCCTTTTGGGGTTAAACCACCCCTACTTAAAATAAATTACTTGAGCCGTTTACGACATTAAGTTAAGCATAAGAATTAATATACGGGAGAATTCTCTTGGTAAATATAAAATTGATAAGAAATGTTTTTTTATAAAAAATCTCATTATTTCTTCGTGGTTTATTGAGCAATACCAACCTTCAAAATGTATTTCCTAATTTTGATATTCCTTTTTTTCTGTACTTTTATTTTAAAACGTACGGAAATTTTTTTTTTTTCTGTCGAACTATATATTGGATAATTTTACATAAATGTTCAATAAATTAATCAATCAATCAATTTAGAATTTATTAAATTCGTTTTAAAGAAAAGATATCTACAATCAGAAGTGACTCAAATTTAAATGCAATTACTCAAGTGTGTTCTGATATCGTATAAAATTATTAAGTTAATAAATATATTAAAAAATAACAACTTATAAAATTTTTATCTATTATTTTATTGACGAAACTAATGTACGCTGAGAAAAGCATTGGCACATAAATCGTCTAGGTGCTAAGGTCGATCCTGTTGCCAAACGAACTTGAAAAATCAAACAAATTGTATATATATACTTTGGCTTTTTAAACATAAATAATAACGGTGTTCTTTTTAAATTTGCTTTGAATAATTTTTGTTAACAAATTTTGTAAAAATTATAAAAAAATGTTTTTAAACAAAGTTAAAACTACTTTTCATTCTTTAATTTATTTAGATTGTAAGTAAAGAAGGTAAATTCCGTTTTTTATGGAAACCCATTGGTCTTCCGCGAAAATTCACTAAATTTTGAAAAATGCGTTTTTCCGAATTTTTGCTGCATGAATAGCAATTATTATTCACCGTTATGACAGCCAACCAGTGCTTTAAATATTCATTGAACCTTGTTCTTTAATAATACATTAATAATTACCTGCTGAATATATCTGATTTTTTTTCAGTAAGCCTTAAACGTACAGGGTTTTATGTGTTTTAAACACTTGTGTACCCAGGCACTTAGGTTCTTTATATATAAAGGTATCTATTATACCTATTGTATGCACGTAAAAACTTCATACCTTCGAAGCTTACTAGTTACAAATCAAATATATTCAGTGGATCATAGTTGACGTTAGTATTGTTAAATTACAAGGTTCGAGAATTAGGATTGTGCATGAAAAAAAAATTTGTTTTTATTTGGTCAGTTTTGTAGAGTTATAAAAAATAGCCAACACGTATTTTTTTTTTTTTTTTTAACAAAATAAAATTGTCAAAGATACAGTACCTTAAGACTATAGTTTCTTAATAGTTACAAAAAACGCCATATATCTGATGTTGTAAAGCATACATTACACATGAAAATGTATGATGAATTACGAAAAAAATCAGATGCGTAATCGAATTATCGTGTACAAACGAAAAAGTATATTATTTACTGAGTACATTTTCACAAACACAGGGAGTATATCTATAGCTATGAGAAATAGAGAAACCTTAAGGTGATACATCGATTTAAGTTTTCATTTTCGAGAAAAAAGAAAAAATACGTGTTGATTATATTTTGTAACTCAACAAGACGGACAAAATTAGAATTTTTTATGCAAAATGCTAATTATTTTAATTTAAGTGACAGTTTGCTGTCAAAACGTTGAGTAACTATTGTTCAATATGCAGTTGAAATTCACAAAAAACAAATTTTAATTAAACCCGTACACTTGTTTGCAGGAAACCAATGAATTTAAAAAAAAAGTTTAATAAGATCTTTTTAACTTAAGATAAACTGAGAATTCTGAAAGCATGTATATTTTGTTGAAAAACGAAATTTTTTACTTTGTTGATGAAATATGTTAAAATCAATTTTTTTAACACAATGTAGAAAGAAACCCTTATTTTTTGTTTTCAAGACGAGGGAAATACAAAGTAACACTTTCAAATATGGGGAGCTCTTTTGTCCACCAGATTGACCTTGGCTTATAGATCAAAATTCATGCTATTAATGTGGTGTTAGCATTGGCACAAGGTGCGTACATAAATAAATTTTGCTTCTCAATTGCCATTTTTATACGTTTGTTTAATGCCATCAACAGATCAAATAAGGACATCAAATTAAGTTTTGTCAAAACTTACTAGATGAGAAAAATTTTCAGGTAAAAAAAATTACTTTTCCTATGACCACGTATCTAAACTGACACCTCGATAATAGCATAAATATGTATCCATATTCCAAAGCTTTACTAGCTGTTTACTATAATATATTGTTAGTAAATTATTATATCACAATTCCGTTCTTGTTTATTTTAAAGTCAGGAAGAAGTACCTTTATATACACTAAAGTAGTTGTGGATAAATACATGTTCTTTAGAACCTCTGTTACATACTCTATGGTAAGTGTTTTTTTTGTTTTGATTTAACCTATCTGTCAAACATTTATGTATCTTTGAGAGAATCAAGAAAAGTATTAGTATACACTTACTTCTTTATAGTTAAATTAATTAAACAATATTAAATAAAGTTGTACATTTTAAATTCATAGCTACTTACATACTGTTTATGAATCCGAGAAATATCTTAAAAGTACTAAATCAAAAGTTTAAGGATCCAACTTTTAATGAAAAATCCGTTACAACAAAACAAGAAATATCATTTGCTCTTAACCTAAAAAATTTGACAAAAGATGCGGTCCATTGTCAAGTATTGGTTGATACTTACGATGGCTCATGCTTCAACAATTGTAGTACAGTATCTGAACCTGTTGCAGTTAAAGATGATAAAGACAGTTACTCTGGTGATTATTGTATAACGTACAGCGATAAATCTAATAAACAGATTGATCTCGAGCATAAAAAAAAGTAATACAATTTTGGCATTCAGAAAAAAGAAACAGAAGTTTTTAGTCAGTACAACAAAAATTCAAGAAAGTTTCAAATTAGAGAACACTGTATGGATGGAAAAAACAGTTAAATGAGGGTGGTGGAAGAATTGATAAACTGTATCATGTATCAGAGGACGTTTTGGAAAAGTTCAATGCAGCATCTGAAAAATCTGTCGCTATACACGACATTAATTCAAGGTGATAGACTTTGAAAGCCAGAGAGGATGTTGAATTATTTGCTGATTTATTCAGAGCATTATCTAAATAGTATCATACATTAAAAAAACAACATCAAATTGTTTCTAGAAAAGTAAATAAATTCGTGACACAAAAACAACTATTTAATAAAGCCAAACTTTGAGAAAGTACTTCTTAATTTTTAGGACACGTGAAATTTTCGATCTGAAAATATTGTCGTTTATCCCTCCAAATAGGGAATATTAACATCTGATCTAGTCCTAAATAGTTCAAAAAGGTATTTATACCAACTGCCAGTTAGAGATTAATTTTGTGTGTAGACTCTTGGATCGGTCAAAAAGGGAAGATATTTATGAGTGATTACAATATTTACTTGCACTTAGGGAACAATACTCTAAAAATTCAGTAGTTTATCCATGATTAGCTTTTTTTTTCGATTCATTAACATGTTTAAATATGCATGGTGAAAGAGTCGTTGCATTCAAAAAAGTGTGGTCTTTTTGAAACACCCATTAATTTTTGTTTCAAAGACATTGGTACAAACTGTATGTTTTGTGACGAAATCACAATCTGAAATGCTCGTGGTCTATTGTATCATTGTACACACAACACTTCTTTGCAGTAGAAGAGAAATAAAAACTACCTCATTATTATAAGCAGTATAAGAAATCATAAAGAACCATTATTGGTAAGTACAGAAATGATATTTTTCTACTATTAAAAAAATCTTACATTTTTTCTGGCCAACCCCTCACTTATCGTTGGTTAAAGTTAAAATTATTAGTTAAAAATTATAATTTCTAATTCTTCACTGTCCTTGATTTGTTGAATTTCTGATTCATTCCACCGTATTAGATCTATCATTTTTAATTTTCAAAATCTGACAACGAATACGCAATCAGAGACCCAGAAAACCCCCGTATATCCATTTTTATGCTTAACTTGTTGTCTTAAGCAGCTCAAGTAACTTATTTCGGAAAGGGGTTGTTTTAAGAAAAATACAAAAATTGGTTAACTGCACATATTATGTAACGTGCAAAAGAATTTTTTGGTTAGCTTTCAACGAGTTTCAGAATTAAAAAAAAAAAATTTTACTGTAAAAAACATAGTTTCCACCCCTCAAACATACGGGATGTAACCCTAACTCAAAAATTTTTCTTTATTTATAAGAACAATTTTTTATACAGTTTTATTAAACAATATTGAGTTTAAAAGAAAATATTACCGAAAACTTTTTTAAGGGTATAAACTAAAGGGTAGACTTCCCCCCCTAGGAACCGCTCTCTACTGATAAAAAAAAAGCGTCTTTTATTTTTTGATTCTGTACCACTATGCAAAGTTCCATGAAAATTGGTGAGAGACACTTGGGTAGGTTGACTTTTTAGTACGCTAAAGAACTTCTGACGAATAAATTATTGGATTTTTTTATCTTATCTTAATAATGAAAATAAATACAATGCAAACTTTTATTCGTGTTCTTAGTAACAAACCTTTTAAAAATGTGTCTTTAATAGTAGTGTATGACTTCATTTTATTACTTACGTATGTTATGGCAGTATAATAGTAGTACAAAGAAGGTAAGATTTTCATAGTAAATGCTTTTAAAATAATTTTTTTTTTGTTTTCTTTTGTTTTGCTTGGAACTTACTCAGTAACAAGTACCCCAGTAGTACTAAACACATATTCATGGCGTAATATTAAAGTTAGAGTCTCATGGCTGTTACCTAACCTAATGTTTATTTATTGCATTTGTTTCGTTAGTTTAAGAACATTAAAATTTATGTATATGTATCAGTAAAAAAAACAAACGTGTAATTTAATTATATTACTTTGTTATTGTTCAGAAATTTATAAATTTTTACTTATTTATGAAAATTTTATTTTAAATTATTCCAGCAATGAAAACTAATTTAATCTGTTGATATAATCTCATGCATTTAAACTTTCTTGAAATTATGTCCAGTGCTACAGTAAACTAATGTTTTTGAAACTGTAACTTCAAGAGAATGTATAACGAAAATTAGTACTTTATTTCATACGCTCACTCTTTCTCGCCACTGAAGTAAACGTGTCCAAAAAGTAAGTTATTATTTTTAATTCTTGTTCTTTAACTGATTTTCTTGAAAAAAAAAAAAATAATAAACACTCTTTGTGCGAGAATTAAGCTAGTAATCTTTTAATCATTAATCAAGTATCGTTTCTACTGTTAGTACTGTGCCACGAGCTATCCTGAGAAAAAAAAAACCTAATACATTTGTAGATAAAGGAGTTCGAATATTAGATACCTCAGGGTGATACTTTCTGGCTTGTTGTTGTAGCACCAGAGTGATCAAGAGGAAAACTAAAACATCTAAGACATTGGAGTTAGTAGTACAGAGCTCTTTACCAACGCTCTCTGGTGTTACGCCAAAAGGTTGGTGTCTAAGGCACTTTTTTTTGCAGAGCTCAGTCGTTTTGTAGATCTAAAGCAGGAAGATTAATTCTGGTAATGCTTGCACATCGAAGACTGTCCCATTTGCTTCACTTTTTTTTCCGTTACACTTTTATAGGCCCGTTATGTGTAGAGGTAAATCAACAATTTCTGATTGGTGGCGTTAAGAAAAAGTGTGACGAAGATGGATTTTGCATGTTACTATTCCTTCGCCCCACGCCCCCTTGTCATACTTCTGGTTCTGTCTGCTTCACACAGCGCAACAACACTATACCGCTTCACACATTGTAAATTTTATAAATTGTATTTCCTATTATTTTAAATAATTCTTAAAAAAAAAAAAGTTTCCAAAGAGATTTAAACCCGCTTAACTTCTGTACAGTAGTCGAAGCCCTGACCCACTTTTGTATAAGCGGTCCCGATGTAAGGAATTCAGTTACTTCATTTTATCCTGTCGTGCCTAACTTTTTTTAAAAGTATTATATATTGACTGTATATTTATTCATTTGGACTAATTGTAAGTAAAATTAATAAATGAACTATAATTAACGAACTTTCTTGCGCACAGTGCACTTCAAGCGCACAGTCTTGTATTGGCCAGCCTATACATCATTTTTGTTGTATTGTGCCGTAATATTGTTTATAATCATAAACGCATAAAATATAAATTAAAACTATACATAATTAATGTAGGTATACTAGTTATCATGATAACTGCACCACCTTCGTACAGAATAGTGTTTCATAAAAGGTTTACATATATTAATGATTAAATTATCTACCATACAAGTTTTTAGAAGCATAACTTCTGACTTGAGTACCCAAGCACCCATTGTCTACTGGCTTTTTCTTTATAGGTTCACTGTTAGGTTTGTTCAGGACAGACTTTGGATAGGATTGGTGATTCGTAGTTAAATGCTTAGAGTGAAGAGGGTTATTCGGAGTTGTCAGTAATCGGAGGATTCAGCCTTACAACAAAGCACTTCGCTCGTGACGTCAGCCAGTGAATGACTGACTTGCTTTCATAGTGAACAGAAATGGTTATAAAAATGTATTTGTTGCTAAAATAATTTAATACTACATGGCCTTAAAAACAACGAATAAGACTGGTGGTTCATTAGAAAACGTCAATATTCATGGTGGTCCTGAAAATAGCCAGTGTTATTATTTCCGTTTATTCGGATGAACTACTAAGGAGGAGGCTAGTGAAATTTTTTTGCTGACGTGGCTGCCATAAACTCCTTAGGGTTGCTATTTCTGACTTGCTGTTAAAGCAAAATCTGCTCTAGCAGCCCAAGTTTTGTTGGACAAACGGCCACGAATCCATAAACAGTTAGTGTAATGTGCTATGGCTAGATGCTTTTCATTCGTGGCACTCGTTAATTTCGGTGGATTCAAATGGAATTTGGCATACATCATTTGTGTATTGAAAAGAGTGTCTTTGGTACGCGGGATACCAAGCTACCTGACTTACAGCCGTATGCATGATGCACTATCACTGATCCACTGTGATACTAAGCTATTTTCTCGAAGATATTATAACTAGGCCTACTTACTTCTATTGCAGATTGCTTTGATTTTACTTCTACGTAACCTATCGTTGGATCATACTGAAATTAAGTAAAAAAGCTAGCGTACTTTTGCTAACTTTTAAGCCTAATCATTGCTATTGTTATTAGATTTTTAAAGATAAGAACTATACGAAAATCATCTAGAAAGTGTATAGAATTAAATTGCAAAATTTTACAAAATTGGTTGAGCAATTCTTGTGGTTAGTTATTACAACGTTTTTTAAATGTATATATACATGTATAAAAATGGGCTTGTCTTCTGCTTTTCTAGGATTTGGATTTAGTACACGTTTGCGGTACCATACAGTGGGGCTTGGTCCTGCAAAATGATTTGATGGAAGTGCATAGACTCTTGCATTTATCAAAATCATGCCTTACTGCTAAATAACCTCATTAAAATAGTAATTACACTACTTACTTTACATCTCAATGTATTATGAGTAATATTATTTTATAGGATACACACTTCTATTAATATACTGTTTGCCATAGAATTATAACTTTTAACTTAAGTCACCAAGCACCCACTGACCACTGCATTGTATTGCAAGATAATATCAATTTAAACGTTTCTCATAAAAAAAAACTTTTTGAAGACTGGTACATGTTGCCCAACATATTGTATCAATAAAGTAAAAAAATGTATAAAATAGTTTAAACATTGATAAAGCACCTTTAGTTTTATTTTAAAACATTAAAGCTATTAGTTTTCTTTACAAAATTGATAAAAAACTGAAAGCATTAATAAATAAAAAATTAACCATCACACTTGTTATTGGAAAGAAGATACATACCTGCTACTAGGACCATCCAATAATTCCAACCAAAATCGAAAGTAAGAATAGAACCATCGACGTAGGCAACGAGTGGCTTGGCTGGTAAAAGCCACCAATAAATAAAATTAGTGAAGAACATGCAGAAACCCGTAGAGATCATGCCATATGCGCCGTAACGTGGAACCATCACAAGCAATAGATTGGTCACAAGCCAAGATGCGAATGAAGTCCTTCAGAGCCAGAAAAACCATGAGCACAATATCAGTATAATATATAGTAATTGCTGCTTCCTAATAAATATTTTTGCACCGTCATTGTAATAATCTTTTACTTCTAGACATACATATTTTTTATGTTCTCTAGTAAAAGTTTCAATGCAAGTAAGTTTTTATCTCAAGAAATTTAAAAGCAATACAGTGAAGTTGTTAAAACACAGTTTCAAGTAGCTCATGGGTAGTGAGCTTGATTGTTAATAAAAATGGATTTTCATTATTATTTTACTAAGATTTGCTAAGATTTATACTAAATTGATAAATATGTACACACCCAAGAAACAATGATATTCAGTAGCTTGTACTCGCAAAAAGTTCTTGTATTGATTTTAACAAATTATAAAAATCTTAAAAATAAGAAAGTAAATAAGATTTTGCATACCATAGCATGACTGAAGCATAGTAACCAGCCTCTCGATACTTGCCACCCCAGGAGAAGCCCTCTTGATTGAAAGTAAAGTATTCCGCGAGGGAAATAATTGGAAAGGGTGTTCCCTGGTACAAAGCATTCCTAAAACAGTCCATCATTTCATTGGGATTTCCCCAGTAAAATCTTTCGTTGAACTCAACTTCACCAATGTCGGCACTTTCGGGTAGTACTGAATTTTGAATATTGTTGTGACGTCAGAAGGAAACAGAATCCACAAGCGATGAAAAAAATAAAAGTAAAAATGAATTATTTCATAGTTAATTAAATAATATGTATAAAAGTATGTGTAAGTGTATGCGTGTGAAAGTATGTTTATCCATTAATAAAATAAATACGTTCTTAATGTATGTTGAAGTTATAATACATAAGTTGTAGAAGTCTACAACTCACTGTGTGCAGTATTTTAAAACAGCGCCACCTGCACAGCAAGGAGGAGGCGCTGCTGGATAACACAATTACGTAGCCTGTTATGGGCTGCAAACTTTGTTTATTGTTTTTTGTAGTTTTAATGCATTTTTGATACTTAAAGTATACATTTCCAGTGTTAAGAATTTGTATTTAACAGTAAACAATTTTTTGAATTTTATTATTATTTTTTTTAATTTAAAAAAGTAGTTGTTATCTGTTAAAAACAAATTCTTGACACTGAATATCGATACTTAAAGTATCAATAATGCATTAAAACGATAAAAAACATTAACACTATACCACTTAACACATTTTGAATTTTATAAATTGTATTTCCTATTCTTTTAAATAATTCTTTAAAAAAAAAAAGTTTCCAAAGAAATTTAAACCCGCTTAACTTCTAAACAGTAGTCAAAGCCCTGACCTACTTTCGTATAAGCAGTCCCAATGTAAGGAATTAAGTTACTTCATTTTATCCTATAGTGCCTAACTTTTCTTTAAAGTATTATATATTGACTAAATATTTATTTATTTGGACAAATTGTAAATAAAATTAATAAATAAACTACAATCAACAAACTTTTTTGAGCACAGTGCGCTTCAAGCGCACAGTCTTGTATTGGCCAGCCTATACATCATTTTTGTTGTATTGTGCCGTAACATATTGTTCATAATCGTAAAAGTATAAAATATTACATAAAACTATACATAATTAATGTAGGTATACTAGTTATCACGATAATTGCATCACTTTCGTACAGAATAGTGATTCATAAAAGGTTTACACATATTAATGAATAAATTATCTACCATATAAGTTTTTAGAAGCATAACTTCTGACTTCAGTACCCAAGCACCCATTGTCTACTGGCTTTTTCTTTATAGGTTCACTGTTAGGTTTGTTCAGGACAGACTTTGGATAGGATTGGTGATTCGTTGTTAAATGCTTAGAGTGAAAAGGGTAATCCAGAGTTGTCAGTACTCGGAGTATTCAGCCTCACAACAAAGCACTCCGCTTGTGACGTCAGCCAGTGAATGACTGACTCGCTTTCATAGTGAACGGAAATGGTTACAAAAATGTATTTGTTGCTAAAGTAATTAAATATTACATGGCCTTAAAAAGAACGAATAAGACTGGTGGTTCATTAGAAAACGTCAATATTCATGGTGGTCCTGAAAAGAGCCAGTGTTATTATTTCCGGTTATTTGGATGAACTACTAAGGAGGAGGCTAGTAAAATTTTTTTGCTGACGTGGCTGC
This sequence comes from Copidosoma floridanum, assembly GCF_036245765.1. NCBI lineage: Eukaryota > Metazoa > Arthropoda > Insecta > Hymenoptera > Encyrtidae > Copidosoma > Copidosoma floridanum. The sequence continues at coordinate 7,340,364 of NW_028321903.1, read as the reverse complement.
CATAAACTCCTCAGGGTTGCTATTTCTGGTTTGCCCCCAGTAAAATCTTTCGTTGAACTTAACTCCACCAATGTTGGCACTTTCGGGTTGTACTGAATTTTGAATATTGTTGTGATGTCAGAAGAAAACAGAATTCACAAGCGATAAAAAAATGAAAGTAAAAATGAATTATTTTTTAGTTAATTAAATGATATGTATGAAAGTATGTGTAAGTGTATGCATGTGGAAGTATGTTTATGCATTGCTAAAATAAATGCGTTCTTAATATATGTTGAAGTTATCATACATTAGTTGTTGAAGTCTACAACTCACTGTGTGCAGTATTCTGAAACAGCGCTACCTGCATGGCAAGAAGGAGGCGCTGCTGGATAGCACAAGTAAATAGCCAGTTATGGGCTGCAAACTTTGTTTATTGTTTTTTGTAGTTTTAATGCATTTTTGATACTTAAAGTATAGATTTTCAGTGTTAAAAATTTGTTTAAAACAGAAAACAATTTTTGTTATATTATTTATTTTTTTTTTTTTTAACGTAAAAAAGTAGTTGTTATCTGTTAAAAACAAATTCTTGACACTGAATATCGATACTTTAAGTATCAATAATGCATTAAAACGATAAAAAACAATTAACAAAGTTTGCAGCCCATAACAAGCTACGTAATCGTGTTATCCAACATCGCCTCCTTCTTGCTATGCAGGTGGCGCTGTTCCAGATTACTGCACATAGCGCATAACACTACTTTTACCACCACTTTTTTCCCATCAGACTTTTTCTTGTATCAGAGTAATTTCTCCCACTAATCCTAATCTTAATAAAGTACAGTAAATTCCGTCTGCTCTTGCTTTCCTATTTATCTGTTCGTGGAAGGGCTGTTTCCGTTGCGGGCTAAGCCCAGACCACGTCGAAAACAGATTTGACAAAAGGATGAGTGAGATATTCGAAAGTTCAAATTGAAATTAGCATTTAATTTTAATCAATTGGTATATGTATATTTGTTACCTGAGTGAAGCGTTCAGCTTAGCAGCAGCGCTCGCTTGGACTAAATGTGCTACGCAGAGCACGGTATGTATATAAACTTTTACGTAAATGTTAAAAAAAAATCAGCTTTAGGTAATATCAAATCAGATAAGAGTACTTTTAGTGTCTGCAGATAACAACTTTTAAATAGATTATAGTGGATAAACCTTTTTTAAAGTATAAATGTATAAATGTGAAAATGTAAAATAAATTCTAGAGTATTGTAAGCTTTAAAACTTTTTGAACAAGTAATCCAGTAAATAAGCCGAAAAAAACTGTAATAAGTAGAAAAATGGGAAACCACAACCAATTTGAATGGAACCTTTTGCATTGTGCTCCCAGAACCTTCAGAAACATTTATCACCCTTTACCTATTCTAGCAAATAAAAGTTTAAAAAATAATGGTAGTTTCAACCCCTAGAAATGTCATCTCTTGGAATTTTCTGAAAATTTGTAACGTAGACAGTTAAGACTTATTACTTGAGGATTTTAAGGGCCACTAAACAAAAATATAAAGTCAAAATTCTAAGGTCTGATCGTGTACACCCATTGCTCTTAAAATTTGTTGAAATGTTTCTAAATTTCTTAACTGCGTGATTGTAATTTTACAAAATAAGTAAATTGCACGTTTTTTAACCAACCACATATCGTCAAAATTTAAATTTTTAAAAGATCCGATAAATTCTAAAGACAATAAGGTAACAATGATTTGACGTTTGTTAATAATACCACTTTCCATGAAAATTGCATGAATAAGTAAAGTTATGGTAGAAATTAGTATTCACGTTAAATTTATTTATTTTTTAAAGTTCATTGTGTTTTTCAGAAAGTTTGTTAATTTTTCATCAATAATATTTGAAGTATAGTTTGTAATTTTGTGCGCTTTTGTGAGCATGCGCTTGCTGCAGCTCCGAAGGGCATTAACTTTAAATTCTAATTATTAAATATAAACTATTAAAGTGAGATTATTCCATACTTTAATAGTTTGAATATATCTTAGACTAGCAGCCCCCCGTCTCGGCTTCGCACGAGACTTACTAAATGAAACACCGTAGTGTGTTGACATGTAATGTGAAACGTTTTCAGTTAGAAATTTTACATTTATTCCTGACACATCTCAGAACAAAAATCTTCTGACTAAAAACTTATTTGTTCGCAATCCATCATACAGTTTATTTGATCAAATAATGAGCTTTAAAAGTTAAAAAAAAATATAATTATGCTGAAAAGTATCGTGCGTTTCTTATGCCATAAAATAATCGTTGGATTATCAGTTTCTCCTGTGTAACTTTCGAAAAGGGCTATTTTTTAAAGATCTTAAGATTTTAAACTCCAGAAAATATATCTTAAAAAAATTTTTTTTTCTCTTGTCTCACAACTTTATTACCAGAGCAACAAAGTCCTGGAGTTTAATCTCTACATTTTTTATTACCACAAAAATACAAATACATTTTCTTCTTATTTAAAAACCTAAATTTAGATTTTTAAAGATTTAAGAGATTACTGTGAGGGTAAAATAAAAAGCTGTTCCCTCATGTTATGAATTATTTATTTGTTGATTTCGAAGCTGCTGGTCCAATCTCGATAAATTTTCTGCGTCAGTTTCATGAAGCCTAAAATTGTATTCATTAGATACATTTGAAGTTTTCCTTTTAATTCACCTTCTTGCAACTTTTCTGACCCCTAAAGGCTATTTTCTGTCAATTTTGTTAAGTTCTAATATAGGGGTAAACGCACCATCTACCGTACACCCGTAAATTAACTTTATTTTGTTAGCATGATTGCAAGACAGTTTGATACTAAATATTGACTCAGTAAATTTTAAATTGTTATTTAGGATCTCAAGAGAGCACCGAAATTTTTTGAAGGTGTTAGAGCTTGTTAAAATGATTTTATAATAAAAACATGAAATAGAAGTCATGTTTCTATTTCCGTACCGCCGCGGCATTCCTATTATCGGACCCCATTCACCGTTTGACGACATATTTAACTATAACCTTACATTTTTGTTTACAACTGCATATGGATCTCAGTGCCTGCTACATAAATCATGATGAAAATGTCAAAAGCAGAGAAAGATGGAAAATCGAAAATTAAGAAAAAAACCCCAACTCAATTATGCTATTCAAAAGCGATTGATAAAAAAACCAGAATGAATTATTCAAAAGAAAGTGTCGTACAAGCTCTAGATGAAATTAAGAATGAAATAAATACCATCAACACCGTGTCAGCTAAGTATAGCATTTCTTTAAACACTCTCAGAGACAAAATGAAAAAAAAATGTTCAGACAATACGCCAGGAGTTGGTTCTGTGCTTACACAACAACAAGAAAATGAGTTGGAAGAGTGGATTTTTGAAGCTGTCAGAAAAGGTTTTCCTCTATCTAAGTTTGAGTTAATTCAAACTGTAAAAAATATTTGTGTAAATCTTGGCAAACAAAATCCATTTATTGATAATACACCTGGCAGAAAATGGTTCAATTTATTCATGAAAAGACATCCAAAAATAGTCACAAGGGTATCTGAGACAGTAACTCTTAACAAAGCAAATGTAACAGAAAAAAGTCTCAGAAAATGGTACTCTGATGTATACGATTATTTTGTGGTAGAAAATCTTTTGGACATTGAAGCTGATCGTATCTTCAACACTGATGAGACAGGTAAAAGTACAATCTTACATTGTAAGCATTTTGTCAGAAAAAAATTTTTTCATAAAGATTTATTATTACTTTTTAGGAGCTCCTCTCAATCCTCATCCACTCACTGTGTTAGCACCAAGAGGTTGCAAGAACGTTTATAAAGTTGTCGATAATAATGAAAAAGAAAATGGTAGTGTGCTTATCACAGCAAATGCTGTTATTGAATTGGCTCCGCCTTTCATTCATTTTAAAGGACAGTCATTACCACAGGATGCTGCACAATTTGCACCAGATGACTATGTTTTTAGGTACAGTGAGAATGGCTACATGACAGCTCAAAATTTTTTTGAGTGAATTGCTAATTCTTTTGAGCCATGGTTGACAAAAGTGGGGAAAAAACGACCAGTTGTTGTGATTGTTGACGGACACAAATCTCATATGACTTTTGAGCTTAGTTTATTTTGTTTGAATCATCAAATTATCTTGATTGCTCTACATCCAAACACAACAAATGTCACCCAACCACTGGACGTTGCATTTTTTCGACCATTCAAGGTTACGTGGAGAAGAATCCACAAACAGTTTTGCTTGGAGTTCTCAAGCGTTGGAATTTGTAAGAGTCAATTTGCAACTGTTTTAAAAAAAACTCTTGACCAGCTTGACACAAAATCAATTTTACCTAATGGTTTTCGGAAATGTGGGCTTATGCCCATCAACGTAGAAGCAGTAGACTTTTCAAGAATTTTCCATCGCCTTGAACAAAATCCAAGCGGTGAAGCACCCAGCCCTGAAACATCCACCACTGAAACCTCCAACTTTGAAGCTCCCATCACTGATTTACTCAGCACTGAAGCCTCCAGCTTTGAAGCTCCCATCAGTGGATCATCCAGCATTGAAGTCTCAAGCTTTGAAGCTCCCATCACTGATTTACTCAGCACTCATGCCTCCAGCTTTGAAGCTCCCATCAGTGGGTCACCCAGCACTGAAGCCTCAAGCTTTGAAGCTCCCATCACTAGGTTACCCAGCACTGAAGCCTCCAGCTTTGAAGCTCACATTACTGCGTCACCCAGCACTGAAGCTCTAATCACTGTGTCACCCAGCACTGAAGCCTCCAGCTTTGAAGCTTCCATCACTGGTTCACTCAGCACTGAAGCTCCCATCACTAGGTCACCCAGCACTGAAGCCTCCAGCTTTAAAGCTTCCATGACTGGTTCACTCAGCACTGAAGCTCCCATCACTGGTTCACCCAGCACTGAAGATCATAGCACTAAAACTAAAGAATTTCACAGTACTGAAGAGCCCAGTACAATCAAACCTAAAGTACTTTTACTGGGCTTACAAAAATATATTCCAAAAGACATTTTAGAGTCATTTAGATTGAATGGTAGCTCTGAATGGAACGAAGCAGAAATCCATAGAAGTCTCTTTGAAATCTGGTTTAAATTATCATACCCTGATGGACTTCCATTAAATTTTAAGCATGTGGAGGTAAATAAAAAAGTAATATTTAATATAGGAAAAAGTGCGTTATTGTAAATTTTTTTAGTACGTAATCAAGATAATTAAACATGCAAATAAATTGAAACAAAAGTACTTATAAATGTTTAAATAGTTACATTTAAAAAAAAATCATCCTCAAAATAACAATCACAAAAAAATAAATTGTCTTGCTTTAATTTTATGGAACCACCTGAGAACACATCATTTTATTTCCTTTCTAGGGTCAAGATATCTCCTTAGAGTATCAACCATCTGTTATTTTAGAAATAGATGACTGTTTGGACTTAAATTTTATGCGTTCTTCGAGTAAGATTGAAACAAGTACTGGTAACTTAAATAAGCCTGAAAGTTTTATTAGTAGTACTGATGTAGCAGTGAATACTTTACTGCCCACCAAAAGCTCATGTACAGTCTTCTCTAAAAAACAGGAGGAGCAACTTAAAAGTATCCTTGATCAAGCGATTTTTATAAATCAAGATTCTCCTAATTATAAAGAAAAGTCTAGTATTGAAAGTTTCGATAATATACCCGAAAAAAATGTGCCACTAACTTCAAAGACCCTAACAAACTTGCGACACTTATCCATTCAAGAGACAACATTTGATTCCCATCAAACATCACTTGGATGTGAAAAAAAAAATGAATTGAATAAAGCGCATTTCAATGAAAAATCTAATTTAACAAAAAAAACGAGTTGTTTTAATAGCAACTCAGTTACTAAACAAACCAATGATCAGCACCCAGTTGAAAGAGTTTTAAAAGATATAACAGCCGCTGAATGCGGTACGCAAGTGCATCAATCCATCAGATCCTTTATACCATATCCAAGCATAGATTTGACCAAAAAGAAAAGTAATAGAAAAGTTGCAAAAATGTTACCTATTCTGACAGAAAAAGAATGGATAAAGAGGGAAAAGTTAAGATTAAATAAAAAACGTCAACAAGAAGAAAATTTGGTACAAAGAAAAAAAATTAAGTGAGAAAAACAAGAAGAAACGAAAGTTAAAGAGATAGCAGAAAGAAGAATCAAAAAAGAAAAACAATTACAGAGAGAGCAACAAAGATTAGAAAAAAAAAATGAAAAATTACGAAAGCAAGAAGAGAAGTAAAAAGCCATTGTAAACAGAAAAAAGTCTGTTGAGGAAGATTTAATGGACGAGACAGAAGCTATTGATTAACAAAAGCAGATTAGAGAACTTCAAAAGAAGCAATTAAAACTAAACCAAAAAAGAAACAAAGATTCATCATGAGTAATTTTTGTAATGGAAGTTATTCTTGAATAATTTTTGCCAAGTAATGTTTTATTTAGTATTAATAGATTTAATTGTCGTTAAGCTGAAACTAATCAAAGTTTAATTACTGCTTGTTTATATGAAATAACTTATTTGCATTTATTAAAAAAAATTTATTCATTAAAAAGATTACTGTTTCATATCATGAGATATTATTGCTTTTTAATATTTTAATTAGACAGACAAAAAAGACACTTTCTTTTAAATAATTCATTCTAGTTTTTTTATCAATCGCTTTTGAATTGCATAATTGAGTTGGGGTTTTTTTCTTAATTTTCGATTTTCCATCTTTCTCTGCTTTTGACATTTTCATCGTGATTTATGTAGCAGGCACTGAGATCGAGATGCAGTTGTAAACAAAAATATAAGGTTATAGTTAAATCTGTCGTCAAACAGTGAATGGGGTCCGATAATAGGAACGCGTACGGTAGATGGGGTCTGGTAATGAGAAGGCCACGGCGGTACGGAAAAAGGAACATGACTTCTATTTCATATTTTTATTATAAAATCATTTTAACAAGCCTTAACACCTTCAAAAAATTTCGGTGCTCTCTTGAGATTCTAAATAACAATTTAAAATTTACTGAGTCAATATTTAGTATCAAACTGTCTTGCAATCATGCTAACAAAATAAAGTGAATTTACGGGTGTTTGGTAGATGGTGCGTTTACCCCTATTTAATGGTAAGGTAGTTCGACGTCCAATTGGCCTAAAAAAGACTGGTAAGTTTTTTAAGTAAACTCTTTGTTGACTAAGGTTTACAGCAAATGTGACTGCCTGGATACCTCAGGATGATCTTCTCTGGCATGCTGTTGAAGACCCAGACTTATCGGGAGAAAAATTACAAAGTCCGAAGCATTGGGGTTAGTTTCAGTGCTCTTTCCCAATGTCTCCTGGCATAACGTCGAAGACGTTGGTGTCTAAAGCACCTTTTTTTTGCAGACTCAGTTGTTTTGATCATCTGAGATGGAGAGATTAGTAGAGATTGGTTCGTGATGCTTGCCCATTAGAGACTCTCGTTGGCTTAAGTTTTTTTTTCCTTCATAGCTGTTAGGTACGCCCAGCGCAGACCTTGGAGAGGATCGGTGATTCCTGGTTACATGCTTAGAGTCGAGGGGGTAATATAGGGTCGTCGGTCACCAGGGTTCCCAGCCTTGCGACAAACAACTCTGCTTGTGACGTCTGCCAGTGAATGACTGACTTGCTTTAATAGTGGCCGGCTTTACGGAGTTCTTTAGTTGACGAATAATGTTTTCAGAAATGCTAGTAAGAATTTATTTGTTGGCACGGTAGTTTAAACTTAGGGGGCCCTTAAAACAACCAATGAGATTGAAGGTTAAGTAATGAACGTAAATACTTATATTGGCCCTGAAAAAGGCCAGTGATAAAATTTCTAGTTATTCCTTATTATTATGCTTGAGGATGGAGAGCCAGCTGTGGGTAGCTTGACTCTTATCCTTGGAGTCTCTGTGTACGGAGACCATACATAAGGGAGATATACGCCACTGATCAAAATATATCTTGTCTTCAGGTCGTTGTCCGGATAACCACCGCTCGTGGTTAGTCGGGAAAGTGGGCCTGGTGAATACCTTCTCTGTAGGTGTGCCGTTGGAGCGACCACTAAGAAGTTGGCAGTTGTGGCTGTGCGTACTCTTTAGGGCTGTCTTCCCTGGCTTATATATGTAGTAAAAATTCTCTGACGGCACCAGGCCAGATTGTGGTACGGCCACGTAACTCTGAAGTGTCGAATCAGGATGTGATCTGGTTTGACACGTCGCCTGGTATTCCGCCGGAGACGTTATCGGTTAGAATAAATTTCCCATCAGTGGCACTCATCAATCCTGAAGGTTCCAGGTGAAAGTGAAGACCTAGATCACTTCCCCTTCGGAGAAAAGCGGTCAGCGGTAACCGGAATACCCAGCTGCACGTCTTCAGCTACATTGTTAATGAACCGCCAGTCGACGATTAAAGAAAAAACTTTGACGCTCTGGTCTGTTATAACCACACTTATTTCATTCTGTTACAGGTAGCTTCGATTTTTTGTCGACGCCGCCTAGCGTATCCTACTAAACTAAAGTAAAAAGCTGGCGTATTTTTGCAAAACTTTGAGCTCATTTATTGCTATTGTTATTAAATTTTTTAAGATATAAACTATACCAAAACTATCTAGGAAGTGTCAAGAATCGGTATGCAAAATTTCAGCAAAATCGGCCCAGTAGTTTCCCCGGTAAGTGATTACAACGGTATTAGTGACTTCGCTTCATACATTAGTAAGATATATAAAATGTTACAATTTTTTTGAAGTTTAAAAACTACGACTGCTATTTCAAAACTTATTTTTACAAATTATTGGCGTAAAATTTTAACGAACTGATCTTTTGTAGCTGAAATTGACGTATACTTCTAAATTTTTAATTAAAATTATTTTTAGTAAAACTATCAAAATTTTTTTCCAGTAATAAATTTTTCCATTTAATCGAAAAAACCTCCTCATACACAATTTTCTTAGCAAAACATTGAATATAGGACTTTACCCTGAAGTATTAGAATTTTTAACAAAAACTTTTTTAATATAGGTACAGTCACGAGAAAGTTTTAAATTTCGACCTCCTATTCTCGTTCAGTGACCCGCGAAACCCCCGAGTGACAAGTCTCATTTGTCTACGTGATGAATTTTCATAAAACGTCAAGAGATGACGTTGATACTGTTTACCCTGGGCATTATATACCTTGGAGATCATCATCGTCATGATAATCGCGTTTAGCGACCCAAAAAACTTCTGAGAGACCATTTTTGAGGCTAAATATCAATTTTACGAAATTTTTTACCACCTCACTAATTGTGTACCTACAGTGGGTTAAAACTACTCTAGTTTCTTAAATTTTTATTTGCCAGAACAGGTTACGAGTGATGAATTTTCTTGAAGGTTCCGGGAACACAATGCAAAAGGTCCCATTCAAATCGTTTGTGTTTTCTCATTTTTCTATCCTATCCAGCGTACTTAGAAGATTAAAGCTTTTTGCAACGAAAAATTGGTGCAAGCTATTATAAAGCATAGCACGTGCTACGTGCGTACTTGCATCAGGATCCTGCGCTCTTACCAGAGCAGTAGGTCAAAGTGTAGTATTACATGAAGATGCACTCAAGTTGCAGGATAAACGATGACCTTTAGCTAGGGCTGCATACCAAGCTGAAGTGGTGAGGTGCGTTGCAGTTGAAAGACTTTTATGCAGTATTCAATGATATTTGCCATTTTAAGTTTGGCAATGCTTAAGCGACTTGCAATTATCGAGCTTGTGTGCCTCAAGGAAATTGTAGCAAAAATCCTTTGCTTTAACAACCTGTTAACGTTCTTGTGGTCCTTTAGCCTTACATTCGACGCAACGTAGGATAAAGTGTTCGCGCAGGCATAAGCGGCACTTCTTTGTCATCATAGTATGCGTAAAGATCAAGCTGCTAGCTCCCTTGTGCTTTCTGTAGTTATGCTTATCTGTCCAAAATGTGACAATATTGAGCATTGAGATGCGTTTCTCAATGAAGAGCTTAAGAGTAGCAGATGTTAGTGGCTTGGTGGTGTTGAAGAGCAAAGATTTCCACTTTCTGATAGCTCAAGCATCGAGCTACCAGATAGTGAGAGCAACCATCAGGTCATCCCATTCAGCTGTGGGTTGATAAAGTTGCTTGAGCGTGACTCAGCCATTCACAGTGCCACTGAGCAGTGCCTTAAGATGGTGTGCTAAATACAAAAGTGATTCTGAAGGAACTCATTTTAGTAAGCGCGTAATTGGTTGAGGCGATTATCTATAAATTGTCGCCTAATGTAGCTCTTTCCAAGCTTTAGCAGATTCTCGTACGCTCGAGAAACTCTACCGAACAATTCTTGCAAGCGAATACCCAATGAATATAGCGTTAGCGACATGCATAAACTCTGAGAAGTAGTTTGTGCAAGAAACTAAGGTGGCAAACCCATCCACCTTGGTGAATCCTAGACGTAGGTAAACTGCTTGTACTCACAGCCGAAAAATACTAAACAAACTTAAGACTCTTAAGCTTTACAGACACTCATACGTACAGCACTGATTTTGGATATACAGTAATTCACACGCTGCCAACTCTAAAGCTGCCTTGACTTTTCTTGTTTCAACAAACCACGCTCTTTAAATATTTGTGGAAGGAAAGGAAACAATTTTTGAATATATTATGAAGGATACATTTCCTTTAAAGTATTAATGTATGAATCTAATACAATCTTTAGAGTATTGTTCTAATCTAAGTAACAAAATATATGAAAGATAAGCAAGTAAATTTGAATAAATAACAGTCTTTTCAAATATTTTAGCAATTTCGCATGGTGTTTAGAAGAACAATAAATTTGACGGTACATTTTATAGCAGAAGCTAACATTAATCTGAACATTATGTTGAACCTTCTTAGCCACTTTTTTCACCTAAACTTTCATTTTATTTCCATCCTATTTTTCTTTAAATGTCGAGAGTTACTGTAATCTTAAATTTCCAGTATACGTAAAACCAATGAAAGATTGTGGTTATTATTTGCACAAACACTTTATAATTAGCCTAATTACGTCAAATATTTTTAAATAAGATAAAATATTTTACATGGCTTCTAAACTAGTTTTAGTATAAGTACTTAATGATCTACTTTTATCAGGATACATTAACACCCAATTTTGGCATTGGCAGGGAATGAGATCAACAGGTACTTTTTATGTTCAAAATTCTAACGAAACATAATGTACAAATAGAAAAATATCTTAATTGTTGTTTAAAAACATTTTTAACAAAAGTATTACAAAAGACTTAAAGTAGCTTTACAGTGACAAGTATATATATATACTAAAGTGTACAACAAATAAAATTTTCTTACTCATAGTTAAAAACCAGTTTTAATGGCCAACGTACTGTTTCGCTTTTATCTAGAATTCGTTCACTTACATGGTCTGCTTTCTCCGTTTTGTCAATTTTTTCTTTCTTTTAATACCTCTTTCTATTTGTCTCTATCTTGGTTTGTAATATTTTCGTCGTAATTTTGATCAGAAGCTGTTGCACAATTAATTAATGCAACGTACGAAAGAAGAATAATGTAACAATAATCAGAAGCAAAGATGTTTATACCACGGGGGTCAAATCAAGCTTATAAAAGCGTGGGTACACTTTATACACGGACTAGGTTCCTATGACGTGTTACTTTTTATATCGTGGGTACAGTATTGCTAATGACTATTGAGGTAGCTGTTTGTTAAATTAAAAGTATCTAAAAAAGTACTAGGTTTTCAGCAAAACTAATATAAGCGTCAAGAAATATGTGTAGGGAATTTGAGACCGATTTATCACGTTGTTATTGATATATCCTCGTCAAAAAATTACTCTTTTAGCATTGGAACAATCGTGCAAGCACTACACTGCCACATTATTTGAAAAAGTGTAATTTACCCCATATCTATAAATAATTAAAAAAACTACTGAAAACTACTGTGGATAGTAAAGAAATAAATTTTTTTTCTAAATATTTTTTACCATATAGTTTTAAAGTAATAGTAATCAAAAAAGTGCTCTTCGTTTGATTTTAGAAGATAACCAAGTCAGTATCGCGTATGTGGCAACGTCAGATTGTCATATGAGTACAAGGAGATAAATGTATAAGTTTATGTGCGTATAAGTGTACGTAAAGGCATTCATATTTCTCTCTGATATTTTAAATACCGGATGATATTTGAACATAACCTTAGTATTGTACATCTATAAACACGATTGACCTATGTATAGGGAAACAACTACCTTAAACATGAAATGTGTCGCAAACAAAAAATGCAGAGGTCCTTAAATTTAAGTGTAAATATATAAATAGCACTATGACATACATGTCAAAATAAAAGGAGAAGAAAGTGTACCTTATTGATGGATATTTTTATGACAGTAAAATCAATAATATGTGAACTATAATGACAAAGAAGTAGTTCCATATAGTTTGTTATCATCGCAAGAATAACCGAGTAAAAGTAACAATAGTATTGGAGTTCAATAAAATCGTTATACGTTCCTAAGGTAACATATGACATAATAATTCCAAGGAAATCATTCCAATGATGATTAACAATACATTTTTTTAAATTTAATACAAAGTTATCATTGTTGATAAACATGCAACAATACATTCTGTTTCTTATAAAATAGTTACAGAAATAAATGAAACCTTTTTTTTAACCTTTTTTTTTTTTGGAAAACACAATTTTCGATTTAGTTGTATTTTTTTATTCACATGCAACATTTTATCAAGACACTCTAATGAAAACCACCCCACAGTATGAAAAAAAAAATTTAAAAAAAAAAATTATGCAATTCCAGCAATTATTTCTTCTTGACAAGTATATTTATTATTAAAAATTCGTTGATACGTGTAATGTTGTTATTTTTTAAGCCCACTTTACATTGAAAACAGTAGACAGTGGTTTTTTAGAAACCCAAGTATACAATTATATAACTATAAAATAATATGGCAGATCAATATAATCATAACGATACATATATATTTCATAAAACGATATTGTGTATGAAGGTGATGTAATTATCAGTGAAATAAGCAAACTTACGTTAATTAAATAAGGTTCTTATTTTTACTTAAGTTTTCAATAAATAAATGATTGTAAACAATATATTAGGTCACCAAAGAACATAAGCAATATGTAGATTTGGTAGTACAAAATTGGGCGCTTTCATTGAATCTTCTAGAAATATCAAAAGAACTTTCTATCACCTACGCTGATCACATCTCTAACGTCACGCTCACATCTGTAAAATACACTAACATACATCATCCTACTCTATATTTGAAGGGTCTTACAAAAAATTTATCTGAAGTAAGACCGTGGCGTGAAAGATCTCGTTCAGGCATGATTGGACTGGGGGAAAAGAGAGTGAGAGTAGGAGGTGCATCGTGGTATCAACTATCAATCTGTGATTGGTTAAGTATTATGGCGTCATCAGTGGTTACGATTGCGTGGGTAAAGGATGGAGGTCAGAAGATAAAACCGAGGTGTACTGAGAGAAAATGAAAGTAGAAAAGGCAGTTTTTAAGATCAAGCTTTGAAAGAAATAATAGGCAGTACAATAAAAGGAAGTGAATTATAAGATTGTTAAGAACTTGGGCATAGGTTGCCTCAAAGACTGACCAAAAAAAGTCCCAATCTTGCCTATCAGGTCCCGTGGGGACGATTGCTCTTGATACTTTCTCTAAGCATCCTTCGCGTTTCCGTCACGTTATCTCCTATTCCATAGCTTAGCACTTAAGCTCGTATGGTCCTTGTCTTTCTCTCTCTAGCAGTGGTGGTATTTAATTTCATTGCTTTAATTTGCTCGCTTGAATCATATTTTGGCCAGAATTATAAGTTATATCGATTGTGACGTGGCAAATCAAGCGTAAAGACGAGCACGTCACAGAACTCTTGACACCGACGATAAATGGTAAGAGTCTCGCAGCTAGCTCTCTCTCTCTCCTGCGTGTGGCTTGCTATAGTGTGCGGAATCCCTGTGTGAAGCCAAGAGACCACAGCGTTAGAAGTAGCTATGGAGCTTGGCCTGACTCTCCTCCCGCATGTTTTATCGGTATTCCAGAGCTGTGTGCGCATATGTGTAATGTTAAGTGAGTGGATCTGGAAATGGTGGCTGTTGGTGTCAGTGTCCAAGGAGCAATCCAAGTACTGGTGACCACTGTGTAGTGCTGCGTTGGTTGATAGTGTGTGGTGAACCGCATAGCATATGGTGTGCTAGCACGGCGGGACAAGAGAGAGAGTCTTGAGCTCGTTGCGAGGTTAGCACCAGAGCAGCGGGGCGTGGCCCCACCAGACTCTCTCTTGCTGAGTTACTACTAAGTAGTGAAGCCGAGACCTAGTTCTACACACACACACACACAAGTCAGCCCTTACACGGTCACTTAGGTTCCCTGGTGCCCTCAACGCTGATAACATCGCCGGAAATATCAAGAATTGTTCCACCAGTCATATCCTGGTATGTGAAATATGTATTGTTGGTGCTAGGTGTAATAGTGCGTAAAAGTGGTCGTCCAAACTACCCTACCTCGTTAATTATAGAGTCAGCGCGAGTCTCCTATCATAAACGTAGATACTGATAAAACGCCAAAGCTCAGTATCAACAAAGTACATACAGTACAGCAAGCCATGACGTTGGGCCGTCGCCTTTGTGGTGTTCAATGTCAAAGTTGTTATCAAAGTTGCTGTTACTAATATAGATATATAAACTTTTATAATTCATACATCATCTTGTGTTTTAATTTGTTTTGTGTAGCGCTGAGTGCAGCTGCAGCATGATAGTGCCTCAGAGTGTGTAGTACTACGGAATACTTTGCTGATACATAAACCAGGGATATTTAGATCTGTTAGCTGTATAATACTACCTGTTGCTACGTCCAGCGCTGCACATTACATATAAAAATTTGATTCCCTTCCAAAGAACATCATGATAAACAGTCCCTTTGTAAATAAAAGGAATAACCCCTACACGTTAGTCGCTATCCCTGGCTAACGCATTACACGATACAAAGTTCGGAAGTTTTCCGAGACTTCTCCTCGGCCTACGACCCTTGAGTTCTATTTAAGTTATACTTCGTGATATTTATATTATTCAAGAAGTGTAAGAATACCTACTTGTTGATCCCAGGACATTGCTGTTATCTTAGCTTTGTAAATAGTTGTGAGTAGATTAAGGTATTTTCTTTGAAGTTAAGTAAATAAAAAATCGGAATCGCTTGTTGTTGATTTGGGTATTCTGTAAGTGTTCAGGTATGAAGTAAAGACATTCCAGAAGTTTTTTTGCTATAAAGTAGTCTTAAACCAATGTTTATAAGATAAGAATGTTGGGAATTTAGCAATTTCGCGTAGAAGGGTGTACATACTCGTTGTGTAATAAAAATAACAAAAGAGTGAGAACTATGCGATTACTGACAAAATTACAACTTATACGTTATACTTAATTTTGATTTGCCAACTGAAAAATGTTAAATAAGTGTGCTAATTGTTTTTCCACAGCATGAACGCATTTGTACTTGAGATTATGATACTCACTTTTATGAAGGTTACTCAGAAAAGTTAAAGAATGCTTACTATTTTCAGTGCAACAGCCTTTGCTTATATCACAGCATTTGCATCGTTAGGACTCTTAATGTATTTTATCCTCGCAGATACTGTACCTATACAAGTACAGTTGAAAAGAAATATTAAATCTTAAAGCTCTAGTTTAAGGATATCTCTCTTTTTTTTGTTCATTTCTGTTTGAAGATAGTTTTCTGAAAATGTCAAGAGCACACTGTGAGGAAGTGAGTGTGACCTGGCGATGCAGTATTTCTTGCAAAAATGTATAACTTTCCGATTAAAATTAACGGTTTTTTAAATAAGGTAGGGGTTCCTACAAATTATTAATTTATCTTACAAAGATAGTCATCGTGTTTAAAAAAATGTTCCTGCGTAGCCCTAAGACTGATTCACGGCCGTTTTTCAGGACAGCCTTTTTTTGGTTTCGCCTATGACTTTCAAGCTAACATCTGATTTAGCTGTTATTTGGTGTGTATTTTGAGAGCTCTAATACTTACCTTCAATGTTGATTTGAGCTGTTAGTACTAACTGACACGCAAATTATTAAATTTTAAAAATAAGGCTTATATTGTGCTTTACTTGTATGTAAGCATAAATTGTGTTGTATATCTGAATAAACAGTTTACTTGCACATTGATTGTCCATTTCTAATATTGCATACCATTTCAAAAATTTTAATTAACAAATTATTTTACTATATTAAAAATTGATTGTGAGATATTCAAAAGAATCAATAGCACATATACATAGCAAAATTTTTAAAACTTTTGGTCATATTTAAACTTATATATGGTATTTTTTTTATTGCTGATGCAGTCTCATATTATCACTAATCCAAGAATCTTAATGACAATTGTCAGAAAAATGTGATTGGTTTTATTTTAATGATACATCATAACATTAAACATCATCGTGCAAGTCTAATGTTTTGCTGTCGATGCAGTCTGGAAGAATATTACTCATTGGTTGATCTAATTCAACCAAAGGCCTCTTTTATATAAACACATACATTGAAGAAGGCCCACTAAAAATAGTTTTAGCAATAGCAGAGAAAGCAGAAACTGCAACATCTTTTTGGCCACTTACCCATTTGTGTAGTTTCAAAGACCACTAAAAAATACTGCACGAAGCATAAGGGGATTCTGAACCAGCAGCATGAATAATCAGTGATAGACGTAAGAATAAAAGTAACAGTTGTAAGTTATTTATCAGTAATTTAATTAATACCAAACCCTGTTAAAGTGATTCGAAGAAGTTTTATTACAAAAAAGTAAATTATTTTTAATTATTTTAATAAAAAGACACATTAACTAACATTTTCTATATCATTTTATTAAAAATTTATATCCAACTAAAAATTATAACTATATGCTGTCAGTGTATAGGCACCAGTATACAATCAGGACAAGTACGTTTAGAAGAACGTACTCACGATCCTTACATCTACGGCTAATGAGCCTTTGGTACAAAAATTTACCGAAATTCCTTTTTCTGTCAATACTCAGTTTGATCTTCAAAAAAAATAGGCCATTTATAATGACTTTTTGACCCACATTAAAAATTTTTTCCCGCATACTTCCAATAAAGTTGATCTTAATATAACTCAACCAAAATTGACAAGTATGGTCGAAAAATTGCACATCTCGCACTTAGCTACGCACCTTAACATCGATCAAGTACTTCGCCACCAAAATTTTCATTGCCACCACCCTAAAGGAACCATTGTTATTACTATTAGTACCCTCTGAATTTTAAAGAATATCCATAATTTCAACCACCACCTCTTTATTCATCTAGTGACCC
The DNA here is from genome assembly GCF_036245765.1 of Copidosoma floridanum. NCBI lineage: Eukaryota > Metazoa > Arthropoda > Insecta > Hymenoptera > Encyrtidae > Copidosoma > Copidosoma floridanum. Next base: position 7,322,990 of record NW_028321903.1, on the reverse strand, counting down.
ACAAATTTATCATCCTTATTCTTACACTCTAACTCAAGGCTATCCTTACCGTCAACAAGCCCCATTTTAATACCACAACCAAAAGCAATATCAAAATTGTAATTAAGAAGAATACGGCCCTAGTTCTCCAAAAAACAGAAACAAGACTTGCCTTCAGACGCTGTTGCAAGTTTGTATCCAGTCACGCATTCAAAATCCATAAAAGCAATAAAATCTACAGAGTCTCTCAAGCGAGATCAATTGCAAATTCGCTAGTAGTTATTTTGTATTGCGAAATGTTAAGAATGGTTTGGAAATTTTTCGATTAGATTTATGTGAAAAAGTAAATTTTATTAGTTATAATGCATTAATGAACAGTTCAAAAATAAATCGTGATAATATAATTAAATTGTCACTCAAAAGCTAGTCTCTCAGAAATAAAAAGAATTTAAAAAAAATTACGTTTACTTATATTACATTCCAGATATTCAAGCTTCTCATACTTCTATTATAAAACATAAAATAATTACTATAGACAACCGTCCCGTGTATGTCAAACAATGCCGCTTCCCCTTATCGTGACACTAAGAAATAAAAGCTTAAACAGGAAAATTAACAGCAGATGGTATAATAATTGAATAAAATAGCCCTTATAGTAGTCCTCTCTGGATAGAACCAAAGGTACAAGGACCTCATGAAACAAAAAAATACAAGTTATAAATTAATCACAGTAAAAAAAACAAAAAAAATATTCCTGATGCTTATTCACTACCAAAAATTACCAAAATATGACAGCAACTCAAAGGTTCCAACTACTTCTTCGTTTCTAATCTAGCCAGTTGATTCTATCAAATAAAAGTTGACCCTCCAGATAGACATTGTAGAGTCTGCGGCCTCCGTACGCTAGAGTGCATTGGTCGGTAATACAGGGAACGAGCTACGAGGTGGCCTCGAGAGCGGAAAAAGAGAAGAAGAAAAGAGTGGTCGTGGGAGTCGAGTGCTTGGCTTGATTTTTCGGCGACTTTGGTGGTTTTTTGTGTTAGGAGGATGGCGTGTCTTTTTTGCTAGGGCATATATACGTGTGTTGAGATCAAGGCAACATTTCTTTTGGAGCTTGTGATTTTTACCTCTTGTGCGATGTAAGTATGTTCATTGGAAATCTCTGATTGTAATCTTGAATAAAGACTTTTCAATTCATGCAACAACGTGTATTGTGAATCATTGCCCCAAACTCAGCCTACTCCTGATCTGACAAGCTCCGCTGAGCAGCTGCATTTTTGATCAGACATAAAGTCGCTTTTAGCACACCTAATGGTCATTGTGGATATGAAGGTATGCCAGTTAGACTATGCAATGTATCTGCAACATTTTAGCGATTAATGGATGTAATTTTGTCAGGACTGCAAGGTATTGAGTTATTTATATTTTGGATAACATAATCAGATGCTCATATGCTTTAAGAAATTCTGTGATAAGAGTTACTCATTCATTAAAAAAACTTTTGAAGTCAAATTTGATATTACAACTTGACAAATGTAAATTGTAAGTGCCCAAAGATGTTCATTTAGGACATTAAGTAGGTAGCTACAGAGTTAAACCAGATTTTAAAAAATAAGTAGCTGCTAAAAAATTTCTGAAACTAGAAAGTTAAACAAATGTTGGACATTTTTTAGGGTTTATCAAACTTTTATTGTCGTTTTGTCAAAGATTTTGCAGTAAATTGCAAAACCGTTAAGTCCTTATTAAGAAAAGTTTAAAAAATTTGAATAAACAGATACTCAGCAAAAACTTGAGTACCACCCATAAGTGGAGGAGGATCGAAGCTCACAGCACGTTTGTCCTCAACATTACATTAAAATCACACTAACCTTCATTTTCTTTACACACACATTCGTTACACGCGTTTCTTATTTCCCTCTAGATTCTCGTTTTCTCTACCTTTTTAGAACTGACTTCTTGGTCTGTCTTACCCATCTTCGACATTTTTCGTTTCCCGACACCCGATTGATATTTAAGATAAATAACACGTCCACTAATTGTTGCGCATCACTAAAAAGGGGGAGGTTGAGGAAAAGAGTAAAGGTATCGCTACTGGAAAAATTTGGTAGGCTTCATTCAATCAGATACTTGCCTCTGTACAGAGCAATCTCCAGTTGCTTTCTGAGCAATCGTGTACGTTGTTTGTCTTTTATAGTTTTTGCCTGTTTCAGTTCTTCAGAAGTTCTTATTTGTGCCACGATGCATTGAAGAGTTTTTGTATCAATTTGTCTTTTTGCGTCAGGTTCTATAATATAGCCGCGTGCCACGTCGACATTCACGTGCTGTGAATTCCTACGGCAAACATCCGCACTCACAGAATCGTGGTATGTAGAGAAGAAGAAAAACAGTGCAGATGCACGCGTATACTCACGCTCTTACATAATTACATCTTTACATCTGCATACCAATTCAAACCAAGTTGTTTTTTTCGTTCTATTCAATTTTGTATCGATCGTTTTTTTTCTCTTAGGGAGTTTTCTCGCAAGAGTTTTCTCCTTTGAGCAACAAATTATATCTTTATTTGTGGCTCATAAAAAGGGTTTTCTTATTTGGTTTAACCTGAACCCGTCCTTTGTTTAATCAATTAACATAAATGCTGCCAAAATTAATTTCTCTTTGCTTACAGTTAAGTAGTTTTATATTTTAGCTATTAAATTATACCCTCGAAATTTCGAAGGTTGTCTTGCTTTTTCGCATCATTGTGTTACCTTCCTCGCATTTATTTTGTATTTGCTTCACAGTTTTCGTATTTAGTGTCTGATTATTAAATCAGATGGCTTCGTCACTTAGACGCAATCATTACGGTGGCCTCAAACTCCCTGTCACAATTTATGCCACGCATCTCATATAGCTATTAAGGCCGCATTTAATCGAGGAGAACCACAAAAAGCCTGCTTAATCACACAACAAACAAAAAGTTTGAAGGAGCGAGGAGGGGAAAATCTTCAGAGACACCCCGGCTATTCCGGCGGTAGTGTCGGATTCACCCGGTGTGCCTACTGACTAAAAACTAACCTCCCCACATGAGACAGGTCCGTAGGACCACTTCTCTAGAAGACAAAAAGGCATAAGAGAAGAGGGAAGAAGGAAAATAACGGAGAATTTCAGAGGCCCGCTCTTAAAGGATCAGAGGAGGGGCACTTACGCATCTGGGCGAAGCTCGAAAATTGGCTTGCGCCGGAATAGAGTTGGGGGAAATTTAGTTTTGTGTAATTGTATGTGTGTGTGATGTGTGTGTGTGTGTGTGTGTGTGTGTGTGTGTGTGTGTGAAAAGGTTTAAGTGTGCTTGTGTGAGTCCACTGTGTATTGAGTGAATGGAAGCGTACTTGTATTTGGTGTAAATGTTGTTAGTGTTTAAGGGTGTAGAGGATATGGCGGGCAGAATGGGTGCTCCTGATGGGAGCGTGTGAAAGTTGAAGTCGCGAGTTTCGGCGGATTATGAAGATGCATCCGAAGAAAGCATGGGGAATTAAAGACCTAGAGTATTCTGGGGATCCTCAGGGTTCTAAACGAGAGCGCATGGACGTCTTATAAGGTCGAAGCCACCGGGTTGGATGTTTGCTAGTGCGGTGATGGTGGGGTTTGGGTGGTCCGTAATGGTGGTGCAGATTCTAGTCACGAGGGCAGGGGCTGCTTGGATTGGAGGGACGATGTTAAACTCCTTACAGATTTGAGTATTCCTGATGTACCACGGAATACCCAGGACCAACCTCAGTATCTTCATGAAAGGGCCTTGTATGCCCTTTAGTCGGTTTTCCTTTGCAGCGCCCCACGTAAGGATCGCGTAGGTGATGATACTCTTGATGATGGCGTTGAAGGTGCGCAGCTTGGTCTTCTGGAAGACTGCTTTGTTGTTAAAGAAGGCCTTTAGCTGCATGAAGGCTTCGTATACCTTGCCGTGGGTGCAGTTGATGTGCTGAACGTACGTGAGTCGCCGGTCGAGCGTGACGCCGAGGTACTTGGCGGAGTAGCTCCAGTCGATATCTTCTCCATTGACCCTCATTTTCTGCAATCTCTTCCTGGGATTTTTCTAAGAGACGAGCATGGCTATGGTCTTTGCCTCATTGACGACCAGTTTCCAAAGACTGTACCAGTTGAGTAGAGTAATGATATGCTCGTTTGGAAAAGTGGTCCACCGAGAGTGTTCTTTTGACGTACAGCTGACCAGGACGTCGTCTGCGTAGACGTACGTGTTGATGTTTTCGCGCTGGGGCAGGTCGTGGCAAAATATGTTGAAAAGGGTGGGTGAAAGTTTAGAGCCTTGGAGGACTCCGGAGGTTATTGGGCGGGGTTTGAAGAGAGAGTCGCCTACTTTAACGCGGATGAATCTGTCAAAAAGATAGGATTTGACGGTGCCGATGAGGTAGTGTGGAAAACCTAACTGTATAAGCTGGTACAGGAGGCCCCCGTGCCAAAGTCTGTCGAAGGCCTGCTGTAAATCTAGAAAAGCTATCGCGATGAAGTTTTTGTGGTATCTGAGAGGTCTTCGGTGACTCTCAGAAGCTGGTGAACTGCCGAATGTCTGGCTCTGAAACCGTACTGCACATCAGGACGGATGTTGTTTTCCATGGCGTGCTTGTTTAGGCAGGCGAGGGTGACGCTTTCGGTGATTTTACTGGGCGAGGAGAGTAAACTAATAGGTCTGTGGCTCGAGGGGTTGCTGAGAGGTTTTTCCAGCTTTGGGAGGCAGATGACCGTAGCCTCCTTGCATGCGATTGGGAAGTAACGAAGGTGCATCGCGGCGTTTGTGATGTTGCAAATTGCCGTGATGAATTTTTGAGGGAGGATTTTCAGAACGCTTTTGTAGATGCTGTCTCTGCCAGGGGCTTTCTGGGTTTTTAGGGAGCGAATGACGCATTTGATTTCAAAGGATGTGCAGTGTTCGAAATTGGGATTGTCGAGGACTTGATGCTGCACCGTGTGGGTGATTCTCACGTGTTCCTGAGCTTACTCTTCAGGGCTAAGATTGGGGGAGCATTGATTTTGCAGCGAATCTGTAAAGATCTCTGCATTATCTGAATCTAACTAGTAGAGTTTGTTCCCTTGTTGAAGGGGGGGGGGAGGGAAGGCCGTTTGTTTCCAATTTTTTTAACGACCTTCCAAGCATTTCTTGGGTGGGACTCTGCCTTGGCTATGAATTTATGAAATTCCTTATTTCAGAATTCGAAAACTTGGGATTTGACTTCCCTTTCAAGGAAGTTAAGGTGAGCTTTTAGTTCGAGAGTTCTCTGTTTCTGCCAGAGTTTCTGAACTCTTTTCTTCTCTTCAATGAGAAGCCTAAGGTCGTGTGGGAGTTTAAGTACGTGTTGGAGAGCTGTGGTTGTTGTAGTGGCGTCTTGAGTGCACCAATTTAGTTTTTCCGTAAGTTCGTCAACTGCTATGTCGAGTTCCGTTTTGGATGTGATGGGCCGGCATTTGAATGGAGAGGATTCTAGGTTGCAGGCAAGATGGACCCAGTCCATACGGCTAGTGGTAACAGGAATGGTGAGAAGGGATCTAGGTGGACTGGGTTATGGTTACAGGGGAGGTCAGGAGAGGTTCTTGGTTCCGTAGGGATGGTCGAGTTTTTCGTTAGGAATATGTCTAGAATGTCGGGGTCCTGGTCTGAGGAGCTTGGATAGTGAGTTGGTTCGCTCGGAACCTCAATATTGATGTTGAGGTTACGCAAGTGTTTGAGAAGGGAGCGTCCTTTGAGATTCTCGTGTTTGCACCCGCACGATTTGTGCTTGGCGTTCAAGTCGCCAGCCACGATCGTAGGGATGTTGGAGTCAAACAGCGAGCTTATGCATTGAAGGGTAGGATCAACCATAGGAGGGGAGTAGAGGCAGATGATTCTAATCATAGAGGATGTAGTGGTATATACTTCGACTCCAATTGCTTCGCAGTTGGCAGCGTCCGTACTGATGACTTGATGGTGGATGCCCTTGCGGACAAGAATAGCCACTCCGCCATGTGATTGGTCGCGTCTGTCACTTTTGTGGACCTTGTAGTTGTGTGTGTCAAGTAACTTTGTGTTGTCTTGGTGTGTTTCGGTTATGCATACAACGTCTATGTTTTTTGTCTGAAGTGCGTGTACAAGTTCAGTCGTTTTGTGTGTAATGCTGTTCGCGTTGCAGTTGTGTAGTGTTAAGTCTCTATCTATCGTGCTACTGTTCTGTCTCCCTCTAGTCCGGACACCCTGTAGCCTGCCCAATGGCGTTTATGTGAGAAACTCCAAATGAAGCTGACGGAAATTATTCTACTATAATAAAAGAATGCTTCATTACAGTTTAGTGATCAACAATCTGACATAACAATACCATTATAGGAGCTGTAATGTATGCCATGTTGAATAAATACACCTGAAAAAGATACCTCTCAAAATGTAATAAGAAACTTAAGTGACAAAAATTTGTAAATCAGTGAGATCTAAAAAATAATAGAAAAAAATGTAGGAATCTCACAAAGACAGACTAAAATTTTTATCAAACCCGTACATCCTGAGCCGATGACGTTAATAAAAATGTGTAATCCTTCAACTACACAAAGACTTTACATCTTGAAAAAGAAGAATTTAAATTTAATTACAATTAAACAAAAACTCCGATCTACTTTTCAACGCTGCGTACAAGATAAAGTAAATTACACAAAAAAAATAAAGAACAACTACCCAATACAAAAATTAGTACTAACGGTAGTAAACATTGTGATAACCAAAGATTTATTAAAGAATAGAATGAAAACTAAATATAGTAGGATAGTTAGCATTAATAAAATCGAATACCAATATATAGCGTTCTTGGAGAGATACAATATTATCCTTCATCTCCTATTGAACATCACGACGGCAGTAACATAAAAAAAAAAAAAATGAATTAACTTTTATCGCTGTCTCGAAATTTCATCCCTCCTACCATAGTTAATAAAGGGATCGATCTAACAATAAATAAATTTGTTACAAACGGAAATTATATAAAAGCAAAACCTTCAATTGAACCACACAGAAATGGTCCTACCAAAAATAAATTATAAAACTCTAATGATAAACTGTACAGAGAAACTATATTACCTATTGAACAAAATAGTTGTAAAAGTAGAGATGACAACTAGTTTCAATCGGAAAACATAGTAAACAAAACCGATTACGATACTGAAAAAACTTTCAATCAAAATATATTACAGCAAACAAGCCACACAGCAGTATTAGAACCCATACAGCAAAATAAGAACTCAGATCGTAGTGAAAAAATAACAAGACAAATAAGATGCGTTAGAAATCCATTAAATTTAACTTGTACAACAAATAAGTTAACATTTTAAAAATCTCGCGAATATTTAACTAAAACCAAGGATAATTACATCCATTGTATTCCAGAAACTGTAGTTTTAAAATTGATAAACAGTAAATTACAAACAGATATAGGAGTTGTATCGAAAGAAGAATTATAAAATGTTTAACCAAAATAAGAAGACATAATTACTGCGAAAAACTGAAGTCGCTAAATATTTTTACTTGTCATGAATGAAAATTTTAAAGACAAAGTAAGACCTAGCGTTTTACAAACATGCTTTAAAAATCTCGCAAATGCCTTATCAGTAAGAAGAGTTAACACTGCATGCGCTTCTAGGAAAGGTAAGCTCATTCATAATCTTCTTAGAGGAGAAATGCCATCGATTTTATATGAATAGTAGAGTTACTTTCGTCTTACGGTGAAAATTAATTTTTGAGCATGTTTTTATCTAGCTCTAGAAGACAGAAAAAAAAATTATTTAAATGTCGTATTAGCTAATTCAGAGGTTAAAGAAGAGTATACAAAACTTATAGACGATTAAGTGGAAAATATAATTGGAATGTAATACACAATGACATTGCTGAATGCATACAAGAAGTAAAATTAGCCAGTAACAAAAATTAGTCCGCACAAAAACCAGAGAATCGACACACTGTTAGAAGTATTTTTTGAAGGGGCAACAGAAACAGTAGGCCCTTTTTAATAAAGTACATCTGTAAATAAGCACATTTAAATGATAAAATGCTTACTTACAAAATTGTTTATTGCAGTTCCTGTTTCCAATAAGCAGGCAGCAACTATAGCCAATATTTTGTCAATGTACCATATTTTGACGTTTGACATTCCTTGGATTGTGCTCAGTGACAAAACAAAACGTTTTATTGTGTAAAAACTTCTTAACTTTTCTTGAGTTTTTACCAGTGGATACCACCTAAAATTAAGTGATTTATTAGAGAAAAGCCACGTTCTTTTAAAAGATTTTTCAAGAGCTAATGCTAAATATAAAAATGACTGAGATAAAATAGTTTCTATTGCAATACACAAGTACAAAATATAATTTGTTACGTCTAAACTTCTATAAGTGAAAGGTGAAACTCGTGGATTCGTTCCACAAACAAATTAGTTTTGTTTTTTCGTCGGAAACCAGCCATCTGCCCAAAGGCCTTATTTGGTTTTACTCACATTATACTTTCCTTCGAGATCGTTGACTCAGTGTTAGGGTTCATCGAGCGATATGTATAGAGTGGTGTACGATGACCTCGTGTTGACTTATTGTTTATGTCTTTTGTCATACGGTAGTAGCGTATTTTATTCGTCTCTTTATCTCACGTTCTTGTAAGGATCTTTGCCATGCAGTGTCTATTTTATTTTTCCTTGATATTCAATTTCTTTACTAAGGTAAGAAATATATGTCAATCAATAAGAATTAATAGATCTTGGAATGGTTTATATAATTTAGTAATTGAAATGTTTTCGAATGAAGAAAATTTATTTAATCAACAACCAAGTTATGTCTCATCTAATGATTTAATAAATTCAGAAAAGCCAGAAATAGTTGATCTTACAAATTGGATAAATAATACAGTTTTAGATTTTCGTTTATTACGTTATACAATTTATAGTTTCCATCACGTTACTTACTTTTATTGTCTTTGGTGAGCCGCTGCTTGCACGCATGCAGTCACAAAATCTTACAAGGTTGACCACAACAATGTTCTTAATTATACACGAGAGCACTCGTAGCAATGACAATAATTAGGCTTCTGCTTTTAACGTCGGAACCCAAGTCAACGATCCTCTCGTTTTTGTTCATCCTTGATTCACTTTTCAGGTGAGTTTACAGTGGCCTGGTTTGATCAAGTTTTTTTTACACAGCTTAGTAATCGAACTAAGTCTTACGTATGCTTGAAATGCATGCTTTTAACACGAAGCTAAATCACCGAACTATCTTACATCTGCTTGAAAGACGCAACAGAACTCACTCTTTAACCTTTATAGCTACTTTTGAACACTTGATGAAAAAGAAAGGGCAAACATTGTTATGTGAGAAGAGTTCTTATACTCTTGCATTTAAGGAGAACAAGTTAGGTTAGGGATCCGAAAAACCAATTAAATCTTAACCTAATTACCCTTGACTGACACGAGCACAGTCGTGGTGCAATAATAACACAGTAATTGATGGTCAAAACTGCTGATCTCTGGAAGCTTACATAAAGTACAAGTTGCTGTCAAAATTGTGTATGATGTTTTTTGTGGCCCTACGCAGTAAAGACTTTTGAAATCATTGAGAATTTACGTTCTTGGATGTACCACTGTGAATTAATGTTGTAAGATAAGCGTTTTATGAGATTTTTTGAGGTGCACGCGCAGTTCAAGTTTTGCAATGGTAGTTTGTTGTACAAGAAGTAAGTTATATGTCACGTGACTGCAAAAGCAGATACACGCTCAATGGTTCAAGTTCGCTGAGCTTCTGCTTTTTATAATTTAAAATCGAAGCTCTGTGTTTTGAAGTTATCAATAATAAGATTATGACATGGGATGTCACACACCCCCCTCCCCTTCGTTGATTGCCACCCTCGGCAATCACAAGAGTGAAAATAGTCATACATATGTCAAGTTCTTAAATTACGAACACAATTCTAATAATTAAACATATTTCTAGTAGTATAAAATATTAGGTTAAAATTATAAGACACAATAATTATGGTTTACAAATGAATTAATACAATTTATAAGATAGATCATTATTTCTCAAGATTTTGTTGTTGCAAGTCTGCCCTGTTGAACACATTGTAGGTGGTGTTATGCTACAGTTATGATTGTAAAATGTATTGCTATTCAAAAATGTCAGCTTAATGGTCACAATTATTACTGAGTTTGGTAGTAATGATGTACACGCCGTAGAGTATTATAGCTTTATTCTATTGTTCTCAATCCTGTGTAAAATTGTATCATAACACTATGAGGATTATTTTCATTGATGTTTTGTATGTTCAAGAAACTTCTTGCAAACTAGAAGACATGAATCTCACTGTAGATTTTTGTTACAATGTAACAATGCATTAGTGTTAAACAAATTGTTGTAGAAGGTCAGTGATTGGAAATACATCTTCAAAACGTTAAATCTTCCGTTAATGGTTTTGCACGAGCATATAATTTTTTTTTTTGGTTTAAACATTTAGGTATTATTGGTAATAAATTTTGGACATTACTCACATCTTAATATTTTGAAAAGAATTTTTAGTTTGGAAACCAATCAACTGAAATTTACTTATGTATATTTAAACTACTGAAATTATTCCCTTACAAAATTGTTGAAGTTTAATCTCATTATTAATCTAATTTGTAATTAATTATATAATATAAACCAATTAACAAATGTTAATTTATAATGGAGTTCACAATAAAAAGAATTTTTATTTATGACAGTGCTTCTGTCTTTTGTTTCCGTTCGAGTTGATGTCATACACCCGAGAAAAAAGGATAAGGGAATCTATAAGGAACGAAGTGTTTATTGAAGAATGGGCTGAATTTAGCTACGAGAAGTTACAGCCCGTTTATCTTTGACGAAATGGTTCAGTACGTATGGGGGTAAGTAACTAAGAAGGAATAATAGTTAAATGATTATGTTGATTACGGTAATAATAAAATTTTTGAAAATTTATTATTATTAAAAAAGTTTTTTTTTTTTTTTTTTCAGATAGTGGAATGTTTCTGCATGCTAAGATTTTACCGAGTTAACTTCGGATGAAGTCGAGATATGATAATAAAGGGGTATGAATACACCATTGCGCCAAATGGTCAAGTGATTATGTTAATTGGGGAGGAATAACATTTTTGGTTTACAACGTTTATTTCAATTGGAGGAACAAGTAGTTGAAACTGCCATTTTTGGATTTGAGAGGATTCGAGAAATAAAGGTTAAGTACGTTTTATAGTTGTGCAGTAAGTAGCAATTATTTATTAAGTGATAAAATAATTAAAATACATAGATATATACCTACATTTTTTAGGTTCGAAGGGCAAAATGGTCGAGGAAGTTTAGCAAAGAAGCCTATGAACGTCAGCTTTAGGCAGAACTGGCTAAGGTAGGACGTGGTCAAGGGGAGGATGTCTGCAACTTCTGATCATTGCTTACGTGCTATGAGGTCATAGGTCATACGTTTCCAGGAACTGGAATATCAGCGCATTATGCTACCCTTAGATTTTATATTGGAGAACATCTAGTGTGGCAATATGATGCGACCGAGCAGCCGATGAAAAAGAAAAAAAAATATATTAATTAAACAGTAAGCCTTTGCAAACTCGTACGCAATATACTATTATGAATATGTATTTGTAAAAAATAAAATATAAGGTTACTTCTATTTTTTCAATAAATGAGTTTGCAATTATACATCAGTTATCCTTTATTGAACCACCGTATTATTTGTGACATATAGAAACGCTAGAAATAATAAAGTATTCTAACTTGATGTGACATCAGACGCAGACAATTATATGTGTTCGTGGTAGTACATGCCACCGCAGTGCGTTTGTTGTACTGTGCCAAGTTACAATGTATGCACTTACAACTGCGTAAAACCTTAGCTGCTGTCATTGGTCTCGACATTCAGTCTTTCTTTTTTTTTTTTTTTTTTTTTTATATAATAATAACACAAGTATATGATAAAACTAGTGCATGCCTTGTGTGAGTAATTTAATATTCTCCTTAGAGAGCAAAGTTCTACTCCCCGTAATATGAGCATAAATTGCATCCGAGTCCTAAGAGAAACACGTCCTTTTAGCAGGTGTAGGTTGCATTGATGGTCTTGTTAGGGTTGCAAAGATTCTGGGTTCTTCGACTGGTTGTCTGATGTTTAGGAATATTGGGCAATCTATAGTTTCAGTTCTTTGGTCCCTGATTATATGTGACCAATTTATATACACTTAATAAATTTCAAGTATGACGATTAGAATAATAGGGCTTCTTCCGAATACTGTAGCAAGATAGATCCTTCCTAGGGATTTTTCCTTTTCATGGTTTGCAACTTCTCTCAGTTTTCCTTCGATATCTTGTAGTGATAGGCTGTCATTTCATTCAGTCCATTTTGTAACTTTTTTTTTCTTCCTCTAAATCGAACGTATTGTTCGTAATGGGAGAAAGTACATCTTGAGATAATAGTATGGATAAATTAAGGATTAACTCAGGTTTGTAAATACAGGTGTAATTTAGTTTCATTAAGCTTATGCCGTATAGGGTGATATCACGAGAACGCGCTGTATACTTCCCACTTAATGTTCGAAGTCCAGTGCCCTTGAGTGTCAACTTTTGGTAATGATTATAATGACAAAATAGACAAAGTGTGATAGGATCTTCAGTGGAATATAGTCATTCCTGAGTGTATTTTAATTTGGTATAATATGATTTTTCCAAATTATACAAGACAATCTCACGTTTTCTTAGGGCTTGTTTTGGGGGTTTTGTAAAGTAGAGAAATTTACAAGTAGTATCGTCAACTCTTTTTATTATCACATTGGTAGGTTCACATAGTTGTAAACGACTATAGTGTATTCAATTTATTTACTTAGTCTTTATCAGCTAGAAAATAATTTCCTTAGTGGTGGTTTATAATTTAATAGTCTGTTTTGGGCTCAATACTGACGTAACCTTGTAAGTTTTGATGTATACTTTGTGGCATGGGTAGTGAGTGCATTTTGTAAGTGCTTTATTTGTTACTTCCGATAAGGAAACGTTATTGTAACCGATAACCGCCCGTCATTCATAATAGCTGTTGTACGAAAAAAGCTAAGTAATCGAGCAATCGTAATTCATGTTTTGTCTATTGGTAGATAATGTTTGTAACTAAATAAGGAAATTTCTTTTACTATTTGATTTAATTGTTCAGATGAGAGTAGAAATGGATGAAGATGACATTTAACAGTAAATTTGATTGCGTTAATTAAAGTTTTATAAGACTGTTATATGTACTATGAGAATTGCTGGAAATGTATAACCCATACGTAAATTAATTGTAAGATTGTATCACTTTTTTTTTGTTTTGATAAATATGTGATTCTTAAAGTTATTTCTCATATCTGTTATGTGAGTTTTAAATTATTTGTTTTTGTTTGTTTTATTTCTTTGTGAAGCATTTCTAGGTTTAATCGTACAACGTAAGTTTGGTTTGCAACAAGAACAGAAATATTTAAAGTTTTAGATAAATATTGTTTAATTAAGAGGCGATTTCTTTTCTATCTGTTGCGTCCATTGTTCCAAAAATTTTCTTAGACATCCATCCTACGAGCTCAAGAGGAGCGCCTCTTGTCTTATACTATAAGACTCAAATGTTAATGAGCCGAAGACTTCGATGGTTGGTGAGAAAATTTGTTGTTGCTTCAATTATAATAAGTTAATGTTTCTAAGTAATTATTTTAAGTGTGACAGAGGTATTACTTTTTTGCATAAGTTAGTATGTAAGCTGTTCAAGGCAGCAATTTGACAAATTGTACATTTGGGAACCTAGTTCTTCGTTGTAATTAGTGAGATTTTTACAATCCAAAAGTACGATTATTGTCCATTGTGTACAGATGATGCGAATTTCATTTCATTCTGATACTTGTAATATATTCCTGGATTTTTAGATATTTCTTAATTTTCATAAAAGCTTCTCAATGAAAAGTGATCCATTAAATACGCTAAGACTTGTTTTGTTGTTATAACTCCCATTATAAGTAGTTTAAGAATTATCTTGTTATGTTGTTGAGATTTCTGAAACATGAATGAAGTCTCATTTGCAACAATGCTTCAGTTTATCTAAGTGTTTGATAAATACTTTTTAAACCTACCCTGCCGTAAAATTCGCTATTTTAGCGCTGTCTACTGGCGATAAAGTACCTCATGTAAGCCCTTGGCGTTACTTTTTTTCATTACCACATATGTATGTGTGGTGCACCGCAGTGATCGAATTAAGTCGGTGCGCATGCGCGATTAAAGAAGTAAAGCCAACTCTGCTCTGTGCTGGCACTGCACCTCAGCACCTCGGACTTCAATAGGTGCACTGCATCAGCTGCATCACATCTTACGCGTCGCACGCCAACTTCCACTCTGCTCTCTGCTTCCGTACTTTGCTGCCACGTCGCGCGCACACCTGTGCTCTGCTCTTGCACCACGCTTACCTCGGTTACCTCGGTTCTGCTACCGCGCTGCACGTTTACCTCTGCTCTGCTGCCACAACTCCCCAGTTGGCTCCTGCGGTCTACGACACATGAACATTTTGGTCTACGTGAAGTCAAGACGTCAAGCCTATCGATGAATTAAAACATGGGAGTGTTACGACCTAACACCTGTGTAATCATCAAGATATGGAAGTGAGCAAAATGTCTAACCTCCAAATTATCTTTGTGGGTTATTTTTATATAAGAAATTTTCATGACCAATTTTCAAAGTTATTACTTAAATTCATTAACGTAACCGTCTTTTAAAAAGGATCAATCAATTTTTTTGTTGTCGACTCCCCCCTTTCCACTGCCATTCCCCTTTCAGACTACTTTCACTAAACGAACTTTCCAGTGGGTACATTAAAAAATCGTATATGCATCTCGGGCGCACAGTAAGCTGTGGAATCCCAGCGGGTAGTTTGCGCCTGAGCAGAGTGAGGGATAGTATACTAGATGCATAATGTACTATTTCATTTTCTAATTAAAGGGTCATATTGTTATTGTTTTTATTGATATTGGTAATTTCAAAAATTCCATTGTTATATTTATATAATTTTTCTTTCTGAAGTTCTTTTATTGCGTTAACTTTCATACCAACTTCTAAATTCTGAGATCAAGCATGCTCATCATAATTTTGTTTACTTTTATGTTTAAATTAAATAAGTTAATCGTGGGCTTTTTCATGCGTATGTCTTAAACAACGGATCAAATCAATAAGATAAGACTGCATTTGATTTTCGGTTGGATAAGGATTTGGTGGACGTGCTTTTCTGCTGTCTACTGATTCATATGGTGTAAGTCTGGTAGCTGTATGCAGCAATGTATTAGATAGATGAAAGTTTATCTCTCGCCTTTCATCTATCTCACTTCTTTTTTAACTTAAGTGCTTTATTTTAAACAACCTACCGTCGCAAAACTTGAACTACGTATGCAACCTCAAACAATCTTATTAAATGCTCATCTTATGAAACAAATTCACACAAGTGCACCAAAGAAGTAGATCAATCAACAATTTTAATATCTTCTACTGTGGATGTACGCAAAAAATATCATAAAAAATCTTGTTAGCAACTTGTACCAAATATAAAATCCAAGAGATCAGCAGTTTTAAACATTCTTTACTGTAATGTCACTGCATCATGACTGTGCTCTTGTCAGTTAAGGATAATAATGTTAAGCTCTGATTAGTCGTTTGGATCCCAACCTCAATGTGTCCTCTTTAAACGCGAGAGTGTAAAAACTCTTTAAACAAAACGAGATTTACCTCTTCTCTTTCATAAAGTGCTCTAAAGTAACTATAAAGGTTTGAGAGTAAGTTCTGTTGCGTCTTTAAAGTAGATGTAAGACTTAGTTCAGAGATTAAGCTACGTGTTAGAAGCATGCATTCCAAGCAAATGTAAGACTTAGTTTGGTGACTAAGCTGTATAAGAAAAGTTCAAGTGAACCAGACCACTGTAAACTCGCAAAGTGAATCAAGGAGAAACAAGAAAGAAAGGATCGTCGCCTTGGGTTTCAATGTTAAAAGCAGTAGCCTAATTATTGTCATCGCCATGAGTACTCTCATGTAGGATTAGGAGCATTGTTGTCGTCAACCTTGTGAGATTTTGCGACTACATGCGTGCAAGCTGCGGCTAACCAGCAATTATAGAAGTAAGTTAAATTAAGAAAAATTATAAGTTGTATAAACATTTTAAATGTGAATCTGAAAATTTATTATTTGTACTATTTGTAAAATCAACTATTTGCGGCTTTTCTGAGTTTATTAAATAACTTTCTCAATCCAAAAATATTCCAATATCTAAATTATATGAAACATTTAAAGACTCAATATTTTGATTGATTGACTCATAATTCTTAACTTGATGATAAAATAAACTATCAAGAAAGAATTACATAAGCAACGCATAACAAAGACCTCTACAAGGACGTGGGATAAAAAAACAAATAAGATTCGCTATCACCTAATGACATAAGACGAACTCTAATAGTAAGTCAACCCTAGCTTGGTGTACATCACTCTATACATATCGCTTAGTAAAACCTAATACCATAACGCCGAGTCAACGATTTAAAAAGAATAGTATACTGTTAGTATAAGCAAATAAGGCCTTTAGGCCGACGCCTGGTTTCTGACGAACAAAAATTAAATTTATTTATTTGTAGAACAGATTCACGAGTTTTGCCCTTCACTTATGAAAGTTTGGACGTGATTAATTGACATTCCTTTTAGGAAACCTGGCCTTTTGTTTTACTCAGTGTATGCTTGAACCAAATCAAAATTTTAATGTTTTTTTAAATCATTTTAATCGTTTCATCTTTTTTCTTCATTTTTTTTGTCTTCCTTTATATAATTTAATAAAAAATTTTATAACATATCAGACATTCAAGGACATAAGCAAGTCAGCAGATGAAGTTACAAGGATACAGTTACTTAAACAATACCATAAGCCAGGGAAAGTCAAAAAATCACTTGAATTCCTTGAATTATTACGTAACGTAGCCCTTACTAATTTAGTTTTACGTAAAAGTCAAGCTGACCTACACACATCCTTGTATAGTGGTCTAATACACCACTTAGAGATTTCTTGCAAGATGTTGAAAACAGTAGGTCCCTCATTTTAAATGCAGAAAAGCCTATGTTTTTAAGAACAGTCATTTATAGGCTAAAGGGTAGAGCACCAAGTTGTCTACACAAATTAACAATAAATACGTAAGACGATCTCACGAACCATTTGAAGGCACACTTTACTCTTTTTAGAACTTATCGTCAATACATCACCAATATTAACAATTCTTAAATAAAACAGGAAGAAGCAGTTAGCAATTTTGAAGAAAAAATCTTCCAACTCATCAATCAAGGTGATAGAGCAGCCAAAATAAAGGCCACTTCCAACAAGATTCCTGAAAAACAACAGCCTGATTCTAAGTTTCATCCAGAAATAATTGACCGTGGAGTATTTATGCGAGTCCTACTTGATGGATTCAAGGCCAACATGATGTAAAACGAACAAAAACCTTTGCCAATGCCTTGCAGGTAGCTTTAGAAGCCAGAGAAGCTAAGAAAATATTGTACCCCAATACTCACGCTATTAAGTACCATCAAAATTTACTTATGTACCTTGCTTATCAGTTACACCCTATTGTTAGACAAAATCTATTAGTACACCAACAAAACAGACAAGAGAGTTTTTCACATTTTCAGCCGAATTAAAAAGATGTCCAAGGAGTTGACAACAACGATCTCAACATGTACAATCGCAATAATATATCTTATTATTACAAACCAATTAATTTGTGTTATGCTGCTGTTTTATGATGGCTTTAAATAGTAGAGAAGAGCATATGGGATTTGAAATCCCTCCACAAAATCTAATTTCTTTTGATTCATATCATTCAGAAATGCTTCTTAACTTAGATTTTAGTGATAATAAGTCCAACATAAGAGCAGAGGAAAGAATTAAGTATATTACGGAAAACCTCTATGGGCATTATCACGATAAGACAAGTTATAAACAAGTTTTCCAAATAGTAGGAAAGTATTTACATGTATCTTATGTCAAGGGTGATGTTCCTCTACGTACATCATATGCACAACATAATATACTGACGACTTACGATAAACCTATTTTTACTAATCAATATAGATACCCTCCTACTCTACACAAGAAAGCTAGAAATTAGATCGATAAATTATTATAAAAAGGAACCATTAGCTATTTTTCAAGCCCATACAATAGTCTGCTATGGATTGTCCCCAAAAATGTAGGTTCCAACTGAGAAAAGAGACATTGTCTCGTAATTAATTACAAAAAAATAAAAGCTAAAACTATCCCTGATGCTTACCCCTTGCCTAATATTACAGACGTGAGAGAGCAAATAGGTGGGTATAAAATTTTTTTCAGTATTCGATCTAGCTAATGGATTTTATCAAATTAAAGTATCTCCAGAAGATCACCATAAAACAGCTTTTGGCATTCCGTATGGACATTACGAGTATGTAGGTATGCCATTTGGATTATGCAAAGCACCAACTACATTCCTAAGACTTATAAATTCTGTCTTATTAAAGTTATAATTCACAGAACTATCCATGTTTTTAGATAATATTTTAGTATGTGCCAGAACTTCAGAAAAACATGAAATAAAAGTAAGAACCCTATTCAATAGACTATCAAATGCTAATTTTTAAAATACAGCTAGACAAACGCAAATTTTTAACTCCTGAAGTAACATATTTAGGACATAAAATAGGTGGTTGTAAAGTAAAACCCAATCCCAAGAAACTTTAAATAGTTAAAAATTTTCCAACATCAACAAATTGTACAAAAATTCATAAATGCTTAGAACTTATAGGATACTATAGACAAATTAAAAAACATATGCTGAAATAAAACAGCCCTTAACCCTATCATTAAGAAAACGTCAAAAATTTGATGGAACCAAGACTTAGGAAGAGAGCTTTAAAGAATTAAAATCAGCTGTGTGTGAGGCCCAGTACTTACATGTGTCAATCTTGACAAACAATTTATTCTAACTACCGACGCATCTCACATAGCTCTCGGTGCTGTTTTTAATCAAGGGGAACCAGAAGAAGACCATCCTGAAGCCTACATGTCTTGCACTTTTAATAAGTGCGAAAAAAATTACTTCAGTTCTGAAAAAGAGAGTTAAGCAGTTATAGCTGCCGTACAACATTTTTGACATCATTCATACAGACGAAAATTTACAGTTTATGGAGACCACGAGTCTTTGACATGAATTTAATTAATAAAAGACCTCATGAGTGACCTTAATAGATAAAGAGCAAAACTCCGCAGGTACAACTACACCTATAAGTACAAACCCGGACGTTAGAATTCAAATGCTGACGTTTTATTGCGTAATTGTGCAGATTATTATAAAATAAATATTGTAACAAATGATATAATTTTGTAAGGAGGCGTAAAAGGGTCGGAACAATCTCATTCTCAAAATTTAGCAGTAATAGAAGCAGTAGTTGCTCAAATAGTTTAAACTCTGACAGTAAATCTAGTTATTATAAAACATTACATTTCTGTATGTTACCCTCAAAACCTATTTAAAAAATCATTCGACAAACGAAAACATCTATTGCATGTGCTAATAGAGTCAGCGATATACACAATTAAAGCTTAAATAAGCTCGAACCTATAACTACAGCAAAGCAAGCAATGACAGAAAGAAAAAAGGGGTCTCAGAATTCTCCTTTTACTAGACTAATAAGAATTATAGGAGAGCAAGGAGATCTCACTGGACCATCAATAGCTCAAAGGTTGCTTGAGTGCCAAGTTTAAGAAGAAATAAGTTTGCTTTCTTCTGATAGACCCACGGCTACTTTTGACTATGATGATGCAGAAATTCTAAATATAACGAAAGATGAAGAAAACCAACAAGCTCTGATACCTCAAAGTGCTAAATCTTTACTTTCTAGCATCTTGAACACTAAACCAGATTCATCATCAATTTTAACAACAGCTGATGATCATTAACAAGAATTTATAATTATTAATAGTTGATAATCATTAACAACTAACAAGATTCAAACAAACAAAAAATCAAAACTACACCTGAAAAATCAGTAGGATTTAGATTTGACACTGACTTATCAAACACATTAGAAGAAAAAGTAGTTGCTAAAATAAAAGAAGATCTAAAGTTTCAATCTACGGCTGGAAAATCAACGCATAAAGATGCTTTGAAAAATAGTTCGGATGAAAATAATGATAAACCATATTCATTAACTAATAGTTTACAAAATACAAATTTTGCTGATCCATCTTTGAATGAGAATTATTACATACAGCCAGGATGGATCAATACAACAGCAAATAACAAGCCAGAATCAACTGAAATGAATTTTTAGAATTTAAGAACTTCATCTAATAATGCACAAGACTATTTTGATGACTCTGAAAATTCTATGGAAAAAGAAAGATTCTTAGTAAGTTTAAGATCCCCGATACGACGCCCCAAGGCTACATCTACGGTAATAGGAGACGATGTCAATACTGTATGGAAAGAGCTTAATATTTCTACTATTAAACAAGATAGCAAAAAAACTGGAAAGAAAGAAGAAACGCATGGTAGTATACCCAATACACTTTCTTATTCAAGTGCTAAACAGCGAGACACATTCATAAAACAGCATTACACCCTAAAGCAGAGTAACTTGACACCGTCTGCTCATGCTACAGCTGCATTGGAAATGTTAGAGCAGCAACGGAATGCTGAATATGATAACCAAGTTACTCATCAAGAAAGCACTATAATTTGACTTTTAATAAGAACAGAAATGAATTACCTCGAAGTATTAGGCACATGAGAATGTTTAACAAATACAAAAGGCAACATTGCAACGCTTATTGTGGCTGACTTGACACTTAATTGCATTAACAAGAAACTATTAGTAGATTTAAATTATATTTTAAAATACAAATTAAATGAAACACAACCACAAGTAGGTAATGTGATAACAACCAATTACTATAATAAACTAGTATTCTGTTTGGTTATCAAAGAAAGAGAGAGAGATAAAATATTGCTTCAAAATCTTTACTGATGCTTAGCAGGTTCAGCCAAAGCAATAGAAAATACGAATGTAGAAACATTGATAATATCCAGGAAGAGTAGAATAACCACCAATTTACCCAAAAGAATATTGCCTTAACCCATTTATGAAGGAATCAATCATGTAAACAGTAAAATAACTGTATGTCTTGTCAAATGTGCCTATTTATCAAACGAAATGAGACTACAAAAATTAATAGAATGACACTACAGTCTTTTTGATTGGTTAAGAGGCATGAATAAAGCGTATAAAAGAATATGAGAATTGTATTACTTTGAAGGTATGCAGAAAGATATTTTAAATTTTTTACGAAAATGCAAAATTTGCCAAGAAGAAAACTGACACGGATAAAAACAAAAGAACCTATGATAATAACTGATACTCCAACTATGGTTTTCTTAAAATTAGCCATCGGTAGTGTGGAACCGTTGACAACAGCAACATCTGGTTATAAACACATATTAACTATACAATGTTTATTTTCAAAGTACTGTGTAGCAGTAGCTATACACGTCATCTGTGATATCACAGTCACAGACACTCTGGCAAGACACTTCACAGCGTTGTGTGGAGTACCTAAAATAGTACTCTTTGAATAAAATTTTCTTCGTAATTCTGACACTAGTTCTTCATATAGTTTAATTTTGGTTACTCAAAAAAATTAATGTAACTCTGATATCTTCTCGTTCTCTGTATTAAAACATTTTAACAGTAAAGAGTACATTTTTACACGGATTCAAGAAAAAGAAAATTATTGTGATTAATTTTTTTTTTTTTTAATTACTTATAGATAAGTGTTTACTACGATTGCTTACATTTATTTTTTTGTCTTTACTTCAGAACCATTTTTCTTAAAAGCAATGAGAATGACTGTTGCATTGCATTTATTTTCTTCCAGCAGCTGACGTAAGAGTCTGGTTTTGTATTCTCACCTAATGGCTCTGGAAAAAATAAACAGGCGACCGAACAAGAAAATGAGCTGGAGTGAGAATATTAGCCTTATTTAAATCGTTTGGCAAAGAGGAAAGTTGAAAAGAATTAGGCCAAGCCTCAATTGTGATGTTCAACGTTGTAAGCTCTTTGAAGGTAAAGTACCCTTGCCAATAATTTGCTTGAAATAGAGCTTGAAACTTTTGACTGTCAACTTCCAAAAGCCGTTAAAGATAGGTTCTCTCAGTTGTATAAATTTTTAATTCACTTTTTTTTGTTTAAGCTAATCATTGACAACAAGAGTTAATTCAGAGGATTTGTAAAACAGTGTTCTGAGCTGGGATGCTCCTCTAACAAATGTAGTTAAATTATCTGAAAGTATCTGCTAGCAAGTACCTAACTGGGAATAAAATCTGGAGAAAACAGGTAACAAGGAGTTAAAAGACAGATCGGGACAGACTAGTCCATAGATTGCCCAGTCAGCTGGATTTTAAGTAGACGTGATATGTCTCCATTTGACATCTCGAGCCATCATGATAATTTTGCTTGTACGTATGGTGACAAAAATAGTTCCATGAGAAGGGTGCTTTTATAGCTACCTTATAACTATTTGAGACTTAGTAAAAAATACTACGGTAGCTAATTGGTTTCTCAATAAGAACAGTAGAAGCTCTGACAATTTAATGAGTAGAAGAGCTCCACAATGCTCTTATCAAGGAAAAGTCAATTGTTGTATTGGTGTGACTTTGGTTTTAGCGATAAGAAGAGATTGCTTCTAGGACAGACAACTATCTTTGCGTTTACAGGTGCTTTAGAACGTGCATATGCAGTATCCATTTATGTTAGGTCTCATTATAAAGCGTGCCATACCGGCGTGGTATATGCAAGGACCTTAGACCTAGTAGCTGGTCAGGAAATGCTATTCATCAGTAAGCTACGTAACCGACGAGGACCATGTTCCAATCGACTAGATGCAGCCAGAGCACTTGCTACATGGCTTTGGCCACGATAATGACGCAAGCAATTTAACTTAAAGGGTTGATGAGACGTGCTTACTCAAATTAAAAAAATTAGGGTCATTGTACTGATTCCACCAAAGACCATAGGGACAATATCAATGAGTTTAAACTCTGTTTCAATCTGGTTTCAAGAATGCTGCTCAGATAATTTAATATGTTTTTTGGAAGCCTATTGTTCTAATTTCATGAAAGATATGTCTAGAAGAGAAACTAACTTATATGTTATGCCCATAATACCGTCAATACTATCATCTCCAGCAAAGTAGTCATTGACGTAGAAGCTTTGCTATAGGATTGAAACTGCATTGAAATTCCTTCTAACCATTGATCGATAGCTTTTTTATGATACACAGAGCCAGGTATGGAGCTAAAGCTACACCATAAGGCACTACTACAGTAGCAAAAAACTTTTAAATCTCAAACGCAATTCCAAAATCACGCCCCGCCTGGGAAATTTCAAAGCGATTGGTTGTGATTAGAATAGGATAGTACTATGGATTAAATTCCATATGCTTACAAAAAAAAAGTTTAATGTTTAGTCACTAGGAAAATGAAGGTGGAGTCTTGCTTTTATAAGTGTTTTCGTAACTTCTTCTTAACTAATAATTATATCTTTTAATTACGTCTAATTGTTCTTAAAGTTTGCAGTGGGGGTGCGATCTCAGAATTGCGCTCGAGGCCAATAAGTTATGATAAATCCACACACCATAGTATGAACTGCTTATCCTAATTCGCTGGATGCATAAATATCTGACGAAAAATTTGTTTGACGTTTGTTGTTAACACGAATCTAGAAATCCCCTGATTTGTAATTACGACTAATATATAAGATTGCCACTCCGGGCCCATGAAGTGGCAATCATTTGGAAAACATCCTGATGCGTCTCTCTGTGAAGCATTTAAGACTACTCTTATTTTCTTGTTTCCAGGTCAAACATTTAAATAATAAGGTAAACAGTAGCTGTGATGGGACACTTTATTCAATGGTGCGGTTGAAAAAATGGGTTGAAAGACATGTTTTAGACGTGAAGAGCAAAAGAACAACAAATCGAATCTCAAAATCGCAGGAATGAGTTCTGATGAAGACCTTTTCACATCGCTTTTCTTAAGTTTATCGTGACGAGAAATGTCTTTGATCTTCCGAAAGAGCTAGAGAATCTCATATAGCGATGATTAAGAGTATGGGTGCTAGACCTTAGCATGTGAGTTTGACTTATATGGCTGAGACCACAACTTATCTGTTAACAGGAAACCTGAAACAGACTGCTAAGTAATTAGTGCTTTAGCAGAAGTTTTTTGTAAGCTTGATCTTATAATGAAAATAAATTTTGGGCTGGTAAGACACAATAAACTGTTTTCGGCTCCTTAATTAATAGGTCAGAAGGTTCAAGGTCCTAAGGGTAATACCAGTAACTTGGCAAGACTTGTTTACAGGAGAGTAGACGAGTTTGATCGTATAGTACAAACGCCAAGAAATTTCCTTAAAATTTTGTGTTTCTTAATCAAGTTAAAATTAGTTAAACCAAGCCTTGGGACTCTAAAGTTTTAATTCCACTATATCTTTAATTGATTAAAAAGATAAGTTAATTATTGAAGTAAGTTAATGAACTGCATGAGTTGATACAAGCGAGCTTTCTACAGATGGATTTATCAGATCGCAGACAGCGAAAGTTTTAACGTAAGGGGTTGAGAAGAAAACTGTTGCAGTTGCTATCAGCATAGAAGTATTATGCTGTTTATTGTCAATTAAAAGTAACAGAGAAGTGGCAGTGGAGATAGGAATTTCGTTAATAATTTCAGTATGCTCCAAATTCAAAATAATTATCTTGCTAGATCTCTCAGCTGCAAGCTAATTACTTGAAACATTTTTATCTGGCGCATTATTTGCCTTGTTAGGGTGCAGCAAAGTTTCATAAAGAGTATAAAATTTCTTATATCTTCTGGAAATAAGGCACAATTATCAAAGTGTAAAGATTCCAAGTATTTTAGCAAAATTTTTAGACCAATATTGGAACCATTGTTAAACAAACAACTCTTTGAACCTTGAGTAATCGAATATGCTCAATGCAGTAAATGCAGGGCCATATAAGGTTGCTAGTTGAAAAGTCACTAGCTTGAGTAGCGTGAGCTAAAACACGTTTTGGTGACGTCAAGTTTGACCAAGAATTATTAAAATCAGGCTGTAAATAAGAACTATTTGTTGCTTGAAATGACTAAAACCACTCAATTCTGGAATCTCTTAATCCACCAAATCTTTTGGAATGTTGAAAGTGAATGACAGAATACCTTTTTGTTTATTGAACAATGCTGCTACTGCTTTTGATTTAGTAAATCATGAGTTCTAAATTCATAATATTTCTTAAGAAGCATGTAACGTTACGCTAGTATGCTAACCAAGAAAATTTTTGGTGTGGTTTAAAATGTCTAAAAATATTTGAGACAAAAATGAGGTAATAAATTTAAACAACTTTTCATCAAAGATTTTAAAATAAAAGAATATTACTTTATTTCAACTACATTTCCTTTGTAAATTTAAAAATTACTCAAAATCATTCCAAAAAAATTTTATCATTATTATCATCATCATCCTCTTTGAACCTAACAGCTATGAAGGGAAAAAAAACTGGAACCAATGAGACAGTCTCCAACGGGCACCAGGAGATGTTGGGAAAGAACTCTACAGTTAGCTCCAACGCTTCAGACTTTGTTATTTTTCTCCCAATCAGTTTGGGGCTTCAACAGCAGGCCAGAGAAGATCACCCTGAGGTATCCAGGCAGTCTCAATTGCTGTAAACTTTAGTCAAAAAAAAATATACTTAAGAAGCTCACTGGTTTTTTTTTTAGAGCCATTGGACGTCAAACTACCTTGTCAACAAATATATAAGAACCTTACAAAGTTGACAGAAAACAACCTTTAGGGGTCAAAAAAGTTGTAACCATGCATATAGTCGCAAGAGGGAAAACTTTAAATGCTTAAAATGTATACAATTTTAGGCATCAAGAATCTGACGCAGAACATCCATTGAGATTGAAACAGCAGCGTAAGATTTACAAATAAAGAGTCCATTACGTGAGAGATCAGTTTTTCATTGTATCCTCACAGTTATCTCTTGAATCTTTCAGATTTTTAAATAAGTAGAAAATGTATTTGTGTTTTTATGGCAATAACGAATGTAGGGATTAAGCCCCAGGACTTAGTTGCTCTGGTAATAAAGTTGTGAGATAAGAGAAAAAAAATTATCTTATAATATATATTTTTTGGGAGTTTTAAATTTTAACAGCTTTAAAAATAGCCCATTTCGTAAATTATACGGGAGAGACTACAAGTCAACGGCCTCTTATAGCCAACTAGTGTTTTATGGCATAAGGAACGCAGGGTGCTTTTCAACATGATTATATTTTTTTTTAATTTTTACGGCTCATTATTTGACCAGTAAACTGCATGGATTCCAAACAAATATATTTTCAATAAGAGGATTTTTGTTCTCAAAAAAGTTAGGAATAGATGTAAAATTTTTAAATTAAAACGTTTCACTTTACATGTCCACACACTACGGCGTTCCATTTAGTAAGTCTCGGCTTCGCCCGTCATTAACATTATAAATTAGTAACTGTTTATTACTTAATGAGATTCAATGATACTCTTTATATATTATAAATTATTTATGCACCTAACTACTGTTCTATATAAATAAATAGTTCTCTCTCAAACTCAGAGATAAATAATTTTTGTTTTACCTGATCTTCAGACCTCTAATTATTATAAATTAATTATGTATGGCCAATTCATGGTAACATCAAATTTTATTACTGTATACTCAAACTATGAGACTATGAATCCTAAAAAAATGAAATTCAATGGTAGAACTTAGGTATTAAAAGTTTATATAAATAATTTTCTGATAACATGTTTACTATGCTATTATATTAACACTAAATTCCGTTAAAAAAATTTAACCAATGATAGATGTTCTAGAACAGCTATCAATAAGCTTTTTTTAACAAAAAAAGTTTATTATAAAATAAAAATACATGAAGTCACTTATTATTGTTAAATAGTCAAATAATTATAAATATAACGTTTTTTCAGTAAAATTGAAGTCATGTCTAAGTATACATATGTATAAGAATGTGGCGTTTTAGTAAATTTATTTTTAAATTTCCTCTCTAAATAATATGTTCACTTTGTAAATAATTTTTTTTAACTAGAATCAATGTATTATTTTTATTTCTGCAACTCAATAAAGTGACATACAGTTAGCACTAAAAGAATACTGGTTTTTATAAGTGTGAGCCAATGGTACCAAAACTTTGACCTTAGAATTTATTAATAGTTATAGTAACTGCCGATAATAATGAGAATTGCTTACGATATGAAACAAAAGTTTGTAAAGAGGTATTTTTAGAGCTTGGCCTAATTTTTAAGATAAATTAAATAAAAAACCATACGTCAAGTATTCTGTCTAGTTATTTCTTGTTTTGTTACATTGTACTCCAATGATTAAGTAGTTTCTTAATAACTACCATTACATAAAACATCAAATACACTCAAACTTTTGATCAGTATTTCTTTTGTTATTACTTTTAAACTGATGTAATAAAGTGTTAAACTTATGTAGATACTATTTAAAATATCTATTAGAATGTAATGTAGATATTATTGTCTGACTCATTAACCTCTTGTAATGGCGTTATCTTTGCTGTTACAAATTATAGTTTCACCGGTAAATTTTACAAGAATTTTTTTATTTAAGAAACTGGAATACTTCTTATGTGATAAAAATATGACAGTTTTAACTGAATAACTATTTTACTTACTAAATATCTTAAAACATATATTATTTATAATCAATTTCTTATTGTAAGAGAATATAGTGATTTGTGATTTAGAAATTTTAGATATGCGTAAAACTAACAGTTTAAAAGTTTCTTGAAAAATAGTACTTTTATTACTGTTTTCTATACATGGAGAAAGTTTAAGGAGATTATTTTCTAAAATAAGTACATTTTTCTCAAAATAAATTTTCATTTAACGCATACCTTTTAAATTACTCTCAACTATTTCCGATGCTTTTTCCAAAATCATTAAAGTTCTATCCGAAGTAATCAAATTCTCTTTCAAGAATTTTTTGTTATCGTTTTGAATTTTAAGAACACGCTTTGTATATTGTCTTAGTCAAACAGATATCTGAAAGTTTTATGACATAACATACTCTTAAAAAGCAGTACTAATGCTTTGCCAGCCGAAGCCATTGACCAATTCTTTTACCTTAAGAAATAAAATGATTTCTTCATTTTCAATACTAACATCTCCAGAACCATTAACACAAAAAAATTGATTTTTTTTTTTTTAAATTAAATAAAAAATTTTTCTGTCTATAATTTGTTAATGTATATACAATGAGTCCAGCATATCTTTACTAAAAAAAATTTGTATATTTATAAGATATTGCGTATTTTTAATCTATTTTTGGTATAGATGGATAAAAACATTTACATGATTTATTTACTAGTTCTAAAGTTATGTAATTATAAAAGAGCGCAATAATCTAAGTAATTAACAAAATATTCTGCAGTAATTTTCCATACTCATGAGGTATTTTACTACCTAGAATATTTTCCGTCATCAAAATCACGCAAAAAATTATCCTAATTAGTTAGAAAAATTAAAAGTATCGAATTCTTTAGAAGTATTATCTATTCAAGAAATACCATGGATTCAATTTACTGTGGTTGCAGTACTGTTTAATCGTCCAGTATTTAATATTTTCATATGTTTTAATGTTTCTTAAGGATGTTGCACTATTTATTTTATTACAAATAATTTAAAAAAAAATCCTTTACGATTCTTTGACAATATTTTATTTAATTTACCAATTGTATTAATTTTCATTACATTCTATTTTCTCCAAATTTTTAGTTTACACATATACTGCTTTTGCAAAATAACCATGTCTGTTTTATTACATCCAACAAATAAGTTGCGTTTAATGATCTTATACTTTTTTTTAAAATTGTTTGAATCAAATTGAGCTCTCTGTCTGCTTCCAAGGTAGACAGCTCAATTTACAATTGAATGATTTTTCACACAATGGAGAATTGTTGTAGTTCTCAAGCTACTTCAATAAGACCCACCTATTTAGCACTAACGTAACTTCGTCTTGAATTAAATACTTCTATTGCTCCATCTTTTAATGTTTGAATTTTAGTGTATGCTCTGTTACTACCTCTATGAATGTAGTAATAAATAGATTTTATGCTTTTGATGGATACACAAGATTCAACGTTAATATATCATTTATATATTTCATCAGTAAATATTTACTATAAAGTACAACCATTTAATTATCTACTTTAATCATATTTTTTCCCAAAGTTTTGTTAATTTTTTTTATTAGCTATGTTATTAGCTTTTTTATATTGCGGGTAACCGTGTGTTTGTAATGCAGTTATACGGAATATACATGTCAGTGACCGTGAAAATTAGTAGGGTTACTGACAGGTTCTCTTATACTTTTATGGGGGCTGTGGAAGTTGCGGGAAATTTGAACAAAATCGTGATCTATTGATCATAATCTTAACTATATTAAATGAACTTATTTATGTTGGAAATTTTTACGTAAATTTAGTGAAATGAGTCCAAATTAATATAGATATTAAAAAATTTTTTGTCTCATAGAAAATTAACAGTAAATGAGATGGAAAAATGAAGTAAAACATATAAGTATGAATATGAAATGTATATGTTTATAGGCGGGTTATGTGGTGTTCTCTACATGGTTGAATACATAAAATATAGAATGATATAAATAAATTTCATATTCTAACTATCATTGTATAAAACCAAGTTGTCTGAAAGAATTGAAAAAAATTAGTCTAGTACAGAATCCAAGTATTCCCTGTTTACCTTTGGCTACTCCCTTATGTAACTAGGCTAATGAGCGGATGGATCTCTGAGAAGATTCTAAGTAAAACGATCTTCAAGGTAAGATAGCTAGTTAACTGGTGGATTTTTAAGCAGTGTGAACTGGATTGATTCTGAGGTATTTGCAAATTAAAGAGTCGGAAAAAAATATAAAAAAGTGTACCTATACTTGCACTGAGTAAAGTAAGTTACCCCAATCTGTTGTACAACGTTGGTTATAGCCTCTGCAAACCTTACTTAGTTCTTGCATATTCTCAGTTAAGTAATATATATTAGAAGCAGTATAAAGCCAACTGTGTACCCATGAGCTTTTATTGTCTCCTATTATTATGAAAGTTTATTGATACATAGTTTTACGCGTACTAACATACATAAATGTAAAATGTCTTTTTTGTGAACTCTTCTTAGAAGTATATATATATACATATATATATATATATATATATATATATATATATATATATATATATATATATATATATATATATACATATATTGGAGTATATTTATATATGTTAGTACTTGCAGAACTATGTGGCAATAAACTTTCATAATAATAGGAAACAATGAGATCTCATTGGTACAGAGTTAGCTTTATATATATGTATATGGGTGTTTCTTTTTACCGATATTTTTTGAAGTAAAACTCCTTACGTCAGGCCGTAAACAGCCACATGAGGAACAATGCGTTTCGAAAAATAGAGCCATCCACCGTGTGACCCAAGCTTTCTTCTTAATCTTCTCTGTTACACACTCCTTACCACTTCATGTCTCTCTCTTTTTTTTGTGATAAACTCTCATGACTTTTTATTTGGTCATGTTCCAAAAATTAAGTATCAAGGGCAGGATGGCAAGCCTAAGCCAAAATAGATATTCAACAGCGTGGAGCTCACTTTCATACATGCCATTATTAAATATATACTTTTGTGTAAAAAATATAACAGTATAGAATATTAATATCTTGCATATTCTGTATGAATTGCATACAAGCTGGACTTAATTCACTCCCACTACTAGTCTATGGGTAATTCTGCCATAAGTAGCCAAATTTATATCTGTAACTTACGATACCACAAGACAATAAATTCGAATGTTGAAATGGTGTGAAGAAATGTTAAAAGTGTTAAGTTTCTCAAAAAATGCTATCTTCAATCTTTTTGAACTTACAACCACAAGTTTAGATATCGTATGCTATATTGGTGCCATAATTACATTAATTTTGAATCCATAAGCCAGAGTATTAACCAAATATCAAATTTTCCACGATTTAAGCTGGAATACTGGTGATAGCTGAAATTTCTTTGAAAACTGCACTGTTATATTTCGTAACATTTCTTAGTTTTCACTTTTTAATCACACATCATAACAAATCAAACGTGCAAGCCAAAGCTGTCAAAAATTGAAATCTCTTGAGATGATACATATTTTGATTTTTAGTTTTCGTGTGTCCAGAAATTTTGGTCACTACAATCAACCCCTAGCCCCAGCTCTCTGTTACTTGTACATGAAAGTAGAATTGTTTTCTTGTTCTATTAACTAACCACATGTTTTGTAAGAAAAAAATTATTCATGTTAAGTCTATGAGCCGTAATAGCACTCCAATAATATTCCCTTTCCAACACTTGTAGCAAAGGTGTCCATTATTTTAGATGGTCTAAAATACGCTCAAATTACTGCTGAAACGAAGCTCTATTCATTAAAGAAAAATTTGTTCCATTTGGTGCCACCAATTAAAAGTTTCAACTTTTTTTTAACTGATAAGGTTCAAACCTAGCTTTTATTACGTTAAGGTTCGCACAACTTTTTTATATAAGCAGCTTATCTCAAAAGAAGATGTATTTTTTTCAAGAATTGACTAAAACTGACTTATTTAAAATACTGTATATCTTCTAACAAAACTTTGTAGTAGATTTACTTTAGATATTTTTGTTGATAGTATCTAAGGTAGAACTACAATAAAAAATAATTTTTTCAAACAGCTTCTTTTTACCGATTCTTTAAGGCATTTTGAGCCATTTACGGTGAACTTACCTATCTATTTGCCACACTTTTAGTTTAATATCCGAATTATTGACGTATGGTCAGTGATATTTTTTTACTTTATTGTTTATTTTTTTAAGTTCTTATAGCAAAGACATAATCCTTCCACTTTTATTACATGGCTCAACAGACACCAGTGGAAAATTTAGAAGATGCCATATAAATTTTAGTAGTATTGTCTTGCTGATGGCACCAGCTGCTGTTCTTGTTATTTTTTTGTTTTATCATATATTACCACAACAAACTCATTGAAACTAGCGATTCTATGGCAAAGTTTAGTGCAGAATTCAAATCATAACTTATTATGTACCGAATTTTACTTTCAGCAAAGCAAAAGACATTGTACGTAAATTTTAGGGTATTAAAAAAAATTTATTTTTTTATCTTGTATGTAGATTGAAGCTACGAGTTAAATAATTGGGCAAAAAGTATACTATCATAATTCATCGCTGCTATAGTATGTGAAATGAAATTTAAGGAAAACAGTAAAAAATTTTTTTTTCCTACTAACAACAACGTACTAAAACTGACACCGTGATACAAAAATATAATTGATGCTCCAAGTCTTTAGGCTGTGTTCATCAGTATTTTTGGTAAATAAATCTATTTTGATCAAATAATTAAACATTATTCAGTCTATTTCCACGTGATAAGGCTGTGTGAAAAAAAAAAAAAGACCACAATTTAGGTATGTCTATTTTAAATGGAATTCTTAGAGCCTCTACCTATAGTGTTGCCATGCAAGTAGTAACACGTAATCTTGTAAGCTTTCTTATCGTAAATGTATTAAAAGTAAAAAAATTCTATATGGAACAGCCATATGTCAGGGTTTTTAAAAAAAAAAGTCTTTTGGCTTGTTGGGCATCTGCGATTTGCACTTTATCATTGTAAACAAATTTACATTGTTAACATTCAGCTGCAAAAATCGATTCATAAAATTTAGTGGAACTTAAGCGTTGTGAAAAAATCTCTTTGTTACGGCTGTCGCAATTTCTATTAGATTATACGTTTATTTTATTAATATTTGTTTTTTTAATTAGTATTGACATTTCATTGCAAAAAAAAGTTTTGGAAAGCTCTAATTGGTTTGCAAACGTTTAAGCAGTTTTCTTTCATTCTCAATACGCTTATTTTTTTATGAGTTACTACAATAAGTGTTAAAATGCTTTAGTTCTTCTTATGATTTTTAGAAATTTTTAATGTTAATAACAGTAGTGATAATCTAAATAATTTTTCTTTGTTTGAAATTTTTAGAATAGAGAAGCAATATTTCCGACAAAATTTAAGATGACATTTTTTACGCTTGAATTTATATACATACTATTCTTTATTACCAGGCCACTAAAAAAGGTTTAATAATCGTAGTTCTTATCAGAGAAGTGCCATCGTTTCTTGGGCTATTAAACGACATAAGGTAGTCATAGAACGATAGCGCTCATGTGGTAAATGTTACTTTTCCTACCAAAGGCACACTATAAAAACAAATACAAATTTTTTTGCTTAAAAATTATGCTTGCCAAACTTTAATCACAGAAGGTTTTAAACTTTTATCAAGGTCATGGAACAGAGACAAATCCAAGCACATAACTGAACACAAAATCATTAATCATACGTAATAATACGAATTTTCTTAAGAGAACTATAGTCTTAGTTAATGCTGATCAGACAAAAATCTTGTTTTTCCTTGAATTTCGTGGTGAGATAATTGTGGTAGGGCATTCTGTCATAGTTTTTCAATATTCTACAACTTTTTTTTACGCTGCTAATAAGATTTTATCTATATAGGTTTTATAACCCGGAACTATGACTTTTTAAAAAAAAAAAAAAGAATACACTGTTTAAAAATCAATTTTTAAAATTATTTTTTTCTAAGTAACACAATTTTTGTAGTATTTCGGTTTTTTATTTATAAATATAAGATGGTTTTTACTAGTGTTTGTCAATATATACCTCATAGTTACTACATAATCATTGATACTCATGCTCTATAAAATCTTACTTTAAGAATTAATAAGTTTAATTATGTAAATAATAATAAACTAGCTTACAATCTTTAAATAAAAACAAATAATACAAGTTATTTATATTTTTTAGAATTAGATAAATCAGTATTAAGTCGCAAATGAAAATTATCTTTAGGGCCATATTCAAGTGAATCAAGCTCACAGAAGACTAGAAAAAAAGATTTTTTAACCATATAGTTTTTTCAGCTTTCAATCTTTACAACTTTAACAAGTAGTTCTTTTTATTTATAATAACGCAAAAGTGTGCAAATAAAAGATTTTTTAGAGCCAGCAACATGCATGGATTTCGTACAAAAATGTTTCTCATGAGAAGGTTTCTTATTTTGTAAAGTGTTAGAAATACATATTAAATTCTTATTCAAAAACGTTTTACACTACGTGTCAATACACTGCGGTGTTTCATTCAGTAAGTCTTGGGTGAAGATAGGGGGGGGGGTACTTGTATGTACATACAAGTAGCTGAAGTCATAACAATTAGGTTACGTATAAAGCCTTTATCGTAATGAAAATTTAATACATGAACTAAGACCTCATTAGTAGCTTAACATACACTCCAACAGGCAATCAACAACCAACAGGCAACAGTTTACTATTGACACTTTAGCATGAAAGACAACTTGTACGTGAAAACATTAAGTTTCTGAAAGGCTTAGGATGCGAAATGAAAGGCTGAGGTGGAAGTCACTTTGTATATTCTTGTTTTGTTATATAAAACATAGAAAGTATCCTTAGAATTAAATCTCCTGTCAACTTCAAGAAATTCATAGCGCATTTTGAAAGTCGTGCTCTTTAACCACGTGCATTGGCAGCTTACGGTAGCTGAAGTGAAATCTGTACGTCAATTTAATATTAGGATCTATGTCTACTGTCATCTTGCCGCTTATTACACATTTATAAAAAATAAGTTACTTTAATGCCTTGATTCCTTTTAGCATAACTATAGTCTTATCTAAAAGTAATTGTTAAATACGTCCTAATGTGAAACATGAGCCTATAACACTTATAAAATCGAAAAAAGAGTTGAAAGCTTTTTTACAAGATTCTGGCTGCTGCAAATTCTAACATACTATGGACTTTTGAAAAGTTTATAATACTGATTCTAAAGCTCAAATAGTTTATGCTCTATGTAGATATGTTGGATTCTTATTAAATTTGTTTGCTAAATTATTTGCATGAATATTAATTGATATTAGTAAGTTTCTATACCAGGGAGCTTCTATGAATATCAAGTCGTACCCACAACATCGAAGCATTATGTATCAGTATGTTTCTTTAGTAAACATAATCAAATTTTTAATAGAAAAGTAGGAAAGGTTTGAAAAGATACATTCGAAGAAATGTGTTAAAAAATCCAAGAAGAATCCAGAAGACAAAAAATATTAACTTTTTAAAAAAAAAATTTCTTAAACAACATTTATCAATACGCCACATAAGTCGACCATTAGCACATTCATCATTGACGTGAAGTATTAAAATCTTTCGATTAATTGTAATGATAAAGAGATGAGATATTTTTTGAAAAGT
Source organism: Copidosoma floridanum (assembly GCF_036245765.1). NCBI lineage: Eukaryota > Metazoa > Arthropoda > Insecta > Hymenoptera > Encyrtidae > Copidosoma > Copidosoma floridanum. Next base: position 7,287,453 of record NW_028321903.1, on the reverse strand, counting down.
TTTTAACCAATAGATCATTATTACCTGAACGTGATGATTATTAAAAAAGCTGGTACTAATGGATTACACAAATAACGTGCAATTCTTTAAACAGCCTGTCAACCATTTAGTTCTTGAAAAATAAGCTGTAAGGCCACTACATTCTGATGTTAAACCTATAGTATTTTAGTATTTCTCTTTCAATAGCTTTTTTCGTCATACGTTTTTCATAAAAATACAGCTTAGAAACGTTTGTACGTTGTTTTGGCAATATGTTATGGGAGTCGCAAAATTTTCCGTACAATTCTATAAGGATAATTCTTCTAGAGCACCTAGGCGATACTAGAAAAATGCTTATGATAAGCTCATTGGAAGACAATGATTGAAGTGATTTAAATTTACTGTGTATGACATTGCAGATTTTGGCTATCCTTAGACTGATGAAATAAAACAGTCTACTGTCTGACCACATTATATTGGGCATTTGTAGCCAAGTTTGCTTATCATAAAATTAGACTGTTAAAAATTCTTTCGGGATATTGCTGAGTCTGTGGAATTCATGTGACCATGGCTTCTGGTGTTTAATCATTACATTTATTATTCATGACGTCATTTTTTACTTCAAAAATGTCATCTAGTTGTCAATAGGGGAACTAAAACAAGTATTTTGGTTTTCTTAGGTATGTTTGTTTGACGAGGTAAGATTTAATCACTGTACCTCTCTAGATCAGAGCATTTGGTTAGGGCACTAATCAAGCACGCTACTGAATTAACATGATAAAGTAGACAAAATATTTCGTTGAACTACTTTATGCATATATAAGTATGAATAGTAATAAAGTCATTTAAAAGACATTTTTTACGTTGTCTTTAAGCTCACTTTAATTTATTTCTAAATTATCTTTCAGTCATGTTGAAGACAATAATAAACATTGTTAAGGACATATTTGAGTTGTGCTTCAGATATTTTGCCACTGTAGCCCAGTGGTTTATAGGCTTGGCTTTTTGTTGCTGAAGGGGCTTGGTAACTTATGATCACAAGTTCAAGATCGGGTCCTGACTCATTTGGCTCGTACCTCTGAGAATCTAGTTTCTTATGTGCGTATTCCAACTCTGATCCAATGATTTGGAGGCCATCTAAAATGAGGCCCCCTTTGGTGTGTAAGTTATTTATGTAACACTTATATCTTAACTTGTTACTTAAAACTACTACATCTTTGGCATCTTTAAGAATCTCATAAAAAAATTACCAACTTAATGTAACAAAACAAGTTTATATTTTCAGTAAGATTAATACAGTGGATCCGTTACTTGATAAACACTTATTCTTAACAAGAAATGCCGATCCCAGTTGAGGCAACAAATGCTCAATCTTTATATAAATACAGTCAACTTTAATTATATGTAATCGACAGCAAAATCAAAATGTAATTAATATTTCCGCTTGTTAAAATAATAAATTTCAAGCTATTGAAGTGCAAATCATGACCAGTATTTTAAGAAATAAGTAACCGTAACAGCACGATCGCAGGTCGCATGATACGCACAGCAGATTATTTAGCACTAGCAGATGGTTGCCATAATGACTATTTTTGGTTAATTAGAACTAAGTAAATGTCTTTTTATTGACGTGTACTAATGCCAATTACTACTGCGTGACATGAAGCAAACTTTTGCAAAATAGAAATATTACGTAATCCTTTAAATATCGATCTCTACAGGTGTAATGTACGAGTATTAAGTGATAGGCCGTCTTATATTATAAGATCATACGACCCCTCTCATTTGCTTTTTTTGACCAAGAATAAGCGCGATATTACTTTCCTCTGCAGAGGAAATTAATCTCACCCATCAACCGTTGGATATGGCATCATAAGATCAGATTTCGAACGAACCATAAAAACGTAGAAAAACGCTTTGACTCTGAAACTAATAGATTTGTAAATAGCGATACGATTATCTCACCTCTTACTCTTACGAAATGTAAACCTTAAAAAAACTTCTAAGCTTATTTGAACGTATTTATCACAACAATAAATGTATCTTGCAGTTCATTCAAAAACCCAGACAAACATCATTCGAGTTGCGACAATACTCCTGATAAGTTTAACGCTATCTGTATCAATCCTTATTAAATATTATGCAGTTTTCACTAAAAGGGCCTTCGAAAAGCTAACAACAAAGCTAGACCATACCAGCATCAGCTATACACCCATCCGTAGCGTCGATCTTGATTTTCACTGTGACTCCAGAAAATAATGCAAACTCCGCAGCTAAACAAATAGAAAAAATTTACGATGTCTCAAACTTTCTTACTATAAAGAATGCGCACAGCATAGAGACCCTATAGAGTGATAAAAAATAAGCCACAGTCATAGAATCAGGCAAAAAAAAAGCAGTGCTCTATCAAAACAATTGTATGTGAGGTTACTTACATGCAAGTAGGAGACCAACCTGTACATAGAAGCTGAAAGTGGGAGATATCTTACTTTAAGCAGCTCTCTACATTTATGGTGTAAGGTAAATACGTGCATTGATCAGCACTTGCAAACGATATTCAGATAGCTTTATCAAAAATATGGTAATAATTGTATTACTGGACAGTTATGAAGTTATTTTTGAAATCATTATAAGACACCAAGTACTGCAAGCTTTTAAGATAATTCTCAAAAACTCAAACAACAGCCTTTAGCATTGTAAAGTAAAAAAGTTTATAGAACATCCTGAGTAGGATCGAGCTGAAATTCGTAAACAACAGCAAGCTGCGATCAGCACAGCTTGTATAAAATACACCGGTTTTAGAAGCGATTTCTATGTGGAGGAAAGGATAACGAACGTCATGTTACTTCTTTATGATGAAAAATTTGTCTTCTAAACATTAAACGCTGAAAATTTTGCTGTGCATGCACAATGCATCATTTTCAAGGTAATGGAGATGACACCATTGCAAGATGTTAGCTTGAGTGCCCTTACCCAGTACACCACTGGAACACACATAGTGATGTTTGCCATCACTGTGAGTTTACTTTGAACAAATTTGACTTTAGCATCATGTCTTTTCTCCTGCCATCCCATCTTGATGTCATCATGACTGACTCTTGACTCCATTAACCTCATACCATCGTAATGTGCAACATACATTATTGCACATTCAGCTTAACTTGTAATATACATTTGCAAATTGGTCATCAGAGACTAAGAATAGTGTTACGTCATACCTTTGCGCAACTATTTTTTATATTTTTATTTTTCTTGTTAGTTGTGTTCTGTGTATTTTTCTTGTAGTTTGTGTTGTTTTAGATTATTTTTTGTTGATTTTAGCTGTTGTGTTTGTTAGTATTTTTTGTAAATATTATTGTGTTGTTTTATTTTGTGTCCAGTTTTTTGTGTTTAGAGATTCATGTTTTTAATTTAAATGTTGTGTTTTTTTTGTGTTTATGTAATTTTTTGTTTATTTAATAATATATTTAAATTTAATCAGTGCCCTCCGATAAATAAGGAAATACAAGATAATCGGTGATCCGATGAGGGCAAGATACAAAAAATAAATGAACACAATGTGTATTTAAATCACTGATCACCTTAAAATTCTTTTTGTTTGTTTCTTTTGTGTTTTTTTTGTGTCATGACTTTTTTTGTGTATATGTTTTTTTCATATTTATTTTCATTATCATCATTGTTACATTTCATTACTTATACTTATTTGCTGTGAGGAGAAAGAAAATTCATACACTCTGATCGTCCATATTCCGTATTTCTAGTGGAACTATAATAACAGTGCTAAGCTCCAGAGGTCCTCTGCAGTTGCAGCCGTATTTTAAATCAAACAAGTCCCTTGCATGCTCTTTTTAGTATACTGGAAAATACATGCAGTTTAGATGACTTTCAATTAATGATCCACACACTATTGTAGCATGGAGGACACGATCTCCAGATCGGTAAACCCTCACCACATTTCTGGCATTCTCCATAGTTGGGGCAGTTGGCGAGTCTCACCAAAGTTTCCCTTTTCTAATAATTTGCCATGGATGATTCCCTGAGTGCTAGCGGCTGCTGCCTGTTAGCACCACAGCTCAAATGCGTCATTTTGAGGATTATCTGATAACGCGTTATCTTTTGTTCCAGAAAAAGGATATAAAATTCTCGTTTCATTGAATTGTTTAGCACAAGACATTGCCTGGTATCTTGAATTGTTTTTCTGAGATACTTCTGCTTCTACAGGAGTTTGTTGACTACGAAGTGTATTTTGTCTTTAAATGCCTCTATCGGCAGTTTTTTCACGATTTAGTCACCCCCAACCATAATCGAGGGCCCAAAAGACTTCATGGCCCTACTACTTGTCTCTTGATGTTTTTTTTAGTGTTAATCCTTGCCGGCGCTGGGCTCTTCCTCTTGTCCACTTTTCCAGTTTAAATTCTTCTTCGCTCTTTACCGGATGCGGTCGTTCGAATAAAAATTAAGCATGCTACCATTAATAGCACTGCTGTCGTGCGGATCTTAAGTGTTAGGGTTCCTTTTGTCAAGATTGCAACTGGGGCCATCTTTACACATGATTGAAATTGGATGTAAGAAAAAGAGATATTACAAGTTTAAGAAGCTCAAGAAAAGTAATAAAAAAAGTTTGTTGGGCTTACGTTGAAGTACCATTTGGGATCCTTTTGTTTGAATGTTTTACAAAGGAAATGGGCGTGACAATGTATGCTTTCCTTACATTAATTGCAGCTGCGAAAAGATGGTGTTGACTTTGGAAATGTTTGAGATCAATGATTTGGCCGCTGGAAAATTTTATAAGATGACGAGAGGGTGGGTATGCTCTTTAACCACTCCCATTTTTTTAGGATTTTTTGTAAACTTTGGGATCCCAGGTGGCCATCACAGTGAAAGGTGTTAAAGTTGTTGTCATGAAGTTATCAGACTTCTTTTGCAATTGTTTTGATAGAGCACTGCCTTTTTTGTGCCTGATTCTATGACTGTGGCTTATTTTTCATCTCTATATAGGGTTTCTATGCTGTGCGCATTCCTTATAGAAAGAAAGTTTGAGACATCGTAAATTTTTTCTATTTGTTTAGCTGTGGAGTTTACACTATTTTCTGGAGTCACAGTGAAAATTAGGATCGACGCTACGGATAAGTGTTTAGCTGATGCTGGTATGGTCTAGCTTTGTTAATAGCTTTTCGAAGGCCCTTTTAGTGAAAACTGCATAATATTGAAAAAGGATTGATACAGATAGCGTTAAACTTATCAGGAGTATTGTCGCAACTCGAATGATGTTTGTCTGGGTTTTTGAATGAACTGCAAGATACATTTATTGTTAGGATAAATACGTTCAAATAAACTTAGAAGTTTTTTTAAGGTTTACATTTCGTAAGAGTAAGAGGTGGGATAATCGTATCGCTATTTACAAATCTATTAGTTTCAGAGTCAAAGCGTTTTTCTACGTTTTTATGGTTCGTTCGAAATCTGATCTTATGATGCCATATCCAACGGTTGATGGGTGAGATTAATTTCCTCTGCAGAGGGGAGTAATATCGCGCTTATTCTTGGTCAAAAAAAGCAAATGAGAGGGGTCGTATGATCTTATAATATAAGACGGCCTATCACTTAATACTTGTACATTACACCTGTAGAGATCGATATTTTAAGGATTACGAAATATTTCTATTTTGCAAAAGTTTGCTTTATGTCACGCAGTAGTAATTTGCATTAGTACACGTCAATAAAAAGACATTTACTTAGTTCTAATTAACCAAAAATAGTCATTATGGCAACCATCTGCTAGTGCTAAATAATCTGCTGTGCGTATCATGCGACCTGCGATCGTGCTATTACGGTTACTTATTTCTTAAAATACTGGTCATGATTTGCACTTTAAAAGCTTGAAATTCATTATTTTAACAAGCGGAAATATTAATTACATTTTGATTTCGCTGTCGATTACATATAATTAGAGTTGACTGTATTTATATAAAGATTGAGCATTTGTTGCCTCAACTGGGATCGGCATTTCTTGTTAAGAATAAGTGTTTATCAAGTAACGGATCCACTGTATTAATCTTACTGAAAATATAAACTTGTTTTGTTACATTAAGTTGGTAATTTTTTTATGAGATTCTTAAAGATGCCAAAGATGTAGTAGTTTTAAGTAACAAGACGTCAGCTTACGCTTGTGTCTTAGCGGGTGTGCTCGCATTTTTTTTTAATTGAGTAAGATTTGCTTGTAAGTTTCTCAGTCACTCCATAGTTGCTTTCTCACTGTGGTTTATTTCGTTATCTATGTTATAATTAAATTTTCGTTATCTAGCGACGGTTTGCTGTTTGGTGCTATACATATGTTTACAAATTCTTATTTTTTTTAGAATGAGTTGTTGCGTTGTTAACCTTGTACGAAATTAGTTATCTTTAGAATATGGACTTGAGGTGTAAAAGTGGAAATCGCTGTGCAAGTCTTGTTTTTCCTATTACTCTTGCCGCTACTTGATTAAGTACCACTGAGCGTTCGGAAGGAAGCATGATGTAGGTTCTCAATTAATCTATGTTGTTATAAAAATAAATACCGTTATTTGCTAAGTTGAGGGAGCTAGAGTATTTCCAAGTTTGTTTTGCATTTGGTTTTAGTAAGTGTGGATCATCTCAGGTTGTAACTTGTGGTAATATTTTGTACCATTGTGATCCAAAACTAAACATTGCTGGGAGTACTGTATCGCATCCTGTTTTTGTACCATTTTCTTTAAGTACGTGAGAGCGTGGTGCTAATCAATACGGTTCTTCATTCCAGAAAACTGGTAGTTCTTGGTAACATGTGTCAGTCTCTTTTGTGTGTACTTCTACTTGTACACACTTAATTATATTCACTACATCCCTGGCGAAAAGTTAATGTAACGTGGGCCAGACATAATTTGATAAATGAAACTATCTGGTATAATGGTGGCAATATTAAGTGCGTTTCTGATGACTTTTCTCTCTAATTTGCAATGTTTTAACAGTACGTCTCAGTAATATTCTTTTGTTTGTTTTCTAAAGTGTTTTTCTATATAGATAAATCTAGAATTTATTTGCATGAACATATCTTTATTGTTAATATCGATGCGTTTTTTTTGGTAGCAGATTATGCTTCTTGGGATTGGTCAGTAAAAATATTTTTGGATGCTCTGTTTTAATAAGTAAGAAGAAGCATGTGTTTACAAAATTCATGTGTTTAACTATGTACAACACATGGTCTTACTTGAGTACATACAGTGATTTAAACTTATTTTCTCTTTTAAGTACTCTGTTTACGTAGCCTGTAAAAAAATTTGTGTATTGATTACAATCGCATAAGTCAATTGGCATTACGTTTCAAAATGCGTGTCTATACATATCGTCAATGCAGTGATCTTCTGCGAAGGTACATGATGTTCCAGATTAAAGTTTTATCTTATTATTGTTGAAATCTATGGCATTGCAGCACTCTTCTAAGGTTATGGTGGCGTAACCCTACACAAATAATTTTTTATATTTTTCTTATGCGTTATGTATTTTCACATCCTGTCCTTTCACAGGTTCCGTTAGAGCCTACGGAATCTACTAATTTCACAAAAAAAGTCCTTGTACTGTTGATGAAAATGTATTGTATTATGTTGTCATACAGTATTATACTTCTGTGTAAATGCATCTTATTACACTTCTTTCGAGTTATTTCTCTGAGGTATTTCATTTGACTATTTTTCATTACTTAATCGTGTGACCACATGCTGCAATAATGTATTGCTTCCTAAAGCTTCATTTTGCAATAAATAAAACTTGTGGAAGCGTAGTTGTTCAATTGGATAAGCGACACGTGCACTCTAGTTGAATTTATGACCGGTTCAGGAATGTCACATTCTCCTGTATTGACTAGAGAGAATATTATAAAATTAGTAAAAGATTGACTGCAGTTATATCTAACGATTACTGTGGATTGGTTGACAGTTTTATAAAAGATAAATAGCCAGAGAACTCTCTTTATCTGTAATTTTGAATTTGTTTTTCGTGATTTATATTATTGACTGATGCTTTAGCGTAATTTTTTCATCACATTTAACAAAAATAACAAGGACAATACACACAACCGCTTAACAACCAAAGAAATTTACTCTTGTCTGCATGTGGTGCATGCGTGAGTAAGTGTGCATGCATGTGTTTTTTTTTTTTTTTGTTTATGAATATGTTTATTTCTTGAGGGCTTGTGAAAATTTTGCTGTGTATTTCATTGACCTCAATTTTTACGTTACCATTTTTCCATGTGTTAAGCACCACGTAAAATTCTGAATACTAGTCGTTAAATTTATAACTTTTGGAGATCAGTACAAGTTATATATTTTCTTCTGTATTAATTTATTAAGAATTTGATTTTTTTTGCTCATCTTTTTTGCTCTGCTTTTAACCATGGACAATTTTTTTTTAGCTATGCCATGCAGGGTGTTTGATTGACTGACTAGATTTCTCATGTATTGTGAGTGCGTAAAATCGTCTGCTCCGAGGGGTCCACTTCTACGTAGCCCTGCATATTTTTCCAAAAACTCATTCGGAAGGTGTATGTCGTGTACTTTTGTGTTTATAAGTATTGAAATTCAATTTCACCAAATTTACTTACTCATCCAGCTCTTATTATCATGTAATGAATATTTTTCAGCTAGTATTGAGAAAGGTATTAGATAAGAGTGTGATGTGATCTTTTACGAAAACAGTTTGATTGGAGGTAAAACGCTGTTGTTTTAAATTTCTTGATTTTGAATCGACTAGCTACTCTTTTAATAAATTTACTTACAAATTTGGTGCCTTGATCGATAAGAATGGCTGCTGGAGCTCTATGTCTAGAGCAAGTTTAGCAAAACATTTGGTAAATGTGTTGGTCATAATTAATTTTTATTTAGTTTTTACGCGCACTAATTTTTTTAGTTGGTATTTGAGGCATTTTTGTATGTACGATGGGATGTCTTGTTTCAGATGTTCCCTAAAATATCTGTAAGATAGTTTATTGTAAGTTTTATTTACACCTTTGTGTTCTCCTATAGTGGAGTTATTCATTTTCTTGATAACGTTACATTTTTCTGAGGGCAGTAAATGTTGTATTATTCCTAGACAAATTGTTATTTTGGTTTGTGTAATGTGTTTTTGTAACATCTGTAATATTTCTTGGAACTCGATATTTTTCAATTTGGTGGCTTTAGCGATGCTGACTATCGATGTATTATTTTCTATTAATATTATGTTAAAGTTAATAAGTGACTTATTTAGCACTGTTATGTTGGTGATGCTTTTTCTGTCTAAACTTTTTATGGGTAAGACTATGTAAAAGTTGGTAGTGTATTTAATTAGTTTAGGCGTGCTAATTGTAAATTTTTTTAAGCAGGGTAATTTGTTTATTGTAAGGATATCTTGTGCTCAGTCATCTGACGGTTTACCAAGGTTTTCCGTGAAGTAAATACAGGTGTCTTTTCTTAAATAGATCTTTTCTCTTAAAAAAATTACTTTTTTTTACTTGCGTGATTTGGGTAGGTGGGTTATTATTATTATTCTGTGTATTATTTTCTTCATCTTCACCTAGAATAGATGCTTTGCATAACGATAGGGTATGAAGAAAGTTTTCTCCGCCATTATGAGGGTTACGCTGTTGACTTTTACTAGTTTTGTAATGGGTGTTTGAAAAGTTTTCTTCAGTTTGCCTTACTTCTATGGAAGAGACGGCCTGATCTTGCAATGTTTTTTTTTCCAATTTTCGCAAAGTTTTTTATAAATTTACAGTAGCAGTCTATTAATCCCTAAAATCGTTAGAAATTCTTTCGATTTTTTCGTTGAGAAAACCCTTTAACTGCCTCTATCTTTTTTGGGTTGGATTTTATCCTTCTCTACTAACTATGTGACAAAGGTAATTCATTTTAAACTTGAAAAATTCACGTTTTCTAGCTGCAAGACTAAATTTGCGTTCTTTTGTTGCTCTAAAAATTGGATAGTAATCAAAAACAGTGCTTATTGTTTCCTTGAGAGTAAATGCACCTATCGTCGAAGAAAAAAACTGCTTCTTTACGAAACTCAGACAGCTATAAGTGCTCAAAATATTGGTGCACTTGTTTTTAATCCAAAAGGGCATCTTTTAGAGTGAAAAAGTCGTAGATCAGTCATAGAAGCTGTTTTATCTCTGTCTTCTTTTCGTATTTTCATTTGCTAATGACCAGCTTTCAATCAAAAACTGTAAAATAATTAGATGCACCAATTTTGTCTAGAATATCTGCCATGTTAGGAAAGGGATTATTGTAGTTTGGTATGACATTATTAAGTCTTCTCTAGTCTATTACGACTCTTTATATTTTTTGTCTATCGAATCCCTGTTACATTGGCACGAAGAAAATAGGCACCATATAAGTAATTAAAAAAGGGCTCGATAACTTCGTTCTTAAGCGTTTCTTTGACCAATCTGTTTATTTCTTCTCGTAAAACGAGGGGTTACCAAAGACACATAATTTGCATGGCTGTTGGCATAGTCTACTTTCTTTTTTTTATGGTTGTAGGCTTTTTATGAGAAATGTATTTGTAACATTACATGTCATATACTTGACATTAATTATTTCAAAGCACAGGGTTTAATTTTTGAATTGTAAAAAGCAAAAGCTCAGACATCTCGAATCATCGAGCGGTATAACTGATTTTACAATCACGTAACATGTAACTTACTTCTTTTGAAACAAGCTACCAACGCAAAACTCGAACTACGTGTGCAGCCTCGTTGACTTGGTTTCCGACGTTAAAAGCAGAAGCTTTAATATTGTCATCGCCATGAGTGCTCTCGTGCAGAATTAGGAACATCGTTGCGGTCAACCTTGTAAGATCTAACGACTGCGTGCGCGCAAGCAGCGGCTAACCAACGATCATAGAACTAAATTAAGTTTAGAAAACGATAAACTAAATAGCATTGTAAATGCGAATCTGAAACTCTGTTAATTATACTATTTGTAAAGTTATCTATTCGCGGCTTTTCTTAGTTTATTAAATCATCCGATAAAACGTTACTTGGATGTTCATTAAAAGACTTTCTCGATTAAAAAATATTCCAATATTTCAATTATATAAATTAGCTAAGGATTTAATTTTCTGATTGATGGACACATCATTCTTGATTTAATGAATAAATCGAATAGTGAGGAAAAATAAAATAGACACTGTATGACAAAAACTTTTACAAGGACACAAGATAACAAGACGAATAAGATACGCTACTACCGTATGACATAAGACATAAACTAAAACAGTATGCCAGCTCAGCGTACACCACTCCATACATATTGCTTGGTGAAGCCTAACACCAGAACGTCGAGTTAACGATTTCAAAGGAAAGTATACTGTGAGTAAAAGCGAGGCCTTGGGGCCAATGGCTTGTTCCTGACGAACAAAAATAAAACTTATTTGTTCGTAGATCGAATCTACGAGTTTCACCCTTTACTTATAAAAGTTTGAACGTAACAAATTGTTCAAGACGTAATAAATTTAGAATCTTTTGTTTACTCGGTGTTACGCTTGAGTTCACTTATATGTTTAGGATTTTCTTATTTTTTGTGTTCGGAGTAAATTTTTCTTTTATTTGTAATTCGAGATTTTTGATGCAATTGTTGGCACATTCTTTTGCTTGTATGATTTTTTGAGGATTTTGTTCTTTTAAATATGTTTCTATCTGTTTTTGCAATATTTTAAGTCCTTCTAGGTACTTAGTGTTAAAATGACTTCAAGATAGGTTTCAATGTCTAATGAAGTCTTATTTTTTTTGTATATGTATGATTTTTCTAAGCTTTTGATATATTGGTTTGATACATAATTGATGGTTTTATATGCTGGTGTAACATTATTTTGTGATAGTTAACTCCATGACACGCTTTTTATTAGGGATTGAGCTTATAATGGTGTAGGGGAGTGGCTAGGATGATGTTTGGTGGTAGATAGTGTAGCATTGTACATGGGCATGGTTTAGTGTGTATTAGCTTTACTAGTGTTATAGTGATGACAGCGATTGCCTGCTGGGTGTCCTTATCTTTTACAAACGTGGCATTTTTCTAGGGTTTGGATTAGGTTTATACGTGCATCTTAACTTTGTCTATTAGTTATTATTTTTACTGTTTCTTGTAGATGTTCAGTTTCATAACACGTGAAGTCTCTTTTGATTTCTAGAGCTTGAGTTGTGGAAATTTTAAAGTTGTTCCGATGACCCATACGTGCTTTTAATACTCAATGTAGCCCTCTTATGATATATTTAACTTTACTATGTTCTAGTTGTGTATAGAATTCCTGAAATATCCGACTGTCGTGGAGAGTTGCTTTAATTAATTCTTGGGCGGTGCCTTTAACTTTATAAGAAGAGAAAATAACGATCTTTTTTTTTTTAACGACGCTAGTTTACTTATAGTTTGATGCAATGTTTATCTGGATTTGAGAATGTTTGTAAAAAATATTTCTTTTTTTTTGACGGTGTCGAAAATTTCATTTTTGATGGAGAGTAATGTTTCTTTCGGAAGTTGTATTTTAATTAATTTTGCTGAATTGGGTTCGTTTATTTTCAGAATTACGTGGCATGCTTCTCTGCAGCCTTTCAAAAAAGTTGAGAGTGGAATGTTTCATCCATTGTGTATAGGTATCATTTCGGTTACGTCTTCTATAAAAAGATTGCGAATGGGTGCCAGAGTAAATTTATTCATGTTGTACAAGCTTTTCATAGTTTAAAAAAGGGACGCTGAATGTAGGCTTTAAAAAAAAACTAGAGTAATTATTGTGAGTAAAATTGTTGGAGTTATGATTTTTAATTGTTTTGATAATTTTGGGTAATGAGCTGGTGGTTGAAGTATTCATCATTTTGTTTTCAGTTGATCGGGTTACATTATTGCCTCGTGAGAATAGAGATTTGGTATTTTTTTTATTAGGGTAAGTGAGCTGTGATGATTTTATGTATGGATTAAGCTGGGTATTGATGTCTAATTTAAAAAAATCTTTGGTTATTTCTATGACCTTTATTAAAAGTTCACCAATTTTAGGGACTTTTTTTGCTGAATGGTAGTTATTATTTCTAAGGAATTTTAGTTGTGATTTAGAAAATCTTTTAAGATGTCAATCATTTCTTCATCTTGACAAATACTTGTGACAATTTCTGTGTCTATTATTCCCGATAGGGATGCGGCTAATTTCTTGATTTTGGGAGCGCTTACGAGATTTATAGTGTTGGGTAAGTGTTTTTGTATAATTTGTAAGTAATTCAAACAATCTAATAAAGTTTGTTGCCTTTTTGAAAAATTATACTTTCTGTAAAAGAAGGTATAATTTTGCTAATAAGAGTTGGTAGAATTTTGAGTGCATCCGCGTTACGGTTGTCCTTTATAAATATGTAAAAAGCAGTGGTTTTTTAGGACAAGTCCCCAATTGTTATATCGTGGCTTTTTGACGTAACTTAAGCGCTCAAGTGTGTAAAAGCAGTGTACAGAACGTAGACAGCAAATGTATTTGTGTTTAGCAGTGTTTGCAATGTAGTTGAACTACTAAAAGTAATTTACCAATACCTTTTCGAGTAACGGACAATCAGAGGTTGACAGCTCTCCTGCGATGGCTGTTAAAGTAGATTCCGTGTTAAGCTGGTAATATATTATAAGAAAAAAAAAGCTCAACTAAACGGTTAGAAAAACTTGCTTTATTGGTTCACAAATATTATAACAATCATTGGTCAGCGGTATCTCCAGGAAAGCGAATGAGCTCGCAGGGGGTGGTTCTATACAAACCCTAAATCGAATTGATTATCAAGGATGGGACCTGTGGTAAGTCAAGGAGTGATAGTCAATTTGATCAACATATACTTGGAAAAGAGGAGCAGCTGCAGGCCTAGGTCAGATGTTGTATTTGGCGGGGATGGAATGAGGGAGCGGATATTGCTGTGAGTACGTGACCAATCGAGTGTGCGTTGGTATTTATACGTGGATGTGGCCACTAGATGAGAAACACCATATGATATATGTTATCAACTGTAGATGGATGTCACTACCCGTGAAAAAGTTATTTAAGCAAAGTGACAAGTATTTTCATGTATTTTTACTTAACACTTAGAACCAAATTCGAACATAACTCTAATACGCCAAATTTTACAGAAATAAATTGTTTTTTTTAATTTTTTTTTATTTTTTCTTATTTTTTTTTCATTAAAAAAAAAGGTTATTTGTCAACTTATATTATAACTGCTATTTAAGCAGTTTAGAAACAGAAGCTTAAAATAATTTATTTTTCTGATGAAACAAGTATCAGTCTCCGGAAAAGGATATCACACTTTTTATGACTTATTGTCTATTAAACTGATAGTCTTAGAAAATATCTTGATTATGAAATTGAAAACAATGAACATACAAGATAACATCTTTTTCTTGGAAAAAAATGAAGAATAAGAATTCATTTACTTAGTACTCAGTACATAATCTGCAAGAACATGTCGCTAACTACTAGTAGTGCTAGCTGCTGCCTTTATACGTGTAGCTTAACTACGTTACCGTTATATAGCTATGAAGTTGCAGATTTATTGATCAGTGAAATTCAGAAAAACTTGGTGTAGATAGTACTTGGATTTCTCAACGTTCAAGTACGGAAGCCTGTAAGGATCAGCACTAACTGTGTTAGAGGTAAAGAAGTCACTTGCTACGTGTAGTGTGTGCTTTTGTTGTAAAGGAATCCGAAGCTGATCAACTAAAGTGAATATTGATTAAACACAGTAAAAAGTTTGTTAAGATGGTCACCTATATGTAGATATATAAGTTTACTTTTGACAATTAATTTGTTGGGAATATCAAGTCTAGATTCTAGGCCAGAATTTGAGTATAAGTAAATGTTCAGGTAAGTAAACAAAACAAAGTAAAAAATTTACTGTTTGATTAATTTTGCTAGCATTTGGCAATTATGCTGCATTTTTGTTGGAGCTATATTGCATTCATATTGTACTAAGGTGAAATAATTATTTTGAAAAGAACACCCCGCACCGTTAGAAAGAAAAACTACGTACATGACTGGGCCACCAATGTATAACAGCAACACTCTCTGGGTGCTTATGTTTATGCTTAGTGCCTTTGTGGCATTACGTGCCATTACTATAAATTCACTTAGGAAATAGTTTTTAGTTTAATAAAAGTAAATAAACGATTTCGGTAAAACTGTGACGTATTCTTATAAAAATGATTTTTATTAATACAATCTATGACTTCATTTATTTAATTCTCCAACATCTTATTACATGTGATGTAACTATGTAGTACGGAAAGGTTTAGTTCCGCAACCTTGTAAATCGGATACTAAGCCGTTAACTTTCAAGGTAAAAAAGTTTGAGCTTACAGTTCTTGTGTTTAGAGCTGTTTAAGGTTTCAGGCCTCTGATTTTATCACATTGTGCGTCAAACTTAAAGAAAGTATATGTCAAACTAATTTAAACTTTAAAACTACTCAATGACGTAGCAGCTTTCAAAATTTCTTGCTCTTAATTGAAGACAATTTACCTTTGCAAGTGCCGTACATACCTCTATTTTTTTCTTCATTCTTAACAATACTAATCTAAGTAAATAAACTTGACTACTTCTGCATGACTTCTTTTAGTACGTAAATTTGGTCTTAGTACATACAATTTAACAAAACATCTCAAGCATTCACTCAAGATTAAAGTTAACGTGAACTTATCTATGTAAATTCTTAGGACACTAAACGACAGTTTCTGTGAGACTATCCAAGACAATCAATGGATATTTACAGAAAAATTATAAGCTTCTTTATACATTTTACACACTCCTAATTGTTTCTATACACTGCCCTTCTTCATTTGTTGCATTCGGGAAGTATGACAAATGCCAAAGTACAACCTGAACATTTTATACTAAATAAGCTTTTACTACACAATGATTCTTTGTTAACTGGCTAATATTGTTTGTGATGTAAATTACGTACAAACGCACTTTGAATTAGGTACCCTAAAAATTGTGTACGCTCTATAAAAAAAAGTATGCCATTCCTTGCAACGTATGGCCAGAAAGTTGTGGACTGAAAAAAGAACAAAAAAAAAAAAAAAAAAACAGGTGTGGGTCTTGGGACTCCTAGCAGAAGTGAACTTCCACCTCAAATTTAATTGAAGTCAGTACGATTGAAACTAAAAAAATTATATGACCCTTACTTTAATAGGTCTCTCAGAAACCAATACTAAAATTCTAAAAATTTTATTACTATTACATATTTAAGCACGCACGTGCATAAAATACATAAAATTATGTTACATGTAATTCACCCATTCTGAGAACATGTAAGTTTGCGATGAGGAATGTAGAATTATATGTACAAATTGTTATTCATGTAATGCAGAAACAAACAAAAACTTTTACCATACTGTCCTGAAAAAAAGTTCTTTTGTCCAGTTACGCAGGAGAAAATTCCTTTTATTTAAAATAACGATTCGTACACTTGAAAACATATCATATACATTCAATTAATTTTTGTAGGAATCGTTGTATCCAACAAATTTTTTCAATTTTGGATACCATAAAAGTAAAATAATCCACTTTATTCGATTGAAATTAAGGAAAACAATAGACATGTAGCTATTTTCTTGACATTAAAATATGCCCGTACTGACGACTACTTTTTACTAATCTAAAAATTAAATATGGCGCAGAAAGCAAGCTGTTTTTTACTCGTTTTTTTTGAGATACAGTCAAAAAATAAAATAACTGAGGTTATGTTTGTGCATAGTCAAATCCCTCTATATTTGTACACCTTGATGATGAAGACCTCCTCTAAAGAACCCGTAAAAATTGTTATTTTTAGTCGATATCTCTTTCCTTATGAGCTACAGTGTTTTTTTTTTGTTCTTACAGGTTAAATTGCCGTGTAAGAAATATTAATATTTAAAATTTCTAAAACTTCAAGATCAACAATTTCAGGACCGTCCATTATCATGTCAGCATGGTACTGGTGCTATAAGGACAAGAAATCAAGGGTCCTCTAGTAGTAGCTGGTCTGACAGCGACGTGTAAGATCTTACTTACTGCCACAGGGCTAAACAGAATCTTGTCCAAGCAACAAAAAAAGTCGTAGACACTCCTGGACCACTACGTGGAGCGTGAGGCTCCCCTAGGGTGCACTACGTGGGTTGAACACAAGATCAATGTTACGATCGTGCAACCAATTAAGCAGAAGTGCTACCCCATATGAATTAAGATCCAGGAGGTTATACACGCCCACGTAAGAAAAGTTCTCAAAAGCGGGTTGATCGAGCCGTCTTATAGTGGCTGGACAAAATCCGTAGTTATAATACGCAAAAAACCAGGTGAAATTCTAAGAACCCCTGGCAGAAGTGAGAATTCCGACTCAAATGTTATTAAACTCGGTATAAAGGAAACTGAAAAAATTAGAGTACTCCTAATTTTGATAGATTTAAAAAAATCCTATACTAAAGTAGTAAAAATTATAATATTTTAACGCATTCAAGCACGCACCTGCAGAGAAAACATTTACCTTAATATAATACTTTTGTTATCATTCACGCATTCTTAGCACTTCCATGTTTGCTATGATATATGTGATGAATGTACGAACTGTTGGTCATGTAATGCAAAATAAAACAAGAATTTTTCTCATACTGAGCAGAAAGAAGTTACTTTTGTCTTATTACGTGGAACAAGAACTGTTTTTATTCAAACTTAATATTTATGCATTTGATAAAACATATGTGTACAATAAATTCTTGTTGGAATCTTTGTATCCGACAAATGAAAATTTTGTAAAGTTTTGCTACCATAAGAGTAAAATAATCCACTATATTTTAATTAATCCACTAATCTTGTATTAAGGTTAAGGAAAACAATAGACATATACCTATTTTTCGTTAAAACATTAGTATTATTCATTTCGTTCGTTTTCTATCATGACTTATAGTTCAATATTAAGACTCACCCATGCTTAACTAATTCTTTACTAATCTCAAAATTAATGAAAGGAATATAGGTATTAGTCACATGACAATTTTTCTTATAGTACATCATAAATAACAGAAAATAAATCAATTTATAGGTAGGATATAAATGTTGTAGCTATGCCTTTGAGATATGACTTATTATTTTCAGAATTATAACGATTATTTGTATGAATCCATGTAACATACTTATGTAGCTCAATAATTATTTTCAATGTGTAGAACTATTTTTGGCCTATTTGGTTTTTTTTCGAGATACGAGTGTTTTTCTAATTTTGGGAGGTTATGTCAGAACCAAAGTTGTTCGAAGATTATGTTTACGTCCGTATTAACTTTCCAAACATGCCATAATTGATAAAACATTTATTTTACTTGTCCTTTTCAAGATGCACTCCAAAAATCAAAAAGTTAAGGTTATGTTTGTTTGTAGTCTAATCCTTCTTTATTTGTGCACCTTTCTCATGTATTACCCCCTTAGACAATCCGTAAAAATAGTTATTTTGGGTCAATTTAGCCTTTTTTTCGAGATACGACTGTTTTTTTGAATTTTGAGGAGTTTTATTGTGACAAAAATTCTTTAAAGATTTTGTCAATATCCATATTATTTTTTTAATAGACAGCATATAAAAAAAAATTTTTTTTCCACCCTTTTTTTTTAAAGTACTGTCAAAATAAGGAATAATGAGATTATGTTTGTGCATAGTCCAACCTCTCCATATTTGTGTACCTTGATCATGTAGATTCCCTTCAGAAAACCCGTAGAAATGTTATTTTTAGCAATATTTCCTTCCCTTTTGGGGTACAGCTTTTTTTTTGCTTTCAAAAGTTAAACTGCCGTATTATACACATTAAAAATTTTCATACGTTTTTTTACATGGATATATAGATATGAAAAGACAATAAGGAAAAAAAGTATTCTTATTTTGTTTTTTTAAAGACTTCAAAAAGATTATGAGATGTTTTTTGTCAGACATTGTTTACCTGACAGTACCTTAGCTGTAACAGAGGCCCACTTTAGCTTGTATTACAGCCACGTTCAGATTGACACCGTGTAACAGTAGGTATAGCTACTCTATTTAGAGTATAAAAAGTACCATTAGGAGAGAGGAAATATTATTTATGTATATATAGATGGATAGAGTTACTGGCGCAATATTGTGCACACGCCAGAGGAAGGGAGAGAGAGAAAGAGAGACAGATAAACAGATCTTCTGTCTGTGGGGCTGTCAGTGCTGGCTGGTATACGTACGGATAATATATACAGATACTTATGTGCACGGCAGCGTTCGCTCACTCATTAAACGGAAAAACTCTCTATATGAGGCGCGCCTACAGAAGTTTCACTTTAAAAGAATGACAAATATCAATTTTGCGTTGACTATTGCAAGATTAACGCTGTGTCAGTGCCTGATGCGTATCCATCACCACAAATGGATACTATTCTGCCCAAGCTGAGGAAATCACGTATTATCTCTACCCTGGATTTCAGCAGCACGTAACAGCAGATATCATTAGCTGAGAAGGCTAAGCCAATATCAGCATTAACAGTGTTAGGCAAGAGACTTTTTAAGTTCTGATGGTTTTATGGTAATGCGCCAGCGATATTTCACTGTCTGATTTACCGTGTCATTGGGCCAGAGCTCGAGCCCAATGCATATGCCTACCTCGATGACATAATAGTTGTCATGGAGACATTCGAGGAGCATCATAAATAGCTAGAGCACGTATTAAATTTAATGCGTGATGCAGGGCTCACTCTTAACTGGAGAAAAAACAAGTTCTGCCAATTGGAGGAGAAGAACCTTGGGGTTTTCGTAAGCCGAGATGTTTCACAATCTGATCCAGCCGAGCTAGAGCCAGTTATAGTATTTCTGGTTCCAAGGAACTTGAAGCAGCTAAGGTGCTTCCTAAGTGTGGTTTCTTGGTACAGAAAGCTCATGCTTAACTACTAGACAGTGTTAGAGCCGATCAATAGGCTACTGCACAAAAATCTGCTATTGTTTGGAGGGACAAACAACAGTGGTTCATTCAAAAAATTAACGCTTTGCTGTCATCCTCTGTTGTACTTCAACGACCAGACATTAAAAGTCACTGTCAAGATGGGCAATGGAGCTTCAAAACCATGGCTCTAAGGTTACACATTGGAAAGGGACAATAAACTGCGTGCCTGACGCTCTGTTGCAATTGTATAAGGATGACGAAAGTTTTGTCGTGGCAGCACTAGTATGAGAACCCACTACTGGAGATCTTTGGTACTAAGAGATGGTACAAGAGGTACGGGGAGACCCACGGGTACACCTTTGATGAGAAATCGTCGGGGAATATCTACGCGCGTATCACCCTAACTCCACGATTGATGAGACACTCGGGGATATCGAAGTCTGGAAGTTGGTAGTGCCCAAAAACCAGCACGATTAAGTGCTTCAGGAGTGCCATGATACACCATCTGCCAGCCATCTTGGCCATGCGAAGATATTTATACATGTGCACCAGCTAAACTACTGACCAGGAAACTATCAGAATGATGCCCGTTACGTGCGGAGCTGCTTGGTTTTCCAACAGATGATGGCGGACTAGAGGCTACTCCTAAGACTTATGGAGCGAAGGGTCATCACCGTTTCATGGCAGGTAGTGGTAACTGGTTAGTATATTTTTGATAGTGGTGACTTTAGTTTTTTTGAAATAAGCTATGCATTGATATTTTATAAAGCCTTAAAAAGTGATTAAATTAATTGTTCGTAGGAAAAAAAATGGTAAAGTATGTTTGACAGTATTTAAAACACTACGGCATTTTTTGAAAATATCCTAATACACAAAAAGATTATTTAAATAATCGTATGAAAATTAAGAAATAATTTTTTTTTTTTTAAATATTTAAAAAAAATACTTATTAAATTTTTAAAGTAATCGCAAATGATATATATATTGGAATTTTTGAAGAAATCTTTTTGTTTCATGAAAAAAAACTGTATCGGGAAAAGGATATTTTTTTTTGTAGTGATATGATTACTTTAAAAATTTTATCAGAAACGCATTAGGTCTTATTCTTCACAAAAAGACGTTAGAAAAACTTTATTTAGTAATTCAAATAGTAACAGTTAAATAAATTTTTAGGTCGAGTTTGTTAATTATATCATTGTTTATTAATATAAATTGCTAAAGAATTATGTTATTGTTAATAGCCCTTTACTATAAATAATTTAAAATATTTGCAGTGACGGGGAATTGAACTTGGACCCTTTAGAGTGGTTGACTGACACTTTAACGATTGTGCTAAAACAGACTTAGATATTTAATATAATTTTAATAGTTATGTACTCAAAGTCAAAGTTCAATCAATTTAATGGAACTTAAATTTACTTTTATTAATGTCAACTGCATCGAATTTTATTTTTATGTATATTCTCAATAAAGTAACTTTTTTTTAGTATGTGCTAGTGTGGTTTATAAGAAAATTGACTTCAATAGTTTAAAGAGGTATTATAGTCAATTGACTAGTATCGTCAAAAGTGGCATGAAACTTACAACAGTTCTTATGAAGAATTTGAAGCTGGCTTAGTAAAAAATTATTAGCTATTATTTTATTTATAAATTATAGCTATATTAGTAGCTCTACTTACCTACAATAATAGGTATAATTGACTGCAAAGTAGCCTTAAACATGTAGTAATAATTACTTTAAAAACTAGCTATTTATAATTATAAATTTCACGCGACTTCCACACAACAAAGTGAAGCTGCGAATGTAGCCAATTGTAGTTGTAAACACAGGTTTGATAAATAGGTAAAATAATAGCTGATTTTTTTTACAAAAGGGGTAGTAAATTTTTAAGTAAATTTTTAGGCATGAGTTAGCTATCTAGAATCTTGGGTGACATCTCACCTAATTGTCAGAGACAGGGAATATTTTGATGAGAATATTTCTATATGACTCAACCATTATTTTAATAAAAACATTTAATTATGAAGTATATTCATACTACAAAAACGTATAAACGGATTATTGGCAACCAAATGCAACAATCTTTCTTACCATCAAAAATACAACAAAGTGTCCAGTAACATTTCTATTATTGCAATTTATACATATTTTCTTACATAAGAATTTTGTTAGTTTTTTTTTTATTGAGAAGTTCACTATAACTTCCATACTGAAGTATTGCAGAAGATTGCTTAAAGAATAGTAAAAGAATACTTCGTTTACTTCAATAAGAATTCTAAAAGTCTTATTTTTAAATTATATGAGAATTTTTAAGAAATTCTTGTATCAGTGACATTCGCGTACTCTTAAAGAATTTTTTCACACGGAAAATCTGCATATTGGGCCTTGGGAATACATGTTTTACGCTGAGGAATGATTACTGGGCGGCTTTTGAGAAAAAGTCAAGGGCAAGCTGCTAATTTTAAATAAAATTTTTTAAGTAAATGTAGAAAGAGAAATGTGCCCCTGACTTTTTTTTGGCTAGCTTTATTTTTCCTTTTAGTGGCCCCCTTTTAAAAATGAGCTGTCTATTATGTATGTGTCAATAGATATTACTTAAACCTTGCTCTCAATTCTTATAACTACATGCGCCCCTGTGCGCTCCACGCACCAACCCCCATAATTGCAAATATAGATTAACGAAGTATGGAAAAAAAAACAATTTGTATTAATTGTTACTTAAAATTGTTACATGAAGTAAATGTGAATTAATTATAATCAAGACAAAAAATTTTAACATTCATTTCTCATTTTCCCTGACTAATGCTTAATTTTTATATATTTAAAACAACAACGTATGAAAAGATTTCAAATATCGTCGAAAGGATTATACCTTAAAAAATCATTATTTTCTTATGGCTGACTATATGTTGCATTGTCTAGATGTAGAAACGCAAAAAAAGTTTTTATCCAAATTGAATTAGAAAAGAAATTTGGAATAGAGAATACAGTTTGGAATGAAATTTTAGAGTAACAAAATAACTATTTTATAGTTCATTACTATTTTTATACTTTCTTGCGATTTTTTTTTTTTTTTTTTTTCATTAAAGAAGCAAATTTAAGTACCATCTAGTACCCAAATTTATTAAATCATAAACAAATCGTTTTATGTTACATGTTTTCAGATGCACCATCATGGATACAAAATTTTATTAGTGTGATGAATGTAACTCAAAGTTTTCAAATCAGGAAAGTCGATCATCGCACGAAGAAATTCACAAAAAAAAAAATTTATTGTATGTGATTTATGTAGCATTATAACATTAGAGAAAAAAAACTATTTGCGTCACACAAAGAAATGCGAAAACATTGAGAATTCAAATTAAAGTAGAAAACCAGATTGGAATTAAAAATACTGTTTGGAATGAAATTTTAAAGGAACAAAAAACTATTTTATGGTTCATTACTATTTTTATACTTTCTCGCAAATTTTTATTTATCAAACAAGCAGATTTCAATACCTTCAAGTACTTAGATTCATGAAATTATGAAGTATCTATTTTATGTAACGTAATTTCAGATGCACCATCATGGATGCAAAATTTTATCAGTGTGATGAATTTAAGTCAAAATTTTCAAATCAAGAGTATCTATCATCTCACGAAAAAATTCACACAAGAAATTTTTTAGTAGGTGATTGATGTAGCATTATAATACAAGAGAAAAATAACTATTTGCGTTAGACACTGGAATGCCACAGTGAAAAAAAGTTTTAAGTGTGTTAAATGTGGAAAATGTTTTAGAATCGTTACTTTCAGGGACATTTAAAAAGTCATGAAAAAACATTTAAAAAAATATTTGTCAAAACTGTGGAAAAATTTATGCAAAAGCAGAACACCTAAGTCTGCATTTTAGAGTATTAAATCAGAATAAACATCGTAAGTAAGTTAATTGTAACAAAACTTTTTGTTATGGTTACATAAAATTATATGTAAAAGTAAGACTATTTGTAACAGTCAATATATAAGGCCTTACAAATTTATTCACATTATTATGCATACTAATTATATAACATAATGTGGTAAAATTGGGGGAGCTGGGGGGAGTATGATCGGGAGCTGAGAGGAGTAGGAAGAATAAAAAAATGTAGGATTACTTAAAAAATGCAAGAAAATAAAAGAGAAACTACCTTATTTGGGGTGGAGCTGGGGCAAAGCGGGGGGAGGTGGGGGAAGCAATATTTCACTCTAACTCTCACAACTATATATATATTACCTGATGAGGTTGGTGGCAAGACCAACAAAATGTTGCTCACACCAACACCTGATATTTTAAAGTTTTTTATTCATACTCCTAAATTAGCTCTTACTGATCGTCTGATCATGCACTGACTCTCAAGTTATCATAGAAACAACTCAGAGCAGAACGACATGTTCAACAAACGACATAATTTATTAATGTTTTGTACAAGAAAGATTCTTCCTGTTCTCCAGGATTAAAAATGAAAAAACTTTAATTAGATTTCTGATACAAAATAAAAAAAAAATTCTTTCGATTATCAATTAACTAAAGACAAATTAACAAAACCTACGTATACAAAATGCAATTTCTTTAAAGCTGATAAATTAAATTAAATAAAGTTAATCACACTGACCAGAGCCTTTAACCTTAGAGCGGCCACTACGTGCTACTATGAGTTATCAAATACATCCTTGTTAACAATTGGCTCAAAAAAAGAATAGAAGGGCTCTATCAGTGCAGATTCACAAGAAAAAACTAGATTACTGCGTGATCAATTATTAAAAGCCAACGAAGATATTGTGAGCTGGACACGATAGAGCTTGGCTTTCGAAGAAAAAAAATATCACTCTCCCTTAAAAAACGAGACATTTCAAGATTTGCAAGGAGTTCATGGCAACAACGTACTGGTCAGAAGGCGCAGAACTATGTTTAGAGAGAAAATGTTTGGGAATCTCATAAATCCGCAAATAATCATACTTAAGAACAATTGAAGGGACGAAAGCCCCATCAACGCCTTTACATATTTAAGCACCACCTTCACACATGTCGATCAGACCCTTAATGCCATATCCACCATTCAGCTGGGTGCAAGCGATATGCCCAGTATGTGCAGTAACAAATTTATACACGAGTAGGTGCTCAACTGCACGACCTGTTCATACAACACAGATGCGAGCATTTACGACGTGGCCACACACGTATGCGATGAGTTAGACGAAAAGTCTGACGTGCTCTTTCCTACCCCCGTATTCGGCTGAACCAGTTGACCCTAGAGGTCTAGCCTGGTCATGAGGGAGTCTTCCTCCTCTGGCAAAATGACATTCAGAGTCAGGTAGGTTGTACGTCAACTCTGGATGCCGTTACCTAGGACAAATTTTCTGGCAATGGACTATAAGGTCCATGGAGAAAAATCGCGACAATTATGACAACTTCTTTAGTCTTAATTTTTCCTTCTTGACAATTTTTTAGTCTTACAAGAAGTCAGAGATGTAGGCTTTTTGGTTTTATTGTTTTGTTTTATAAAAAGTTAATCCTCAGAGCTCATGGATATTTTTTTTTAATTTCAATGTCTTATCATCAATTGGAATGGCAGCATAGAATTGCAAAGTACTGAGTGTTAACTTTGCTTTATTAAACTGAGATTTGAGTTCAATTTTACGTTTTTCATACGACTTTTAACTCCAATAAAAAACTATTGCTTCCTTGCAATAATTCTTTGCCCAGTCATACAAGTTTTCTGCTGTTAAAATAAGGTTATAAGAGAAAATTTGAAGACGTGCATGTCTTGCACCTCTCTTTAAATTGGCTCTAATACTGTCACACGCTTACTTTCCATTAGCAATAGCAAAAAAATACCATTCACAATCAATTTTAAAATTTTTTGTTGTAAAAAAGTATGTTTCTAAAATTGCTCTTATTTTTGAAATGTTGACTGGCCCTATTAGTTATGTAAAAAAATGTTTTTACTACAAACTTGAATTTAATATAATTGATTATAACTTTTCGATACTTATACACAGTAATTATGTTATGATTAAGGTTATCAAAAATATTAGCAAAACTTATGTATTTAAGCTTATCTTTTTCTTTATAATAAATTAAAACTGTAAAAATGGAAGCTTGGTTATTGTTCCAATGAAAAGATTGGGTTGAATTTTGTATGACAAACGCATAACTTTTAAAAAAATCACAAATTACAATAAACTCTCCTCTTTTTAGTTCTTTTTTCAGTTGATTAATAAAAAAGGATTATTTCGTAACAAAATAATCATGAGTTTTGAGTTTCAATAATTTTTCTCCTAGTAAGTCAACGAAATTATGAGAACTCAAAGTTTGTGTAGCAATAGTACATCTGTCTGTTTAAAACCACGATCCATATTTGATTTTAAAAATATTATGTTTTTCAAAACATTTAAGAATATGTAGACTTAGCGTTGACATATTGGAACAATCTAGACATTCTGCACCTAAGAAACATTTTTTAGTAGAGTTACTGCACACTACTGCCTCAATACAGTCGTGGTAGTTTTTAAGAGGCAGTTCAGTATTCTGCGTTAAATGTTCCAGATCAATAGCTTCAAGAATTAGTTTAAAATTTTTACGATGTGCACATACGCATACATTATGTGTACCACTAGTTCCAACTAAAATGGAATGTGATGGCCTTAAGTGTAAAAATTTAGTATACCCTACTTTATAATCACTATACTCTTTTTGAAATGAGCAATAAATTTTATCAATTTTTTCAAGCAGTAATCTCTTCTGAATATGTTTTCGATCACCATTTTCCTGCTTGACAGATACAAAATCTTTCATACCTGGCATTAATTGACTTATATCGCCCCTTTCATAAAAATTCTTTATCAAAACTTTCAGTTCTTTTGAAAGAGAAATGCCTTTTTATTTAGGTGGTATTGAAATAACGCTGCTTTTTTCTTCTTATATTCTCACTGCTTGAGCTTCTCTCTCACTGCAACCAAACTCTCTCATCAAATCATTATGACTTCAAAAATCAGGAGAAAGAGTGAGTAGCTGTATTCTCTCTTGCTTCTATGTAGACTCTGAGAACTTTTTTTTAATTTTTTTAAGAACTGCAACTCCTGCTCTGTGATAATGATTCCCACATTCAAATTTCAATTTTTTTCCACCATTATTACCTAAATCAGATTGCCGCTTTTTCATTAAACGATAACAATTCGCGTAGATTTTTGAATATTCTGGGATCAACGGATAAATATTCCTCGTTGAAGTTGTGAAAAGAATCAAACCTTTAGAAGATGAGTGATTGTTGAGTCTTAAAGGATTAATACATCTTTTAGCCATCGTGAATAAATGATTGTTACAATCACTTAAAGTGTTAGATTGACTTTTTCAAAACAATCAAGTATGAATGCCTGTGTACAATGGCTTAATTAAGGAATCCTGTGTTACAAATGAAAAGTGAGTTTATGATTTTGGCAAATACGCCATCTGCAGCAAGTTAAGGATATTTAAATAGGCAAGGCAATTATAATGAATTCAGAACTAAAATATGCTTTATGTTCCCACGGTTCTTTAAATTCTTCGTGAAAATCATATAAAAAATTAAAGATTCTATTTTAATTACACAATACTACATTAATTCATAACGATAAGCATACTTCATTGTTAAATAAACAATTAAATGTTACAAAACTAATAATATTAGTTAACTTAAGCAAAGCGTGGCGTGGCGCGGGCCTTTGGCACGCGTTCAGACGGCTGAACGTCTACTCTTTGGTATTGTTTTACTCAAATTTTTCAGTGAGAGCACACTGTGCAAAAAGACGTTTTTGATGTTAAAAAACCTCAGCTTTTTATCTAGCCTATAAAAAAAAAAACATTTAAAATTTGTTTCTCGAAATATAGCATATTTTATGTCCGTTTTCAGTGAAAATAAAATTTTTTCGGAAAACGAACCACACCACTGGAAAGCTGACTGAAAAACACATCAAAAATCTTATTCGCAAAATTTTTTAAGGATAGGAATAAGGTCGAGAAAATAAGCTGAAAACAGTGACTTTTAGCGCTTGCGTGATGGGCCTGGGACGTTTTGCGTGAGCCACCTCAAGTATGTACTGACCAGGGCGTGCAACACGTTAATATGTATACAATATACATACCAATACTTTGTTTTTAGTATAGGTATAGCTGTTGTTTTTCTCTTTCTTTCACTTTTCTCCATACCTATACCTCAGCTTGAACAAGTGCGTTGGCTTATCTTTTATAGTCATAGCGTAGAATCATGCATACTAACATACTGATAATATATGTATGTATATGTACAGGTATAGAATTAGCGTAAGGGGAAAAAAGCAAGTGGCGAACATAGGAGAGAAAGAGAGATAAGGTGGTGGACAGTTAACTGAAAAGTGCTGCGAAAGAGAGAGTCGGAGCGGGAGGAAGTGGATAAGAGAAGATATTGAGAAGAGGACTTGGACCGCAGGGTGGGTGGCTGCGTTTTTTTGTATCACATTTCCACTCATGTGGCTATTCACGGCCTTAAATGAGAAGTTTTACTTAAAAAAAAAATAGTCGTTACGAAAATTATAATTCTACCCCTCGTAAATGTAAAGGGCCATTAATTTAAGAGGATATTCTTCTCCTTTGTGGAAGATTTTAAGAAATGAGAGAACTATCATATCAATGACTTACCTTTGTAAGTAATATTTATGTGTGTAAGTCCGATGTATCCACCAATCTCGGCAGATAACTTCTGTTTTGAAAATACACTATAGGAACTGAAGATGGTAGTTGAACTGGTATGCCATGAAGAGCCGAACTGAGAAACTGTAAGATTTGTTGATTTATTAGTCAGAGGCTATACTAGTTGCTGTACAATGTACATAAAAACACATTTAATAAATACGTCGTTGAAAAAAAATAATGTCTGTACACAACTTTTTAAAAGGCTTACTATTTTGTTCTATTTTAAAAGCATTATAACATAACTGATAAAAAACACAGGTGTTAAGTTTTTTTAACCAAAGATTACATGTGTTATAACAGGACTTGTTTATAGTATAGTCTTAACGGTTTTATCCAAGTATTATTCGAGAGTCTTCTAGTACTTAGCTAGTGAGTTTTATTAGTCCTTTTTTATTTAGATTAAAAGTTTTCATTGAAATAATGTGAAAAAAGTTAATTATTGCAGTACTCTTTTAAGTTCTAAGCTAATATTAAGTTGCTTTTCTAAACACAATTATTTAGCCACACATACAAGATTGAGTATTAATTATATTACTGGTAACTAACATCTTCTATTGATGGTTGATACTGCTGCATTGGAATTTCCCAATTCCTTGTGCAGTATTTTTTAGCGCTTTCTTAACCTACACGAATAAGTTTGTTGCCGGAAAAAAGATGTTGCGGTTTCTGCTCTCTCTGCTACTGCTGTAACTACTTTTAAGAAGCCTTAACCACTGTATATTATTCCTAGAAGTACTCCAAGACTATTGATGCAAGCAGAATGAGTGAGTAATATCCGGAAACCTTTGATGTCACTCTCTGGTGTAGGCAGTTGGGGCTTGGAGTGAGTGTTTGGTCAGTTGGGTAATAGCCATTCTGTTGGAGGAGGGACGGACAGGAAGGAAACGTTACTGGTCTTCAGCTAACTAGTTTTGGGGCCTTTAAATAGTGGCGCTATTTTTTTGAATCGCCTGGACTCTTGGAGGGATAAAGAGAAAAGGTAGGTAAGCTATCTTTGTTATCGGTCGATGGTGGTATCCATGACATGTGGTATTTCTCTTGTTTATCGAAGCAGGTGAAGATATAGCACTAGAGTATCACGATACTAAATACTTATGAGAAAGAGTCTTGTAAGGGGTGTTAAAACAGACTAAGTATCATATGATTTTAACGTAAGGTTGACATTCTCTGATAGGAAAAAACCTAAATATAAGGTGGGAAAATCAGGGTTGCAAAAGAGTAAGAGAAATGTTTTTTTCTACGACTTCATAGAAGAAATTCTTTTCTCAAATAACAGTACGCTGTATACAGTGCATTATAAGGCAGGAAGGACCTTACTTTGCCTATTCAAAAGAAAGAGGGATTAGAGATGAGATAAGGTGTATCAAGTAAGTAAGGAAACTTAAGGGACTATGGAAGTCAAGCAGCTATAAAATTTTATGGTTATGAGGGAAATTATAGTATGTGGACAGCATGAAGGATGATAAAACATATTGATTGTAGCGAGTGAAAAAAAGTTTTGGGTAGGTTGAGTCAATAAAATTGAAAGAATATGATTTAAAAGAAGCCATGAAATTTAATGTTTATGAATTGCAGTTTCACGAGATTGCTATGAAGTAAACTATCTCGAGAAAAAAAAGGAAAGACATTACCAGAAATAAAAATAATAATTATCAACGTAATAAGTTGTACGTACAAATTACTAAATCCAAAACTTGGATCTTAAAAGTAATTTTTTTTATTAATATTTTTATAGACACATTTGTTAACCTCAAAAATCCAGTTTTAAGATCATGTTGTGCAAATAAATAATTGGTAAGAAATTGGAACTTTTCTTTTAAAATTTCTTTTACTTTACTCTAGTTTTCCTACACAACATCTTTTATTACCAAATTCGATTTGACAACTCTGTGTCAGTAAAATGTATTCAGCCCAACACAACGGTATGTGTATAATTAAAATAATCCAAGATAACTACAAAATTATTTTTAGTGACACTCCACATTTGTAAATTAAGGCTTAATTCTTTTGCAATTTCATTGCTTCATAAAAGATTTAAGGGCTTAAATACTTACTGTTAAAAATCATAGTTTTATTTAACACAGATTTACTTGGAACATGATTTGTTGGAAGTATTTGTAGAAATTAATACATTTAATCTAGAATACAACAGTAGATTAGTGTATTAGTCTCTGACTAACTTGTAAGAGTTTTTATTTTAAAAAATATGTCCCTCTTCGTCTTGACAGAACTATTGATACTATCATTTTCAAAAGATATGAAAATTTTATTGTACTAGTAACCACTTTACCGCTGAAGATTTGCGATAGTGAAATGCAGTATTTACTACTTAATAAGGTGCTATCAACGTATCGTTAAAACTGTCAGTTGCTGGGACGGAAAATCATAAATTTGTAGGGCATTACCGTTGCATATCAAAACCGTATGAGAGCTTCAATGCATACCATAACTGACAGCAAGTACTTAAATTGTATGACAAGTAATCGCATATTAGCTTCTACTTTAAAAAAGAAAACATTTCTTTTAGACGTAAGTGTCTGTGGCTTTATATTAAATTAAAGCCAAATTTTATAAGCTTTTAAAAATTGTTAAAAACTATACAAAAATGAAGGGGTATTCTTACTTATTATTTATGCGTTTTTTATACACCTCCATCTTAGCGTTTTTCTTGAGAGTAGAATAAAAGAGAAAAAAATGCAGATTTAAAGAGAAACATTCGGTGTTTATCATGAATTTGATGATTAAAAGATTGTAAACTGTGGTATTGCAGTGTGTTATGTGTGGACTCACACTTATTGACGCAATCAAATTAAAGTACCAAGTAGTTCATATCAGTAAGCTGCTTCTAAATGCATCAGTGCAAAAACTAAAAAATATTTTGTGGACATTATTTGGAAGGTTAGTTACTATTAACGGGACGACTATATTGTTTCAGATTTGTATAAAAAGTTGCTGTGGTTATGGTAGTGGAAAACTTATCGCATAACTTACAAAATAATGTCTGCTTGAAACCATTATTCGACCACTACGAAAAAATAAGTAAATAATTTTTAAGATTTTTAATCAAAGATATTTTTATAATTATATTTTTTACATGACTTTATTTCTACTTATTTCAATGATTATAATGGCTAAGAAAAACAAGTTCTTTTTCCCACGGTCATGAAAGCTAAGCACTTTGACTTCTACAGAGATCAGTGGAAATAGAGAAAGAAGCGCCGAGGACGATTATAAATCAATGGCAGGTCCAGCAGGGCTTGTTACGAAAAAAATTTGTATCTTGGAGCAACAATACAAAAAAAATTTGTATCTTGGAGCAACGGAGGGTAAATAAATCTTTTTATTGAATCAGTTGTTATCAATAAAATTTATCGTAAATATGGAATAAGAAACCTTTTTATTTTTTAATATAACTGACTGGCTCAAATTCATGTGATTGACAACAAAAACAAGAACTTGAACAACAACAAAGACAAAACCAACGAGAATAACAACAACAGCAGTAGTAAAGAAACCATTTACGACACCGAAAACAAGAAAAGTGTGTAAAAAAATTAATTCTAGGTGTGACTGTGATTGTGCTCTTACGCAAAAAGCTAATGGTGTTGGTAACAAGCAAGTGGAAGAAAGTGTTCTGAAGAATCATGGACTAAAAGGTAAAGATATTATTAATATAACAAGCGATGTACACAAACATACTTGGGCGTATTCATTAACAGGGCGTCTGAAAACGTTGAAGGTGCTAGCCTTAAATAAAGATTTAGTAACGTCAGATTAAGAGAAGTGGCTTGAGCATTTTGTGCTGTACCTAGTTAATTAAATTTATAATTTATCAAAAAAATACTTTGGACTTATAGTTATTTTAGTAATGAATACGATAAGACAACATCTCAATTTAATGAGTTCTCAGCAGCGATTTTCTAATTAATAAAGTGGTTAACCCTAGTTTTTTGTAACAAATGGATTGGGCTTATTTGATTAATATAATTTTAAAATTAAGAAATTTTTATCATTCCAGTAGAAATTGCTAAGGCCACATTAAATAGTTGGTTAGCTTCTGTGATAAAGAAATTTGTGAATATAATTTAAAGCCGTCGTTTCCAACATAATTATTTAGTAGAAGTGCCTTTAAAATTAGACAGATTGACAGATAAAGCTGTAGGTTTTTATTACAGGCCCCTTGATACACGAATTGCTGAAAGTTTTCTGAAACTGTTTGAAAGGGTTAATCAAAGTAAAGGAATCTCCAACGTTTTACAAAGCACAAATGTTGAGGTAACAAACATTAAGGTGCCTTAGGGAATTTGTGCTTCCATTGATGTAATAAATATAAAGAAGAAATGAGCATTACGTGTTTCAAATAATGATCATTTACGTCTGGCAAGGGCTGTTATTGAAGAAGAGGTCTGCAAAAATACAAATGGAACTGAAAAGTACAGAAAAAGTAAAAAAAATATTAGAAATAAAAAAAGCAAAAACAAAGGGCTCAAAAATTATTAAAGGATAGTGATACAGTTCAAAAAACCATGTGTGGGACTTAAAACCATGACAGATGTGAAACATCAAAGAGTACGTTATTAAACACAGTGGAATTTGTTTGTCTATGATAAAAATAGTTGTTTTCGTCAGATAAGTGTCGTCATCTCCAGGGCTATTTTGTGGCCCAAAGGACCTGCAAAGACCTTACAAACTTACGAATATGTACTTTCATCAGTGAATATTATAGATTAGAAAAAAGCAAGTATTACATTACTTTAATTTTTTTTAATTATTAACATTGCAACAGCAACAACGAAAAAAAACAATAATACAAGGTGAAAAGTATGTATAATACCGACTTACACATTATGACACAGTCATTTTTCTTTCCCAGCCATGGGCACTAAGACGTGTCTCAAAGGGGGAAGAATCATAAGTAACTATTATAAGACTAATGGAGACCCAGGTCAGGTCTTTCTGATAGCAACAATTTTCAGTGCAACGAGTCACAGACATAGTCGTTGGGTCATACTTCTCTCACGCAAGTGGTTTTCGTTTTCCAGGTGTACGAACTAGTGGCCATCGTGGGAACGTCTTGTTTTCACTTGCGTGCGTAGTTTTATTTTTCAGAAGGAAAACAAGACCTAATGTACCTTGTCTGTATATAGTATATATATTCACATACAATGTAAATGATATTTTTGCAGAAGAAATCGTAGCGATCAGGGGGGGTGAATCGGGAGATTCTTTCCAGGGGAAGAGCGGTGCTCGTACACTGGATGGTTAGGCACCACAACATAAGTGGTAGAGGGTTGCTGGGAAGGCCAAGAATAAACTCGTCTTTTAGTCGTCAAGACAAGCCTGAGGTTAACATGCAGAGTTTAAGTTTTCCACGCATCATGCCAAGGCTGGTATCAGATTTTATTTCAAAAATGTGCCCCGTGACCGTACCAGTGACTAAGACAACGGCGATAGTATATAGGTCACCGATCATGGTAGCGTCCGCTACGCCCCATGTACGAATCCTTGCACTCCAGGGCCAAGTGAACATGTGCATCTAAGGGGCGTTGCCTTCCGGTAACAGTAGAAAAATCTACCTAGGAGTTATTAACGTGTTCAATAATTTGAGAGAGTTACAGCTGATGGAGATGAGCACGATCGGTAGAGTAGCGGGGGAAGATCGCGTTAATGCCATTTCGGGTGACCGGAGAATCTCTGCAGTCGGCTAGGGCGAGTCTCACTTGCCACTTGCTGGAGCGCTGGCCCTATTAGTTCCTCCATGGCCCTGGAGCCATGCGTTGGTGCCTAAAGCTTCACCTGACCAGTAGTAAGGCATGTCTGCTACGCAACTAACGCATGCCGAGCTGTCAACTGTATCAAATGGTGGTGGAGTGGGTCATTTATTCTCTAGACCAGAAGGACGCCTCAATAAAAAGGAATGAACGTAGTGATAGGCGCCTCAATGAGACGTATGCCCAGGCAAGAGCTGAGTTGCAGGAACTCAACAAGCAACGTGAAAAATCGGGCAGCAAAACCAAGGTCAATCGATGCCAGGAGAAGCGGCTGCATCTACTAATGCATCAGACGCAACCAGGAATGCCCGTGAGAAAGGTAGGGCAGGGGGTGTAGCGTGTGTGTAAGCGACACTACCTTTTTCACGAGACGCATCGGCTTGCGCCACCGGAGAACGATATTTTGACGTCAGTTTCTCCTCGCCGTCGGAAGCCGATGTTTGTGGCCCTGAAGTCATCAGAAATCGAAGTGCCTAGCCATCAATACTTATAGTTTGAGCCTAATTTTCACAAGGCCTGCGTCTCTCCAATCAGCTATAACTTTCATAATAATCCGCGTAGAACGCTATTTAACTACAGCGAGAGTGGGGGGGTACTTCCAGGGCCAAGCGCTGGGGAGACGTGAAATAGTGAGTGGAATAAGCTTAAACGACAGCGTTTCCCTGTAAGGTCGAAGAAAATGTGTAGCGATTGAAGAGAGGAATGAAACCCTCGAGACCGTGAGCGAATGGTGAGCAACCGGTCAAGTTCGGATAGTGAAAGTGAGACGGAGTTCATCAGCCATCGAGTCAACAATTGAAACTGGTGACACCACAACAGTTCAGAGCGTGGTCAGGCAGAAGAATCGGCCAAGTCATGGAAGAATAAAGCGTTTAAAGCCCCTTAGAACTAAAAGCTTGAATTCTCGGGAAAAGATAAGAGCGAAGATGCGAAGGAGTACGATCGGGAAGATTTGCTGGATAATTTGTGACGCTGGACTCAGGGAAAGAGCAAAAACGTGAACGACTATGTAACCAACGTTCGGTATATCTTGTTGCGTTTCTCTAGGCCACTATCCAAGAGGACAATTACTGTAGCAGTGTATCGCAACCTACTCCTGAACTATCGTAAGGCCATGAGCAGACAGCAGGTGATGTCACTTGACAACATCCAAGAGTACGGGCATTGGTAAGAGTGACAACAGGGCTTAGACGGGAAATACAAGCCGCCTCTACTGCTGGAGAATATGCAAGTTCCTGGAGTAGCCTTTATTAACTCCACGTTTAAGGCCAAGGTGGTAAAGATCACCAAGGAGAATCTTTAGCAGGTCACCACTTCTGCGATCGAGACCTCAGGCAATAATAAGGGGGCTAGGAAGAAGGGACCTGAGAAGCAGGCCGTAAATTTGGATCTTAGCACTGCTGCGCCACAGTGGCCAGTATCAAACCCTTCATCACCAAGCCCAATGATCACAGAACCAAGCCCAAATCCGTCGTACGTGGCCGCCGTAAAAGTGACACCACCCAACGCCACGAGAAATTATGGAGTACTGGCGTGGACTGGAGGCCAATAAGTATGGCCATCTGTGCCCCGGCTCAATGAGGGGGGGGGGCTTTAAGGCCGTGACCCACGATCCCACCGCCACCTACTACCACCGCACAGGTAAACCCTTTCCAATCACTTGGAGAAAATCAAGCTTGCGATCTTCAGTGCCCCGGGCCGTTTATGGGCGCCTGTTTTACGTGTAGAGCCTATGTTACGCTTGCCAGCAAAAGAGCCACATGTAGCGTGGTTGCCCTAACCGACCCCTTCGTGTCGAAGGCGTGGTTGGGAGGTGCGATGCAACGGAGTGCCAAGTCTGCGGCCTTCGAAGTATGACCTTTCAACCATGCAGCGTATGCAAGAAACTATGCGAGAGCCTGAAAAACTAGCAACTGGGGGGGCCAGTAAGGTGCTTGCTCCGTGGACCCCCCAAAGCGGGATGCAAGACGACAGAAACAGTGAAATAATCGTGTAAAGTGATAAGACGAGACGAAGTGAGTGCAAAAAATTGGTCGAGTGACAAGAAGCGTAGCAGCCTAACGGGTGAGAGCGGTAGTATTTATTTAGTCGAAAAATCGTGGAACAAGCGAATAGTGAGCAACGAGATAAGCGTTAAGTCTGATTCTGATTTAGAAGAGGTGTGTTTGAAGGATATTCGCTGATTATTTAAGGGGTATGACGAGGATGTAGGGGTCAATCAAACGATAGCACCAGGCAAGCGCGTGATGTTAGGTGGCGACGCACAGTGGTCTGAAAAATCATTCTAGCACGACATAAATCAAAAATTTTTTGTCACAAATTCTAATGATCATTACAGAGTCTTATTTTCAAATAGTCAAATTAACTGTTTTCAACCATTATTCATCCAAAAAGGTCAAAACCTGTTGTTACGGCAATAGTAAGCTTGTTTTTTGATTAGTTGTGAATGATAAAGTGGCATAGTCTGTTTAAACAAATATTTGTTTTTATTTTTGTTTTTTAATATTCCGTTGGGTAAGATGGTGGTTTCTATTTATTTTCAAAATTCGGACATTCTAAGAGTATTTTGATTTGTATTTGGTTTATTTTAACAGTTAGAATATAAGTGGCAGCTCGTTGAAGATTGTTTTTTCACTTTAAAAATACAAAGAAAGCAATTTTTACATAAGCTTTTAAAAAGTGTTTTGAGAGGTTTTAAGTTCTACTTTTGATTAACTTATTCCTTATAGCATAAACAAAGAGGTCAATTAAGTTTCATATCCGTCGGTGTCCGTCCGTAAATTTCACAGCTCAGTTACCGATGCCGCGAAAGGTAATGTCTAAAACAACAGAGAAAAACGTAAAGCTAAAATTAAAATGAATTATAATTTAATTGTATTATAAATATATACTTGTGTTATAAATATATGCATATATGTCTTGTGTGCCCGTCTCTTCCATGGTTAGGCTAGGTGGTCTTTCGTGCTTTACTATACTTATGTATGGACACAGACAGTTGAGAACTGTACTTCGCCTTGTGCACATGTGACCGTGCTTATCAAATTAACTTCTTCTTCTTGTAAAACTGTGAGTGCCTTTTTACTGCCCTGCTCTCACTTAAGTTCGTCAACAATTCCTTATTGTTGGAATATCTTTTTTCTTTCAGACCAATTCAAAATTTTCAAAATGAGTATAACGTACCTTGATTTATATCAGGCCCTAGCAGACAA
This sequence comes from Copidosoma floridanum, assembly GCF_036245765.1. Taxonomy (NCBI): domain Eukaryota; kingdom Metazoa; phylum Arthropoda; class Insecta; order Hymenoptera; family Encyrtidae; genus Copidosoma; species Copidosoma floridanum. Next base: position 7,249,852 of record NW_028321903.1, on the reverse strand, counting down.
TAACAATTTAAATGTGGCATCAGTCAATAGTCCCAAAGCAATTGACTTTTTACTGGAATTCTTATGCGGGGGTGTCAGCAAGGAGGAATATACTGTAGATAGTGTGACACTTGCAACAGTACTGCAAAAAAAATTGAAAGGCAAGTACTAATAAATACCATTAATGGCAAATAATACGATATGAAAATCAAGCTTGTGATTCCTCAATTTTTATCTTAGCATTTGGTACTACCCTAACCAAGAAATGGAAGGCAGCATCAGACAATAAACATAGATTTCTAAGTGAGGAGGAATTATGGTTGGCTACTATGATGAATGTAGTTGATATTGTTAAAGAGTCAAGTAAAGCCACGAAAGCAGATGCATCTGAAACAGATGAGTGTGAAAAGTACCGTGGAAGACCTTCTGAATCTTTTACAGAAGGCTGTCAACGCACTAAGTTGAGAAAAAGTTTTGTAAAGAAAAAATTGCCGGCGTTAGCGACGACAATCGTAACTATATTCGCATGTCGTTGGGAGATCACATTTACAAAGCTCTATTAGACCCAGGAGCGACCTCCTTATCAATTGAGCCTAAAGTAGCAGACAAATTTAGAAATCGTCTGTTGCCAAGTAACTCTGCGATGCGTAACGTGAAGGTGGGGGTGACTAGCGTACTGGGGGTACTAAAGGCGCAAATCGACATCGGATCGAAGGGGGGTACCTTATTTTTCAAAGCGGTGCCCAACATCAACCAGGACATTCTTTTGGGGATGGACTTCTGCCAAAAATTTGACGTCAAGGCTAATTTCGGAAAAAGACTTCGGCAAGCAAGCAAAGGGCCGTGGGCCTCGTTTTTAGGAGGAAGTGACGAATCCGAAAGAGTGATTTTTGCGGTATGGGCTGGTATCGTGGAAATGAATAATGAGCAATGATATCGAGCAAACAAATTAATCGAGCAAGTGTTATCAACAGCTACAGAAGAACCAGGGATATCTAGACTCACCGAGCATGTTATTTGCGTCACCGATCGCACGCCAATTTAACATCGGCTGGGACGCATGTCACGCATGTCCGCGGATGCACGAAATAGCGACGAAGAAAGTCGAGCGAATGTATAGCGAGGAGATAATTGAGAAATCGTAAAGCAGTTACAGTAGCGCCTCAGTGATGATAAATCAACTGTATGGGACTTACCAATTTTGCATTGACTTTTGCGACTTAAATAAGGTTACAACTCGCAATACATACTCTTTGCTGAGCATGGACTTAATTCTATATCGACTTTGTAATGCACGGTATCTATCTAAGGTCGATAAAAAGCTGGTGTACTTTTAGATACCAATGGAAGCCTCAAGTAGGAAGTATACAGCGTTCTCAATGCCAGGTTTGGAGCTGTGGCATTTTAGCCGACGAATACCGTTTGGCTTGACCAACGCGCCGATGACGTTCCAGCGACTCATTGACGCGTTTTTTGGGACGGACTTACAGCCAAAGTTTTTAGGTACCTAGACGATATAATTATAGCAACCAACGATTTTGACGAACACTTGCGTTATTTAGAAATAGTTTTGTGCCAAGTAACAAAGGCCGGATTAGCGATTAAAATTGAGAAGTTCGAATTCTGCTTATCACAACTTACTTATCTGGGGTTGGTATTGGATAAACGAGTTAAGGCCCGACCCTGAGAAAGTAGCGCATGTACTCCAATATTCTGCTTCTAAGGGTGTTTCACAGTTGCCTTGATTTTCGGGAATGGTCGAGTGCTATCGCCAGTTTATCAATATTCTTAAATGTAAAACTCCCATTAGTCAAATTATTGCATAAAAAGAAAGCGCAGAAATGAGAAGGAGAGAAGCAGGAAGTGTTTAAAAAATTGAAGGGGGCTTTGATGGATGCACTGGTATCAGCGCCGCCAGACTTTGCCAAGCCATTTACCGTATAGACCCACACGAGTAACTACGTGATTGGCACCGTGTTAGCGCAAGAGCCTGAGGTTGACGAGCATCTGATCGTGTACGTGAGCTGTGTACTCACTCTCTTGGAGAAGAAATATAGTGTAACGGAAATAGAGTGCATTACGTTGATTTGGGCTCTGAAAAAGCTGTGACCTTACTTGCAAGTGTACCAATTCACCGTGATTATCGATCACAGCCCCCTTAAGGGGATCAAGGACTTACACGAGCCGATAGGGCATCTAGCGAGATGGGCGTTAGATATTTCCCAATGGGACTTTGAGATCGTGCATCATAAGAGCGCAATGAACCACGTGCTGGATGAGATATCTCGCTTGTCAGGGGAAGAGAGAGAAATCGCTACCATTGCCAAAATTTGTGACAAGTGGTATGATAAGATTACGTAGGAGGTGATCGCGGATCCCCTTAAGTATAAGGACTGGTACGTAGAGGATGGAAAACTTCATCGGTACAGTGCTGATTCGCTACTTGATTTGATCATGCATCGAAAGAAAAAGTGGGGACTAATAGTGCTGGACAATTATAAAGAGCGTGTCATAACTAACACGCACTGTACGCTGTCGAGTGGGCATATGGGAATCGAGAAAACGTATGATCGCGTAACTCGTGAGTTTTTCTGGCGGAAAATGTATTATGCCATCAAGAAGTTTATAAAAGCGTGCGAATCGTGCCAGCAGTTTAAAGTACCACAGACAGCTCCTCAAGAGTTAATGGGTAAGCGAATCATTCAAAGACCGTGGGCCATCGTGGCCGCCGATCTGATAAAATTTTTGCCAAGTAAAAGTGGCCATAAGTACTTGATTGTTTTTAGGATTTATTTACGCGTTGGATCAAAGTCAAGCCGTTTCGTAAAAGCGTAGTGCAAGCGTTAGAGGAGTTCATTTTATTTCGATGGGAGACGCTAGAGTATTGTTTGACGTATAATAGCCATGAATTAAGTAATAAGTTGATCACCGAGATATTAGAGGCGTATGGCATTCGACATGTCTTCACGCCACCTTATTGTGATCTTGCGATCTTGTGGAGCGAAATAATTGGACGTCAAAGCAAATTACATCCAAGCAGCCAAGAAACTCTCAGTGAAGCTCGCGTTGAAGTTCAAAGGACCTTATGAGATCGTTGCAGTGAAATTGCTGGTAGTGTATGTTATTTACGAGGGACATACGAAGCGTGGTGCCCATGTGTCTGTCATTAGGTGATACATATCCCCGCAAAAGAAGGCGAGCGTCTTGCGACCGTTCCAAGGCTTACACATCTACTATCTTAACTGTCCCTACTGCTCCCTTCTTCTTCAATTCAATACAAATGATAAAGCGTTTAAAAGTGTGTGTTGTGTCTTTCAACAGGTGCCAGTGGAGAAGTTGGAGGAACCAGGAGAGTCAGTGTCCGTAAAAGCCGTGACTTACGCCACGCCTGATGTCATCTACAAGCCCAGTCCACCCCTAAAGCTGTCCACCCTACCCCTTCCTATTTACTCTAGTGTTCCAACCCCCATTAGCGCCATTGGTTTTCCCAAATCCGAGGGGGAGGACCCGCTGAACCAAATTTCAAAGGTATTGCGAGAGGCAGCAGGTCGGCTGTCATGCAATTCTAAGGAGGCCCTGTCGCTTGAGCTGGTGAGGAAGCTCCTTTGCAAGGAAACCTTGGCACCGGCACTGATTGAGTTGCTGGAAAGGAAGGAACAAGAGGCCATCAAATTTTTGGCTCATAAAGGGTTACTGGTAGGTACAACGTCTCCAACACTTTGCCGCATGTTAGAGTCTTCCCAGGTCAAGGATCTTCTCAAGTGGACCAGCACTGGGACGAGCGTCTTACGTTCCCCACACAAATAAAGGAAGCTGCAGGGGTCCCTAGTAGCTGATAACCAGTGGGAATACCTGAATCCTCAACCGGACCCATACCGGTATCGGTTCAGAGATCCCGTGCTTGAGAAACCTTTAGAAGATCAAGCAGGTTTCTTGCACCTAGACCCCTTTATAGCCTTCCCATCCAATTCTCGAGCTCATGAACATAAGAAAGAGCGTGATGTCCGAGAGTCAAACCACCTGGAGCGGCGCGGTCTTCTCCGCATGGTTGGAGACATGCGGACTTGACCAGGTCACCTGCGCGTAAGGGACTTAAGTGGATCTTACATTAGATACAAGGTAGACTACAGTAAAAAAAAAAGAAAAAAAAAATTTCGTTATTATCGCTTGATTAGTTGGAAGAGACATTCACTTTTCTTTTATTACATATTTTTTTGTTATTTCTTTTTCGTGACTCAACAACATCCTTGACCTTAGTGTAGCGCTTAGTTGAATCCAATTAATTTTTTCTTTTTTTTTTTTTTTTTTAATTAGCTCTCTTTTTCGTATTAGCTTCTTTTTACAGCGTTGCAAAAAAAATAAGCGACAAAAACTTCCTTTCCTTGGAGGGTAAATGGGTGCACCGTCATATCAAACCCCGTTAAGCCGTAGCAACTGGTTACCACCACCTTATTCCAACGACGTTGCCCCATTAACAGAAACTTTGTATAACCAAGCAGTCGAGCAAGTGAACCCCCAGCCAAGCAGTCATTGTTCGTTCTAGGGAAGGAGAATATGACAAAGTCATTTTTCTTTCTCTCAGATGTGGGCAACAAAGCGTGTCTTAAAGGGAAAAAATCATAAATAACTGTTATAAGACTAATGAAGCCCCGGGTCTAGTCTGGAACTTTGTTTCATATGTGAGAAATCGAAGAGAAGACATAGTGTTGAGGAGCAGCCAAGGAACGTATACAATGAAAGATCTGGATGTATTATTCCAACTGTTGCTTTATCATTGACGAGTGTATATATATATACCACTATCGCCAAAAGTTGTCTAGAGATTCGGATGAGAATGGTAAGCCCCAAGGTAAAGTAGCCTGTAGTGTTGCAGCAAGAAATTGTGCGTAAAAGTATGCGTGTATCGGCCACGTATAGCCAGGATGAGCCACGGGAGCCAGCCCCTGGGATCGCCAATCCGAGAACGGGACAGTGAGAGTGAAAGAACAAAAGAAGCGCGATTGTCGTGTATCTGACCGTGTGCGTAGTGCTGGATTGCACCAAGATTTCCAGGCTCAGACGCCTGCGTGTACGGTCTGGTATTCAATAAAGTGATTTTCTTGAGTAACTAAATTTTACCTCGTTATCTTTTGCATTCCATTTGATGGATGGCGTCATTCTTGTCAGGTCACGTAAATCGTTTTTTCCTTGGAAAGCAGCCTGCTTCCCGATGGACTACCCCTGGAAACCTCTGAGATCTCCTCTAGGAAAAGAGACGAAGAGCCGAGCCATGAGCACTGGAATCGTTTCGTTCATCCTTGTAAGATCTTGCAACTGCGTGCACGCAAGCAGCTGCTAACCAACGATCACAGAAGTAAACTGAGTTTAGGAAAATCTTAATAGCATTGCAAATGTAAATCTAAAACTTTATCATTTAAACTATTTGTAAAATCGACTATTTCTGGTTTCTCTGCTAAATTACGACTAAAGAACATGAAACATTTTAAGATCTAATAATTCTAATTGATTAACACATAATTCTTACCTCCATGAATGAATTAAATATCAAGGAAAAATGAAATAGATACTGTATGACTAAGACCTTTACAAGGACGCGAGATGAAAAGACAAAGAAAATACGTTTCTACCGTATAACATAAGACATAAACTTTAACAGTAAGTTAACGCCAGCTCAGTGTACACCACTCCATACTTATCGCTTGGTGAAACCTAAAACCACAACACCGAGTCAACGATGTCAAAGAAACGTATACTGTAAGTAAAAGCAAATGAGGCCTTTGGGCCAATGGCTCGTTCCTGATGAATAAAAATTAAATTTATTTGTTTGTAGAACGAATCCATAAGTTACGCCCTTCACTTACAAAATTTCGGATGTATAGATATAATATTTTTGCTAAGTTGATTCATTCACTATAGAACGTGAAGTTGTGTGGAAAGGGCTGAGTTATAGCAAAAACAGGTAATTAGTCAAGCAAAAATTAGTCAAGAAATAAAAAATCTGTGCTGAAAAACTTCTTTGATAAATATTCACCAAACAAAGCATCTTGTGCTAAAAATGAAGGTTATGAAGAAATAAAAAAAAACAATAAAATTAAACATTAAAATAGCAAAAGATGTAGTATTTTGTAAACATGCAAGGTTTCAAGAAACCGATTTATAATTATGTGCTTAAAAAATTGGATATCCTTTCGCTTAATGTTAACGATGCAGAAGTACAAGTATTTTTTTTTAAGCACTCCTTACCTGGCGAAAACTACCACAAAAGTATAAACATGAAAATTCATATCTTGAACTTTGCTATTCTGGATTTAACTGGGACTTTAATCAAACGTAAGAATTAATTCAGTGATTAAGCTATGTGTTAAAAGCGTGCATTTCAAGCAAATGTAAGACTTAGTTCAGTGACTAAGCTGTGTAAGAAAAGCTCGAGCAAACTAGGCCACTGAAAACTTTTCTAAAAAGTAAATCAAGAAGGAAGTCCTATCTCCTTTAAAAGGATTTCTTATCTCCGTATACCTTATTTTTTCAAAAGACGCAGCTGAACTCTCTCTCTCACGTCATGAGCACACGTCAAATTGAGGGAATCTAAATGACCAATCAGAGCTTAGCCTACTTAACCTCGACTGACACGAGCACAGTTGTGGTGCAATAATTTTACAGTAATTGATAGTTAAAACTGCTGATCTCTTGGATTTGACATTAAGTACAAGTTGCTGTCAAAATTGTGAATGATATTTCTTGAGTACATCCGCAGTAAAGAATGTTAAGGTTGTTGATTAATCACATTATTTAGTGTACTTCTGCAAAGTGATTTTATAATATGAGCATTTTATAAGATTGTTTGAGGTTGCACGCGTAGTTTGAGTTTTGCAACGGTAGCTTGTTTCAAAAGAAGTAACTTACGTGTCACGTGATTGTAAAATCAGGTTTACTGCTTAATGGCTCAAGATTCTGAGCTTTTGCTTTTTATTTTTTAAAATGAAACACTGTGTTTCGAAGTTATGAATATCGATTATATGACATGGGATGTCACACTTCTATACCTTAATTATGAAAGGCTTTTTTATGATGTTAACTTAGTTTTAAGGCAATATTTACGTTACGTACCTGAAAGCTTTATTAAAAGCATAACCACATGATCTTAGCTTAAATCAATCGCGTCCTGATAAACAGCTTTATTTGAAACTATTCTACTTTTTGAGATGGTGTAAGCAACAATTTAAAAATTGGCGTTGCAACCTTTGAAAAAAATCAGCTCAGCTTTGTCAAAATTAGTTTAATACAAGATTTAAGTTCGGAATTTTCTCACTTCTATGAGTAAATTGAAAAAATTTTCTTCCAAATAGTCAAATAAGCCTATTGTAAGAGCAACTAAAACAGGTTTTCTGAAAGATGTTCGTCAGGTTGTGTGGAAACACAATGTATGATCTTTTACTTATTCGTAATACACAAAATTCAATAATAATAGTCTTTGATAAATCCAACATTTCTTTAATTTTGTACTATCATTAAAAAATGTTATTATTTGATTAACATGCTATGATCTATATTGAGAGTTAACTAAAAACAGAGAATCCTGTTTACATTTATGTCTATTAATCAAATAAATCCTTACATACCATAAAATTTAAAAAAAACACAAGAGAATTTTATTAATAATTGTGAAACTAAAACACAGTTTACATAAATTTTATTATAAAGTCTTTACTAATACACTATTATTCACTTACCATACTTACTAGATTTTAAAACAAAAATGATCGAAATGAATCAAAATAAAGCAAAACGAAAAGATCAAGTCACTATATTTTTCTATTTCACTTTTTCGAGGAATCAAATATACAATTACATTTTTTTTTTTCAACTGTATACATGAAAGGTATCAGTATACAAATTTTTTAAACTTCTCGTTGCATTTTGTACAACAATTATATACCATTATAAATTACTCTTTTTCTCCAGCCATATACATAAAGGGTTATGTCGATGACTATATACATTCAGAACTATATGAAACAATATGAAAATTATTTAAACTACTTTTTGCTATTTTTACGCTTATTATTAACCATTATAGATAATTTTAGAATAAAATCATCAAACAAAGATTTATGAGTATATTCAACCAATCATTCTATTTGCCTTATAATGTCTGGAAAAAGAGGAATAACATCCCTATTTACCAGTGACATTATTTACCAAGAAGAAAATCAAGGGTGGAGGGGCAGTAAAAGATTTTTGAAAACAAAATAAAGCAGGACTTTTAAAGGATATTTGGGGGCTTTAACAAATATTTGATTAGAATCATAATAAACAAGTTAAACGATTTTTTCCCAGCAACATGCTGTCATAGAGAATTGCTGGGGGCTGATAACCTGCCCTGTCTTAACAATTATATGTTATATTCATATCGAAACATTACACCATATCTACTCTACACATTGATTATTACCATGAATAACGCCTAAATGGTTATATTATGTGTGATTGTTAGTCATACATGAAGAAAATGAATAGCACTACTCATTAATGAGCTCTGCATGCAGAGAGTTCAAGTAATACAAAAATACAGAAAAAAAATGAAAAGACAGTAATGATTTACAAGAATATGTGTAACATGACATTTACTAAGCTATATATTTTGTTAGTACCGTAGAAAATGAAAGTCATATCTTTATCCAATATAAAAGTGTTTATTAATAAGAGATACATAAATTGTGAGAAAACTGTAAAAATTCCTTCAATTAGGGTATAAAGAGTTTATTATACATACTTAGGGTTGGTGGTAGACTTAAATAAAAAATTTAATTGATTAAACAAATTTTTTCTTATTGAAGTAGGAACTCAGGGAGCTTTACGGCCAACTTTTTTGAAAAAGCCTTGAAATATAACGTGGATATTTATGTATCGCACTTTTGCATACTCTGCACGCCAACCGTTCTATATAAGATGATAAACTGTTTGAAGCAGTTTTTTTATTATTGTTAAACTAAATACTGAAAAATAATAAAAAATATTTTTTAACAACCAATTAAAAGACTTTTCAAAATGTTTCTGTTACCTCATACAACCAGTTATTTTAAACGAAATAATTTTTAAAGCATATTATTGTTAAGAATAACTATATTTAAAACTTATTATTTACAATTTTAACAGTTAGAAAATGACTGTACATCGTATACTGTATAACATTGGCCCCCATATTTAATTTAATCTTTTCTAATGGAGCTTTTTCCAGTAATAAATCTCATTAGTAATAATTAGTTATTAAAAATAACTGACAATCAATATGATAGTGGTTAATTTAAATACAATTCAAGTAGCAAAAAATGTATGAACTTATATAAATTGTTTATCGTTATATTTTTTGGTAGTTTTGCTAATACGCCCTTGATAGAAACCTTGGCCCTCATTTAGTATTTTTAATGCGAGCGTTATCCATCAATTAGCGCTTTCGCGCATAAGCAGAAACTACTTCTCGACTATTTCGTAAATAATGCTTGCATTAAAAATACTGAATAAAGGCCCTGCAGCTCAATAGGTGAGTTATCATCTAGTGGTATTAAAGATTTTCTAGAACTCTCCTTCATTTTATATACATCGAATCATGTAAGTGCTTCTAATTTTCTTTAAAATTTCAGTTGAATTTTAATTAACTGTATTTAATTTAGTTTATTTTTTTGACCGGGTCTATTGCAAAAGCCTACTAACCTATTTATCAGGGCCACCCACTCACCACCTATGTATGAGGTTGTATGGCTTCAACTATTTTACCAATCTCCTAACTAGTGTCTTACCTAATGACACCATAGGCACAGTAGGAATGTCTCTAGAAAATTAAGATAGCACTCTCTGCACCAATGGTGCATTGACTCACCACTGAGTAGCCTTTCCTCAAAGAAGACTCAGTATTTCAGGACGTCCACATTTTATATTGCTTAAGCTGTTGCTTTCTACCGAAGCTTCTGATCGAGGCTAATGAACAACCCTGGATAATCCCCATGTTTTAGGGACCACTCCTTGCTGGTAAGGCTGGCTATCCCCGCATAGCGCCAAGCATTAGATTTGCTTGGTCCCACATATAGCCCTTACTTAGTCTCGTACTAACGCAGGCCTGAAGGTCTGGGGGGCGAAAAGAAAACCCTGGAATTAGTCTAAAAAAAAATTCTGCAGAAAAATCTGCTCCAAAACATCCGGGGTTGCATAGGAACTTTCTCCTGTGAAAACTATGTTTGAAAAAATCTGCACCAAGAATCGAACCCACGACGCCTAGAACAACATTGTATTAGTAAGGAGTACGCTTTCTACTGAGCCAATGCTGCCTCTTAAATTAAAATTAGTTAAAATTAACAATTAGTTTTGAGTGTAACATTTAAGTGGTGATAAAAATAAATGAGGAAACAATTACTTTACGTTCGATAGTGAGTTCCACTTATATGTGCAATTTAAATATTGGCTTAAGATCATGAAAAAATTTTAATAATATAACAGTAAAAAATACTGATGAACAAATCAATACTAATAGTAACAGTTTAAATGCTTTTGGTTCTCAATACGTCAGTTTTCATGTGCACCATTGCATCACTATCCCCTGTGACATGGTCGTCCCTGTACATGATGTAAGTAAATAAGGTGTGTGACCCAACCGATTCAAATTGAGACTGTTCCTTCGCACATTCATAATTCTGCCATGTCAGAACTGTGTAGTCTGCTTTGTTTACTTTAAGATATACATGAACACATGACTCTTACTTAAGAACTCGAGTGGTGTGATAAATTAATATTTACAATATGCCATCGTGTTCACTTATATATAAATATTTTTACACAAATGAATAAACAGTCAACCATATTTCTATCGTAGGTCAGGTACATTTCACTTAAGATAGTTACGAGAAAAAACCAGAACACTTAATCATCCCTGGTGATACAAATACATTTGTTTTATCCAAATCGGCTGTTTCAACAATTAAATTTGACTCCATATACGTACAGCAGACACTGTATTTTTTTACAGAATTTTTTTTCATCCAAAAAATAATTTAATCCTATGTAGTAATCGCAGATGTGCAACTAAAAGAAAAGTACAGCTTAAAGCCTCACTGAATAAAGCAGCCTTTAAAACATTGAAAGCTCTGATTTTTTAACTATTTTTGTGTATAAGTAATAATCCCTTTAAAATACTATCTAATAGTAAAGCTAATTTTTTATCAATTTTTAAATTATTATTAATTTTTGTTATTGCATTGTGGGCTGTTTATATTTTTATAACCGGATAAAAACAATCACAATTAACCAAAATTCATTCATTAATTCAAAAAAAATTATGATATACTTATTGACGATTTTTTTACCATAAATACGTACATGACATACTTTAAATCATTTCTTTCTTAAATCCGGCAATAAATAATTTTTATTGTCTCATCACAATTCGAAATAACGTTAAATAATGTTAAATAATGTTTTCTCGTTTTCAGCAACAATTTTTAAGCATCACTTTTAACATTGTCATGTAAGCTGAAACCTTTTTGAAACTATTGACAATCACATATTTTTAAAATACCGCTACATTCGGATTGGCTCAAATCCCAATATAGACGATGTGCGGATGAGGCACTCAATGGAGAAACTCGGACTCATCGGAAAGTTCCGCCGTCACACACCTTATCTACTTACATCATGGTCCCTGTAGCATGTACGAGCTGAAATCTCAATAGAAAGCTTTAACATAAGGAGTGCAATAACTTTCAGTACGTAGTTCTTTATATATTATACAAAATCTAAAGTTTTATTCAATAACATCTATATAAGTAGTCAATTAGTTCATCTATATAATAATCAGTGTATCTTTAAACTCAGGGTCTGCTCCTGAGCTTGTTTTGACATGTATGCAGAAGTCAATATTGTATTAATAAACAGAGATTAATTGTAAGTAATAATGCAAGTAAAAACAAATTATAAATTGAGTACAAATAATGCCTGAAATTTTGTAAAATACTAAGTTTTTACCTGTGAGGCACGACTGTTCAATTGTCGTGAGAACAAAAAATGTGAATTTCTTCGTGCACATAAAAAGTTCAATGATGACATTACTGACTAAGTTACATGATTTTTTTGGCAGAGTTTGAGGGTTAATTTTTGGTAAGTCATCTGCTGCTTTTGCCAGCAAACTGCTGTCAGTAACAGCTTGCCACTACCTTCTTGACTCTAATATCGAAATAAAAAGTATTGCTTAAGTTATGGAAACAACTTTGTTTATAGCCATTGAGCGCTAGATCAATTATAAGCCGCAAGTTTTTGAGTATGTATTGATACAAATCGTAAGCATACGTTTGCTGCTTTGAGGCCCCATGGTATACGACAAGGTGGTGATAGCTCACAAAACACTAATGAATCTTACCTCTAGCTGTTCTTGTATCTAGCTAGGATTTGTGAGTCATCATGGCATATTATAACCTAGAATGCGATGATTCTTACGTACCGATGTCCCAAATTCTCACCAGATGATCTTGAGAGCACCGAGTGATCACGCTAGTAGTGATATGAGTACTAACTCACTGCTTCTGCCATCTTTGTCAGTGAAGTGCCCTCCATTGGCCTGTGGCCGTTATGGATAAATTAATCGACTGTGGTTCGCGCGTGATCTTATCGACCATGTCTAGTAAGTTCCATGGTCTACCCCCTAAATTGTGTATGTATTGAAAGTTAGATTTGAAACAGAGGGGATATTCTACCTTAAAATCCTTAATTCATAGAGGAACAATGGTCGTCATGCATCTTAAATAAGATCTTTGGATTTTCTGAACTATAACTGCACTAACTACGTTATCTGCACCAGGGTAAGCTTTCACTACTTGTCTTATTTACCACTGCGTACTAGACTGATTTTAATTCATTAATAAAACTACGGAATTCTTTTGTATGTTAATGTTTAAATAATATTTTTTATATCGTTTTTTCAGCTCAGTAAGGTATTTGATTTGCCACCATCTCCAGAGTTCCTGTTTTCCGTTGTTAACAGATTCCAATGTGATAGCTTTCGATAGATATTTTTAGGCATTTAAAAAATGATCTAGTGTTAGGGCAATTAGGTCGTTTGTATCTGTAGAAAAAGAGCACAGGGGTAACGAGTTCATGATCGCAGTGATTTCATAGAACAGAGTCCTGATTATCTTTTAAGTATAGAATTGTTCGCCTATCACTTTTTTGAGGTGGTGTCTGCATGACTTGACCACCACTTGCTATAAACCTTTAAAGTAAAGGGAAAGCGGTGTGTTACGGTGTTATTCAACCTTTTTGTTAACGCAAACTCTGAAATGTCTGATTGAAAATATTTTGACTCGAACAGTTCGAATGTCTCACGTAGTTTGCTATTTACTCTGACAAAGTTGGTCCCATTGTCCGAATATATGTGTGACAGTAGACTGCCCAATGTGGACTGCCTTCGTTACCCAACATAAAAAATTGTACCCATACGCCTTAATCTTTGCTCTTTTTCAATGATTTTTGTCCTAAATAAAAATAGGCCAAAAACAGTCGATGCCTGTACAATCAAATAGGTGTGTAATAGTTATTCGTAATCCTGGCAAGTCGGTCATTTTATAGTATGTAAATTTAGCTTGAAAGCATAAACATTTTATGCATTTACATGTAACGCTTCTAATTTGACCTCTGGCATCTATTATCTTTGTTTGGTATTGTACGACGTTGATTGACCTCCGGTATGATAATGTTTCTCGTGATACCTTCGTATAAGAAAATCAGTTATGTAATTCTGACAGGGTAAAAAAATAGGATTTTCTTAGCATTTAACCTTGATCTTTTCATTCTACCTGCAATGCACAAAATACCAGTTTTACTAATAAACGGGCTCATGGCAAAAATTCAAGGGCTTTTAGCTTCTTTTCCCTAAGATATTTAAAACCAGATCAGAGTGATGTCTTCTCTAAAATTAATGCCTTAAACTATTCTGATAAAACGTTTTTCGGCTTTTTCAACCTCTACCTTAGCAAGACGAAAGTTATCAAGCTTCGTTTAATTGGAAGCTCCACCATTTATTTAGAGTCTTTATTTTATGTTCCGAATAAAACGCTTGAGGAAAGCTACTATCAACACTAAGCGAGCATACAAGGAAACTCGCAAGACAACTGTTTTTCACGAGCTCCTCTGATCAAGCGCGTGTTGCCATACATTCAAATTACCTTCAGACTGGGTAACTCCTCCTTTGGCCAGGCAACCAGATTCCAGATCAGCGTTTGTCAAGCGAACATATTATATACAAGCTCTGTTACAAACCCAGTTTTACTAACGTTGGAAAAACCATGAACTTTAACGTTGAAGTAAGATTTTATTAAAAAATATCGTTAAATTTGTAAGTTATTAATTAACGTAGGCTACTTAAAGTATATGCTCCAGTCCTTTTGCAGTGCCTGAAGCACTGACTTATCCCAAGTGAGATTGTCATTCCAACATTACAGCACTATAATTTTGGATATGAGTATTATTGGTCATAGTAATCCAAGAGGGTCCAAGATTTTGGAAATTTCTGATAGTATACTTTTTTTCGTAACTTTGGGTACTGGCTGTATAGAATTTACGACAAATAACAATTTGTCCTGATCAGCATTTTACGTGATCCCTAGCGTTTCATAGATTGTGTCTTTATCTGTAGGACATTTTAAGTTTCCTACACTTTCTTTCAAATTGTTTAAGGCCTTTGTTTTATTTAAAATCTATTTGCAGAATTAAAGAGCTTCTGGCCCAAAAATTGCTATAACTTTGTCACAGAGTTTGATAAGCTTTTCAACACTGTTCTTACCAGATAGAAAATTGTCTACATAAAGATCATTCATTTGAGCTCTCAATCCTATAGTAAAGGTGCCCCTTTATTACTCGCAAGCTTGTGCAATATTCTAATGGGGAGACAAAGTGCTAATAACTCACTAAAAGTCACATTATTAAGTTAAAAGGTTGTGAGCCATCCGTCATATAACTTAATAATGGTTTGAAATTTACAGTTATCGGGATAATTTTATATTTGCTTACACATTCATACAACATTATTGGTAATACCGTATTTGTATATTCTAGAACGCAGAAGGTGTTTAAAAGCTTGCGCTGAATAGTGAGACCGGTTAGAGGTGTCTCGTTTAAGGAAATTACTTTACCAGTCTTGGCCAAGTTATTAAAAATTACGCTCGTTTTGGTACTAAAGGTTGTTGACCTAATGACCACGTGTTAGGATACTTACAAGTGTGGCTCCGCCACCTCCGTGATTCGCACGTTAACCCTCCAACTTTTAAATTGGTTAAATACATTAATATTAAATAAATCATATCATGGAGCTTAGGAACAGCAGACAGTGGCTGAGAAGGGCTCAAACTAATTAACTTGGTAAATATCAAATAAATATGTAGACATTTCATATTTTACAACCATTTTGAGGAACAGTGCGAATAACAGCTCTGCATTACTGTGTTACTATGCATGTATATGCTATCATCATTGGCATAGTAAAAAATCTCGTCAGATTAAACTACTGTTAAAAATTACAAAATGTTCATGTTACAACATGAATCTCTCACACAAATAATGGGTGTGAAATCTTTTATTAAGTATGCTATAATTCAATTTAATTTGAAGTCGTTTCTTGTCATCGTATGAAATACACATATGCCAGCGGTATGATACAGTACTTCACAAACACATGCTGCCTTCTGGTGATTAATTTTTTAATTCTTCCTCAATGTGGATTATACCTCAACACTACTTATCACTACTTTTACGGTCAGTAACGGAAGTCAGAGTGTGAACACGTTTTTTTATTAAAATGGAAGTGAGGGAGCTTTTTTTTGCTGTGACTCAGGCTACTTCCACTGTGTATAACCGTAGCCTACAACTTTGCAGTTTACAGTGTTCTTTTTTAAAATATTTATATAAATATTATCATCTGATTTATCAACACCTTTATAGGTTGCAGTATCGATGCTGTAATAAGTTTTCGTTCCTTCATTTGATGTACTTACAATCTTGTTGTTTTAAAAAAAAGGATATTTATTAAGTCAAGTTAAAATCACGGTCTCACCAAAACCGTTGCTGTCATAACCAAATATTTTGGTACAGAAATCAGCTGTTATCCAGAATTTAAAAATGTTAAGTGTTTGTGTGTCATTTCTCCAATTTCAAACAATAATTTAAAAAATTCTTTACCACAAGAACAAATGTTATTTTGTAATTTTAAAATTTTTAAGCAATTCCATAAAATTTATGATTTAAGAGTTTCTCTAAGTATCATTGTTCTATTACCGTTGTTTATAGCTTAAAGGGTTTGTCAGAAATCTTCTTCTAATACTATTTATTTATTACGGAAGAAAAGCTTTGTGTTACACAAGTCTCCCAACGTACAATCAACGATTTCTAGAGATTTCTTCCGAATCATAGAAGCCTCGTCCTATGTGATTAAATCATCTAGTGTTCTAATTTAACTATTAATTTAAAACATAATAGGAAAATACTTAGGTCCTCGTAGTTTGATAGGACTTTGTAAGTTGACTTATAAAATGAGTCATGATAATGTGAAACTTCCACGGTTTATATTAATAATAAACTAAAAATAATTTGAATTTATGTATGTATTGGTATTATTTACTCATATACAAAATAATATAATACATACACACAAAAATTTTACACAAAGTTTATCATGAATGCTAACAAAAAGAAATGCTTAGCACACCAAGAACCTTATACTTACAAATAATATCAAATACAATTAATACAAATTGGTTTCTCGTCGTACGTAATCGTATGAATGGAATGTTAATGATTATTTGCATGTATAAAGTCTATCTTTTTTGCTCGTGGGTGGTGTAGGAAAATAGAAGAAAAAAAAATTGTTGTAAGAAAAAGAACATATTCTTATTACTTAACATTCTCAACAAATAAACATTTTTAAAGTACAACAATACGTATGACATATTATTTTTATGATATATTAAATTATGTTTTCATTAAAAGGCTTTAAGTAAAACATAAATTAAAAAATAATTTTTTAACTACCTATATAAATAATTTCACATAGTAAAAAGTTGCTTGGAAAGTTCTACACAGTAAAGTATATAATATAACAGTTAACTTTATAATTTAATATATAATATTAATGACACTTTGCGTAACGACCTCCTATAAATCATTTATGAACTTATACTTCTTGTTGACGATGAGATGGTGATAAGACAGTTTTCTTTTTAAGTAATTTTATGATGATGCAGATTGAAGACAATAGATTAATCCATATACGGGAAGAACTGCAATGTGTCAAAATAAGAGAATATGACAGGTTTTTACCTTATTTTTCGGGGGAGGGGGTGTGGGGTGAATGGAGGTATATAGGGGGTGGAGATTTGTTTGGAATGCCCATTAAGATAACTCTATAATATATAAAGGTATGGATATATAAGACACTAACATTAATAATTCAGCTGATGCGTGCATACATGGATACACATGCGTGCAGAAAAAACTACCATAGCTATTGCTTATTCCTAGTGGTAAAAAGTCTATACCTATACATGGAGAGTAATCCATAGCAAAAATTCTGAAATAAAATATTATGATGCGTCAGCAAACGCTTGCATGTACGGAGATTAACATATAACTGTATCAGTTATAGCGTCTGCTTGACCACGCGAGAACAGATAGAGCTCAGCTCAGCTATACTACTATATATAAATGCAGTGGTTGCTCTTCACAACACATGAAGTATAGGTCCCTTTTCGTGGAACACGTCTCTGTTCATGGAACATGAATGTTTATGTTTTTATTACGGAACATATTTGATTTAAAATTATGATAGTAATGTATTTTACTAATCTTTATAAATGTTTGAAATAAATTTTATTATGCATTAGATAAACAACAATTTTAAAGATAATTCTATAAGTTGAGACATACTCAAACATAAACTATCTTTAGAGCTGTACATTTTATGGTACCAAGCTTCAATGAGTAATTTATATAACTCTTATAAACAAATAAGCGTTAAAATTATTGTTTGTAAATGCATTAGTGTCTTACAATAAAGAAACTTAAAATGTTTTAAAACATTATACATCATTTAACTTTAAAAAAAAGCTTTGTAAATCGAAACATAATTCTGAAAAAATTGGTACAATGTCTTATAATTACGTCCATTTTTGTCTAATAATCTTTTAACTAACAAAATAACTCTACAATTATGAAGTATTTTGAAAAATTAGAATAATTATAGTAAATTTATAGCTCACCAGTAAAACAGTAAAACAGTAAAAAACCAAAACTTTTACGATTAAGGGTCACAATTTAGGAAAACAAAATTAAGGAACAGGTATGATGAAATTTGTGGTTATAATAGGGACGTTTACTTTACTTAACATCTGCTATACGGATTTCTCTCCGTATATTTTCTATCAGCTGCTTATTATGTTCTATTTAATTATCATTCTTAACTTTTTTTTAGCAAACAACCTTTACTTACGTGTTTGATAATAAATTGTTAGATATTTGTCCCAGAAATATGTAGGTGTGTATGTGTTTGAGGGGGGGGGGCGTAGGTGCGTGCTTATGCTTTGGTATGTATATGTATATGAGTATGTATCTGTGAGTAAATACTGACATTATAAGTACAATTAATGTGGGATAATGTTTCGCTGACACACGTATGAGTCAGCTTCGCTTCTGTCAGGGCTCCCAAAATCCTTCAAGCTTAGTTTTTTTAGATGTATAAAAGTGTTCAAGTATAGTATTTTTTTAAAATCATAATTGCATTTCAACTGCGTATGTGCTTGCAAGGTTAAATTAAAAAATAACAGCTGCAATACAGAGTTTTGTTTTTGACAGTATAGTTAGTTTCATAATATTAGAAATATGTTATTCTCAGATAAAATCAATTGGTTGCAATGGAGAAACGAAGCTACAAACATATTTTAGCCTAATCGTATGTGAAGTTTTAAAGATAGTCGATTGACGTGTCTTTATAAATTGATACGTACATTTTAGCACTCGATGGCAATCACTTGGAATACCGTTATATTGTGTTTAAAGTTTGTTATACAACAAAAATATATATAGTCACACATACGCTCTTTGCTCTGACAAAAATATAAGGCACATCTGTGGAATTGTGTTGTTTTCAGATTAGAGCTTAATGAGTTATTCAGTTGGGAGAATTATCTACTATCATTGTATAACTGTATAACTTTGATTCAGTCTCTATGAAAATTTTAGTTTTACTGAATTGTTACTGAATTTATTAAGGAAATCTTAAGGTAATAATGATGAGCTCTATTATTCTTCAACATTTCTTAAAAACTGTCCTTAAACTCAACTGTAAGAAAATTTTTCAAGCTTTTCTTCTCTATTTCAATCATTTCTCTGGTGGCCCCAAAATTTCTTATTTTATTTTTTTCATTTAACAATCGTCCACGCACTTATTGTCGTGTGCATTCTGTATGCAAAGCTACCTAGTCATGATCTAACAAACACTGAGTTGTTACATTTATAAGTAAAATATTGTTTCTGCAAGCCGTATGATTCAATAGGTTAAAGCTATATGTTGCAATTGGTTTATTTATAAAAATAATATGTATGAATTTTGATACGCACCATTAATTGTCATGCCAACAAAAACAACCAGCGTCACAGTCAGAAAGGTCGTTTGTTTCTGCAACAAAATAATTGTACGTGTAATATAAACACAAAACATATTTTCTGATAAAATTTTTAGGTATTCTACTAAACGGTTAAGATCTAGTAAGTTTTGCTGTCTCCATTTATTAATAATTGAAAATATTAATATTACAGGCTATGCACTCATCTTTTTTTGCCTTTCATAGGCCAGGGAATGTAGGTATATAGTATGAGCTTTTGACTTTGCAGAAGTAAAATATCTCAAACAGACATTAAGCAGATTTAACCGATCTGGTGAATGTAGGAAAGTCTGACATGAAATTCAGCACGAAAATTTGAAGTTTGTTAAGTTTGTAAGCGTGTTCACAAGAAACAAAAAAAATGGTCAAATAGATAAGGCTCGGAATATTGCATCTTACATTTTATTAGTGCATAAAATAAGACCTTTTTTTTAAGCAGCTTATAAAATTATTTAATATTTTTGGCATTCTCATATCATCTCAAAATTGTATTAGTTATACTTCTGTAGGTGGGTTATGTATGAGAGAGAATCAACGATTTCAGATTTTTCGCCTTGACAGAATGTGTGATGAAAGTAGGTTTTGCATGTTATTCCCCTTGACCCACCCCCCTTGCCGTACAGTTTAATACCCGTCCCGTCCACACCACACAACGCTACGCCACCACACCACACATTAAATTTTATCAATTTTTTTCACTTTTTTTAACCAACTCTTAAAAAAAAGCATAATTTAAGTGAGTTTCAAGCCCGTGATCTTCTGCACACTAGCCTCGGTTCTTACTCACTCTACTATACGCGATTCCTACAGAGATTTTAACTACTTGATGTTATCGTGTGCTTGGTAATGTATTTTTGACGAACATTTTCATTACCTATTTATCAATTTATTTGGCTTAGTAATAGATGACATTATTAAATAAACAATTTATTTGATAAACTAATTTCAATACTTGGATGCTTTTTTTCGAAAACTTACAAAGTTGTATATGTTAACAAATATTTGTGTTATTTAATGTTCATTTCTGCTTATGAATTAATAACTTTTAAAGTAAATAAATAATTGTTCGTAGAATTTTTCATTTTTAAAAAAAATCTTTTAGATTAAAAAAAAATTTTTTTGTTCTGCATAAATACACTTATTGATTTTAATTGCATTTAATTATTTTACAACTTTTTTATTCATAATTAATATCATTTTTTGACTTTAAGACGTTCTTCACATATTTATCAGAGGAAAAATTCAGAAAGGTGACAAGAGTGCAAATAGTTGCAACAACGCTGGCAATTGATTTTCTTATATGGATGTACTCACATACACGCCTTTACAATAGACTTATTTCCTCCTTTCTTAATTTATTACACAATTGAATTGTGAATCTATTCAAAAATTTTCAACGGTCTGTCTAAAAGTAATCTTTAATGGCCTAAAAATTGGAAGATTCTTACAGATCATTTAAATATAATTTTACGTCATCCTTCCATAATTTTTTATGTAAACTCAAAACTGTTTTAAACGAAACATATATAAAAAAAGGCATACTTTACTCTGCAATTAAATTTGGGTTTTTTTTATGCTTTTTTGGATATTGGTTTGACATTTTAATATCTGTGAAAAAATTCTACGTTTCATAAATGTCGTAAAGAGACATTCACGGCCATTCAGAGATCTATGTTGTAGATGAGAGCGTGACGTTAGAAATATAACCAGCGTTGGAGGTAGGAAATTGTTTTAAAGTCATAGAAGATTCGATGAAGGTGCAAAGTTTTGCACTGGCTAGCCTGTATGTATTTTTTATATTGTATTGTACTGTAATATATTGTTTAGAATCGTTGGTTGATGATATATTATAATATAATAGAAATAAAATCCAGTTAACATAAGTATACTTAATCTTACAATGATTGCATCACCATCGTACACAATATTGTTGTATGAAATAACTTATTAAACTCATAATGATATTGTCTGACATATAATGTTTTAGAAGTATAACTTTATGCTTGGGTACCCAAGCACCCACTGTCCACTGTTTTTTGACGTTGAGGGCCTTCTATCTTAATTTTATGTAAATATAGTTAAAATTACCTAAGATAAGTCTATTATTTGTGCAAAAAAAAGAGCTTATATCTTTTAAAGAATACTTTATGTTCTTACATTTTGCAGTGTATTCGAAAAGATTCTGAAATAAATTTGTTGATGATAACATTTGCTTGGTATTTGAGGTATCGACGAAAACTACATAATTACTTATAACACCGTTTTGTATACTTTACGATTTAGCCTCTACTAATTAATAACAATTTAACTTCCCTAAGAAAATTTTTTAAAACTCGTTCTTACAGAGGCATAAGGATTTATTTTTTTTATTATAGCAAAAAAACAAACAAGTTATCGTCACAGTGTTTATAAGACCTTGTACTATAACAGTTAATTTAAATAAAATAGAATTTATCAATATACTGTTGTAAAAAACTTTTAGTGTCATAAGGTGTTAGCAGTATGGGCTTATAAGTAGAAAATTTGGCGAATAAATGTACAACACTCGTAATTTATAATTCAACACAGACGTGGTTAGTGTCACTATCTTTAGTCTTAACTATCTTTAAACTTTACTATCTTGAGTACAGTAGCAAACCAAACAGAAAAGGTAGGATCAAATATAAAGGTAATACGAAGACAGAGAGTGCGTATACGCACAGACTGACTGACCGCGCGAGAGTGAACAAGCTGTAGTTGTTCGACGCTGAAGTTTAGCGTCACAGCGTCTCGTCTCCTTGCTGTTGCGCACGCGTGATAATTCAGTTACGAGGGCCAACAATAAATCTGACTCTCCCTCCTGTTCGTATCCAAATTTAATAAAATAAAAAAAAAAACGTATTAAAATGTTAACAATAAGTATGAATGAATAATTAATCAGCTCAGGATGTTGAGCACGTGGGCTTCTGGATCACTCATTGTTGTTAATTGCGATTACCTTAAACATACACAAAAAAATATAATAAACGGCATGTCTACTATCATTATCCATCTATCATCAATTCACTAATTTTACTATCTCAAGTTCGAGCCTAATTATTATGCAATTTACATTGATTAACATTCTAAATTTCTTTCGTTAGTCTTTTATGCAGTTTGAATAGCAGGGATTTTGAAGGAATGTCTGCGTGTTGTTCCTTTTCATTCCATTTAACGATTATTTTTCCTCTGGATACACGTTCCTTGACATAGTGAGCTATGATCTCGGTCATGTGTCTTAGTCTTTTTCCACCGTCTATCTTAGCACTTGCTCTGGTGGCTTTGTTGTCACACAAAAGATCCCCAGGCAACAGAATATATGACAATATTAAGCTAATTGAGTGTACCAATCTTATCAGCTCCTGACTTCTACCACACATCGTCACGTATTCTGCCTTGCAGGTTGAGATTGCAACGTAATTCTGTTTTCTCGTCTTCCAAGCAACTGTATCGCCATACAATTTTATGAGGTATCCACCTGTCGTAATTGAGCCCTTACAGTCTGCCAAACTTGCATCTAAAAAGGCTTCCAGTCTATTTTTCCGGCCTCTGCAAGTTAATCCCAGAGTTCTGGTATGTTGCAGGTATCAAAAGACTTGTTTAATCATCCTCCAGTCATCTTCAGTTGGGCAGATTTGGTGTCTACTCAGTACGTTTACAGAGTAGGAGATGTCTGGTCTGACTGTATTAGCGAGATACAGCAGGCTTCTAACTGCTTCTCTGCAGGGTACCTTTTCTTCAGTTTTTATTTTGTTCTGTTTTCCAGTTTGTTCTGATTCTCCTCTGTCTTTTCTTTGTCGATTTACAACTTTATTTGTCACCTTTGGTGTTCTTTGTGGTTTTTAGTCGTTAAATCCAAACCCTTCCAGAACTTTGTCTATAAATGGTGTTGGTATAAGGGAAATTGTATTATGTTTTCTATCTCTTTCCACTTTGATGCCTAGAAATGTGCCAACCTCGCCAAGATCTGACATCTCAAACTCAGATTGCAGACCAGTCTTAATTTTTTCATTAAGCTTAGACAATTGCTGGCTATCTTCATATCGTCCACATATAAAATCAGGACAAAAAAGTTGTCTGATTCTCTCCATGTATAAAGACAAGGCTCGTTCGTATGTGACTGTAGTCCCAATGTAGATGTAGTCTTGCGAAACCGCTTATTACATCTTTTTGGGCTGATCTTAAGTTCATAAAGGGCTTTCTGCAATTTACAAACATTAGTTTTCTTAAAACTGTCACCATCAAGCAGGCCTTCAGGAAACTCCATGTATATATCTTTTTTAATGGGTCCATTTAAGAAAGCTGTCTTGACATCAAGTTGGCAAGTCTCCGTATCATATCTATTAATTATTAATATTACTGATCTCACGAAAGCTAGCCCAGACACCAGGGCGTAG
The DNA here is from genome assembly GCF_036245765.1 of Copidosoma floridanum. NCBI lineage: Eukaryota > Metazoa > Arthropoda > Insecta > Hymenoptera > Encyrtidae > Copidosoma > Copidosoma floridanum. The sequence continues at coordinate 7,225,770 of NW_028321903.1, read as the reverse complement.
GTTTCTGGCAGATCGTATTTGTTCCTATCTTTGAAGCCACGAATCACCAACTTCGCTTTGAACTTCCTAATTCCATCTTTGTCTATTTTTCTCTTCAAAACCCATCTAAAGTGGATGATGCTTGTCTTGCCTTCTTCAGCGTTCATGGTTTATCTTTCTACAAGCTTCCACACTTGGTTTTTCCGCATTGATTGCAGTTCTTGGTCAATTGCTCTGAGCCATTAACCATGATCCGGAGATGCGATCCGGAGATGTGATAGCTTCTTTGTAGTTTGCGGGATCTTTGTTCAGTCCAGCAATCAGGGCATGTGTCATTTTATCTTCGAATTCTGCGATCAAACAGGCAACATCGTCCTTCGATTAAAGCAGTTTATCCAACTTGCTTGTGTCAACGGCTACTGCAAAACTCGTATCATTTATTCTTGTAGGTTGCTTAGGGCTTTCTCGACCAAGCTCTCTCACTTTCTTGGGCCAACCGCGCTTTCTCTTGACTACTGGTTCTCCCTCTAATTCCAATGACTCTTTAAGGCTAGTCTTATCAAACTTAACGACCAATGCATCTTCTTTTAATATCTATCTTGTGGTTCCTCCAGTTTGCTATTTTGTCTTTTTCCCAGATATCTCTAAATACGAGTCTTTCTTGGAATTTTATGTCTCAACTCTCATAGAATTTTCCATCTTCAGGTCTTAAGAAAGATAAGCCAGTGGTAGTTTAACCAGCCAGCACGACTTGTATCCCTTGTGGATCAAATTTGGTCCCAGTGTTCCTTTGTATCTTGATAAAAGCGACGCAACCAAATCTCCTGATTTGAGTTATGTCTATTTTCAGATTGGGTGCAAACTTTTTCAAAAAGGCTATCATATCGTTAGACCAGTAAAGTGTCCGATTGTAGGCATATAATGCACTGCCCAGTGCCAAGTCCCACATGTTCTCCCTGAGCCTGGAGTCACACATATAGGCTCACACCTTGTTTTGTAAAGGACGATTAAGTCGTTCTGAGACTCCATTGCACTGAGGGGTGTCTGAACAGGCCAACTGAAGTTCTGCTCCCGACCTATAAAAAACATCTATTGTTTGGCTTCCTGTAAACTTTGTGCCTTGATCGATTTAAAGATAGCATATCTTTGCATCAAAACCCAGCAGGTTTTGTGCACTTGTCACAAAATTATCCAAACAACGTCCTGCTTCACATTTTGTTTTCACTGGGTACGCCATAATCAATCTTGAGTAATCAAGCGTGTAGACAATTATAAATTTATATTCTTTAAGATAAGTAACGGTTCTGATTGGTCTGTTTGTATCAGCATGAGCTATCTTGAGTGGTTTGGTTGCCCTATCTCTTCTAGTATTAAAAGGCAATCTTCTAATTTTAGCAACTTGGCACACCTCGCATGTTGTAATAAAGCTGTCGAAGACAGCCTTATTCAATACTTTATTGTCTAGATACTTTCTTTGCAGCGCCTTGAGATATTCTGCTGAGGCATGTCCGAATCTTATATGCCAGAGCATGGCTCTGTTTTTTTTTTAAAACGTTCTGTAGTTCTCTATAAATGGGCATTGAGCTTCTGGAATCTCACTAATCATAAGGTCATCACAATTATTGATTTTTCTATCTTTAACAGTTTTCTTAAACTCACTTTATAAGAGCTGTGTGGACTAGCTCTTTTCGATTTGTTGTTTGAGATTCCAGGGCAGCTCCTATCATAAGTGCTGACTTGCTGAACCTTCTCAGTCTTGGCTTTTGGGGGATTTTCTACCATTAAGCTGTCTATAATTTCTTTGCACTACTCATTATTACTTGTGCTCTGGCCATCTTGCAGTAGTTCTACTATCCAGTAAGGGCTCTTGTAAGCACCAGAGATTATAGTCTTTTTAGAACGTTGATCAAATACATTTAGCTTTGTGTTATCTAGGTATATACTCATGCCCTTTTAACGAAACCGTAAAGCGATAGCAAGTTTCCAGCGAGCACCTTAGCGCATACAATTTTATTAAGAACTATCTCGTTTTGGTTTTTTTTACCCGAAACCCACCCTTTTTCCTTCACTCTCAAGTTCGTGGAGGAATCTTTGTTTGCGCATTTTATCAATCTTTTTTCAAAGTCATTAAAATTTTTGAAGTAGAGTTTGGAATTAGCAAAGTGTTCTGTAGTGCCTTAATCTGCTACGAACTCAACATTAATGCAACCGTTATCTCGTATTTTCTCCGTGCGCTAGAGAGCAAAGTTTCAGGGTTAACAACAAAGAAACCACTGCATGCATTAAGCCTAGGTATTTCTACATTATTTTTCCCTTCTTCGCCTTGTTTCTTGCTACAGATCTTGGCTTCCTTGTTGTTATTATTTGTATGCTGTTTTTTAGGTTTTTGTTTATCACTATCTTTCAAATTACTGTTATTCTTATTGTTTCCCCCACCACTGTTGCGTTTGAAATCCCAATCGTTACTTTTGTCAAAATTACCTTGGCACCTACCTATGTGCTCTCGCAGGTTCTGCACTAACCATTGGTAGGTGTAGCACCACCTGAGGTTCTGCCTTTTTTTTGGCAGTCCCTCGAAAAGTGCCCGTTATCATTGCACTCATAGCATAGGGTGCTGACAGTGGCCGCGTTAGCAGCAGTTATGTTGGTAGCTAGTCAAGAGCCTGCCCCACCTCAGCTTGGCCCAGCGCCGGTCCCACCTCGACTTGGTCGAGCATTCGCCCCACTTTGGCTTTCTCCAGCACCCGTTGTTGGTTGTGGGATTGACCCTTCTGCCTCCTGTTTCATAATATATTATCTTATGTACTGAAAAGATAAGCCATTCTCGCTTTTAAATAGCCTGTTAAAATCGGCTATTTTTACGTCTGGTACTCCATTGATAATCGCATGATAGTAACTATCTCTTTTCTCATCTTCGGAAAAACTGTTAGTTTCACTAACTGATTTAAAATCTCTTACCAGTCCATCAAAAAATTCACAAACTTTAGTAGCACTTTGCTTTTTGGGGTCAAATCTAACGGAATGTGTTTTGTTACGTATTTGATACGCGATCATTTTCATGTCACTTCTTTTCATATCTTTGATTTTTTGTATCATTATTGATGGATCAGTAATGTGATATACTTGTTTTATTCATCTTGGAACAACCAACCTGGTATTACGTTTAGAGCCTGTTCTTTATCTTCTTACATTTTTTCTTGAGTAATGTTTATATTGGCTTCCAATTTTGAATCAATTGTGTGAAGCAATGTCTTACTTTTTAGTTCTGACCGTAATTGTTTTAAGAATAACTCTAGTTTGGTTGCATTTGTAAGGGAATAATTAAAGTACCCTAGGCTATCTTTATTGACAACTTCTATCTTTAGACTTTTATTAGGCACAGTGCGTTCGAACATCAGCGAACTATTAATGGAGTTGGAGTTTATTAATCATCTACATAATTTAGGTCCTAGAATAGATGTAGTGAATTTATTTACCTTTTGTATTAGATTCCTTGCAAGTTTTCGCTTAAGAGCCTTCGTTTTCCTTTGTTGAGCGGCTAAAAGCTGTGTTTAAAAAAAAACTTGGTTGGAAGTGTCTCTTGGGCTCTTCTATTTTCCTCCTTTTCTATTTTCAAGGCCTCTTTGTGTTGGGAGGAAACAGTCTTAAATCTTATGGACATCCAGGAGCTTTGCTGGTATTTCTCTTGTTCCATCAATTTCTTAATTTTTTTGGTATCTTTCTTTGAGGCTTTTGAAATTTCGTTTTGTGAGTTTATACGGTTTTAAGATAAGATAGTTTGACCGGTTCTTTTCATTAGTTCTTTTGTAAGTTCATGATTTGCATGCGCCATTTCTTTATAAAAACTATCTAGCTCTTTCTTTAGATTATCTTTCCTGTTTTTGAAGTCTTGAAATTGGCTATCAAGCGAATCTAAGTTTTTGCTGTTCATATCTTTAAACTTGTCGTGAATTAAGGTATCGGTAAAACTTGTATTTCTATCCCTCAAATCTTTATTTTCATCTTTAGAAGAGGTATTAATCAAATTTATTGTTCTATCTATTAAATCTTTATTTTGACCTTTAGGTAAGGTATCAATCAAATTTATTTTTCGATGTCTTTTTTTGAGACTTCTGAAATTTTGTTTCGTGAGTTTATTATTTCTTTAAGTTTGATATTTTGACCGATTTTTTTTATTAGTTCTTTCTTAAGTTCATAATTTGCATGTGCCATTTGTTTATGTAAGCTATTTAGCTCTTTCTTCAGGTTATCTTTTCTGTTTTGCAAATCTTTAAATTGGCTATCAATCGAATCTAAATTTTTGTTTTTCAAATCTTTAACCTTGTCGTGAATTGAGGTATCAGTAAAATTCTTCTTTTTATCTCTCAAATCTTTATTCTTATCTTTAGATGAGGTATTACTTGAATTTATTTTTCCATCTCTTGAATCTTTATTCTCATCTTTAGATGAGGTATCAATTAAACTTATTTTTTTATCTCTCGAATCTTTATTCTCATCTTTAGATGAGGTTTTAATTAAATTTATTTATTTATCTTTAGGGCCTTCCGTTCGTATACGTTGTTTTGGAGTGAGTCAAATTTGACCAGCACATTTTTATATCAAATCAAACAGGTCTAACATATCTTGATTATGATGTGCATCTCCTCTTATGCATGCAACAGTTCCATTATTTATAGAAAACATGGTCAGGTTGTTTTGACGAGTTACGAACACGTTGTCTAGCTCCCCTAGATCGTCTTCAATCTTTTTATATACATTATTTGTTATATTGATGGCATTTTGACCTGAAATAAACGGGAAATAAAAAGGCAAAAGTACTTTATTTTATGTTTTCGTGTGCGTAAGGCTAGTGGTTTCCTTCTAGAAGTGACACGGAGATCAAGTGTGAGTAAATCCGAGAGAAAATGGCGCTAGCGTCTTATGTGACAGGCATAGAGAGAGAGAAAAAAATGGCCGATTAACAGAATTCATTTTATGACGCGCCCTACCAGCGATAGGGTGAGAGGACGTGCACGCATAGTTCAGCCGAACGCAAGCCATAACCAAAGTGCGCACCTTTCCTTCTCACCTCGAGGCATCGACCTCAGCGATGACAGGCAGGCTTAGCGAAAAACGCGTCTCTTTTGTCACGATGTGGTCCCTTCCCTCACATAAACAAACGCATGCTGGCTCTTGAGTTTCACGAATCTCCCAACAAGGAGAGCCTTCTGATGAAGCAAACCTCAACCATGCAATCTTAAATAAGTTATTTTGTTCTATCTTAAGGCAAGACACAAATCTTTAAAAGAGGACGGTAAACAAGCATGTGTTAAAAACAACAATGCTTCATGTAAATACCAAGTCTTCAAAGCAATATATATACATGTATATATATATATTAAGTACTTACTGCTGCTCACTCTCTTCTCAATGCTGTATTTTCTTATTGCTCTGCCCGAGGCCTCGAGAGTTGGGCCATCGTTCACATCTCGAGGAAGTCGGGGTGAGAGAACCACCAAGCTCTTCCTTCTCATAGTGCTGGCCACTCGATACAGAGCTCCCGCTTGCTTCTGCCATTACGTAAACACGTAAAAAGTAACAAAAGAAAACACACAGGGAACGCGCAATGAGCTCAAGCGTAGAGCAGAAAGAAGAAGGAAGAGAGAGAAACAAGACGCAATCGAGCAAATTCCACACCCACACTACAATTTAGGGCCCCTTACCTGTTAGCAGTATGGGATCATGAGTAGGAAATTTGGTGAATGAATGTACAACACTCGTAATTTACAATTCAACACAGACATGTTTATTGTCACTATCTTTAGTCTTAACTTTCTTTAAACCTTAGTATCTTAAGTACAGTAGCAAATCAAACAGTTAAGGTAGGATCAAATATAAAGGTTATATGAAGACAGAAAGTGCATGTACGAACAGACTGACTGACCACGCGAGAGTGAACAAACTGTAGTTATTTGACGCTGATGTGCAGCATCATAGCGTCTTGTCTCCTTGCTGTTGCGCATGCGTGATAATTCAGTTACGAGCGCCAATAATAAATCTAACATAAGGCTATTTCAATTTTTTATTGTATTCTTAACTAAGTTAACTGTTTAATATTTGACGTAATCTTCGAGTGTGTATAGTAAATTATTTTTGTATTGTAAATTGTTTTGTGTAGTTTTACCATATTTTTTTGCAGTCTTAAGTTTGCTTTTATGAAATAATCTATTGTTTTTATGGATAGTGCAGAAAAAAATTAATAATCAGTTACATACAACAGTAACGTAACTGAAAATACAGAAATGAGTAAATGGTAAAAAGGCACTAGAAGGCCACTTGAAAAATAAGCAGATACCAGTGGAGGGTACTTGTGGGTTTCGGGGGTTTAATTAAAATTTCTTTTGGTACAACAGAAAACACTAAAATAAAGTTTTATAAACAACGTGCTTATTTAGAAGGCTTGTGTAGACTACAATCCTTCCGCACCTCAAGAATTATATATTATAGTAGTACTTATTTATTTCTACCTTTACACACTGCACGTTAATCCTTCACCATTATATCGTTCAAATGCTAATATCATATGTGATTATAAGTCAAAAGTAGAGAGAACATGAATACTACTTTGCGATAAGCTCTACTTGCATAATATAGAATAGTTTTTATTACATTTCATTTACTATGCTCTGAATGCCTAATTAAAAAATAGTGATGAACTGAAATATGGTATAAAAAGTAGAATTCTTTAATACAACGTACGTCTTTTCTTCTTGAAGTTTAACATATGTTAGAAACATCTTCAATACAAGCATGTGAAATAAAAATAAAATACAAAACCAGGTGTGGATCTCAGAACCCACGACAGATAGGAAACATTAAAGAATATGTTATTGAACTTGGTACTATTTGGTTGTCTCTAATGAAAATAGTTGGTTTCGTTAGATAAGTGCCATCGTCTTTCGGGCTATTTAGCAGCCCAAGACGTAAGGCAGCCACGAAGCAATGGCGCTTATGTGGCAAATCCTATTTTTTCTACCAAGCGCACACTAGCGTTTAAAAAATGCTCGAGGTGAAAGAAGTATTTATTTTTTTGACTCTCAATAATATATATTTTATACTTTTATATCAAAAACACAGTTCATTTATAAATATGTACTTTGATCAGTGAATATTATAAATTAGGAAAATAAAAAATGAGTTTGTATTTTTTTCTTATTAATTAACATATAAACGACAAGAACGAGGAAGAACAATAAAAGATGGCGAAAAGTATCTATACTATCTACCTACACAAAGGTACATGCATTAGTTTAACAAACGTGACGCGAATTTCGTTAGGTTAGCTCTTTACTAAAGACAGGTAAAGATAGAGTTTGAATAAACACAATTGAAAGAGTGTGGGACAATTTTGCACTATAGTAAAATATTAATATTAAAAAGTAATCCTGTTGACAGCGAAGAAATTTTGTTAAAATGTAAAAAAAAAGGTACTTATTCTACTATTATTGAATCATATTCTACAAGCACAAAATATTGAAAAAGCAATGAAAAAGGCCTACCTGTATGAGTACAATAGAGAGGGAGAGAGAGAAAGAGAGAGAGAGAGCGCGAGCGCGAGAGCAGACGATCAATGGCCTTCTCTATCTCACTTACTGTTACGGGTACTACCAAAATGCTTTTTTCATTTTTTTCCTTAACATTTTGCGCTTCTTAAAACAAAATTAAAAGTAATTACTTATAAAAAATTGTTAACCCTACACGCTCGTATTTTGTTTTTTCTGTGTAGTAAACCGTTAAAAAATATAAGCAAAACAAACTTTAAAACACAATTTAACACAAGTTTGACATTAATAGATCACTTAAAAATAGTTACAACTATTTCTCTTAGAATCAGAGGGCTCGAATGTATATAATATAAAAAACGCCAAATTATAGAATAATTTACTAATACAGAAGTTTCTCAGTTTGTGTCCATAAAAATAAAAGAACAAGATTGTATTGGCGTGCTGCAGAGTAAAATCGATAATGTTCTCGACTACCAGTTCTAAAGATGTAGTTTAACTTTCGGAATCAGTATAATTTGGAAATTTTGTATACGCATGTATAAAATATAACATGTAATATACATATATATGTATATATATATGTGTGTGTGCCCGCGCGTACCTGTATATATGTGCTATGTATACAATACATATATGATATTAAATTATTACCTGCTTTTTTGTGTATCTATAATAATAATATGGGTGGTATACTTTATAAACGAGATAGGGGCAGCAGTAAGTGCGTGAAAAAAGAGAAAGAGAGACCAGCTGACTTTAACCAGAGATCGTGCCATCGCACAAGTCATTTTATCGCATCTGTTGAACCACTAAGCGCGCCAATAAATACTTTACATCAGAACACGCATACACTAAACTAAGTGGTGCTAAGTACGTTGTAGATGTACTAATATTGTATTAGGTACACAGATTTGGAAGCAATGATGTAAAATCTTCAGCCACTTGACATTCGTACTTTGTTTTCTCTGACTACGTGTGTATGTTTCTGACTACGCGTGTACGCGTCTATATATTAGCACTTAGGCTTTACACTTCTATAGTCTATAGATACACCTGATGCATGTGCAAACAGTAAGAGAGGGGATGGAAAATTACCCAGCCCTATTCTTGGATTTCTTTTACCCTCTCATTCACATACTTTTAATGTACAGCGTACTATGTATACAATGTATATCTATAAGTGGTTGCGGTGTCACAACGGTGGAGTTGCAGTTCCGTCGATCTCCAAGGTTAAGCTGCATTTGTCGCGGTTAGTACTTGGATGGGTGACTGTTCAAGTCTCGCCGTTGCGCCTGTGCTCTTGATTCTCAAGGGTTGATTGACTGTTTCTCTGATGCTTTGTCTACGTGATCCGAGGTGTAACTGAGTTGGCCCTTGTGTTTCTTCGTATAAACATCTGGTGATAACTCAGGTAATTAATACTATGCTTGTGTAAAAGAATGCCATGTCTGAGCCTACATACGACGATGAATGAAAAAAAAAAAAAAAAAGTATCGATGTATTTTTGTAACGCTTTTTGTTACGGTTACCACGCATCACTTATGTTTACTCACCATGCTCACGCGTGCCTATAGATGTTTCACATCAAAAAGAAAAAATAAATGTAATAACTCACAAGAGTATATTTTACATAATATTTTCTAAAACATTTTATTTTAGCTTCTTTTGGAATGTTTCAATCAAATGACTTCTTAATATTTAATTTTTAAAGCATATCTTTACAGAAAACTTTGTAAATAAAGTGTGAGGAATAATTCAATTGCATAAATTGTGCTATTCGCACTGAAAATTGTCACAATTAATCGATCAAGAGATAATTAACATAGCTTAACTTAGTACAAATTTAATAAAACAAATTTAATTTCACAGTAAACATAGAAATTTAGCTATCATATTTTGAGTCTTATTATTAAATAGTATAAAATTATTCTCCTTGCCTAATGGGTATCATGGAAGAATGGAAATGACATGTTTATGTTACAGTGAAGACTTTATCGACATGAAGGAAAGAAATTTTAGAAGACCTATCAAAGGGTCCCTTAAAATAAGATAAATCAGCTGTAAGGCATTTCAGAAGGTGTAAGGAACTTAGACATGAATAAAAATAGTACGATAATTTAGAATTGAAGCAATCTAGAGTTTAACTGCTCATTGTTTTAACATTTCGTAATAGTACTCTACAAACATTTTTTTTCTTTGTTATTTTAAACTGATCTAAATTTAAGTATAGTAATGTATACTTTTACAACTTTTGAAATATTCTTGATTTACTCTGTAACTATTATCTTATACATTTTTTCGCTTGGTACCGTTGGTAACCCGCTTAAGTAAGCAAAATTTTTAGCTATACAGGGCAACAAATTCACAATATTATTCTATGTAACTTATTTCTAGAAGATTATTTCTGACTTTTTTTGGGAGCAAGTCAAAACTATAGTTTAAATCTGCCTTCAGACAAAAGTTTTCATCTCACTATAACTTATTTTAGGAAGAACTCAACTTAGCTATATTAAAGTGGAAGAAGGGGGGTCTGCTTCAACAAAAAATGGTTACCAAGATATTTTAACAAATTAAGATCTGTCTTTCAACGTATTAATAAACAACCTAAAATCCAACAGCTAAGCACTTGCTATTATCTTAATTACCAGTAAGTTTGCAAAAACATCGTTTTTCGCAATTATAATTTTTTCTTGGCTTTTAAAGAGAAATAATAAGAAAAAAACTTGCACGTGTCAACCATTTCAGAAAATAAGACCAAATAACTTCAAACTGCTTTTTGTTTCTTGCAAAATACAAAAAACTGCTAAAAATCAATGTTTTTTTGCATAACGTTTCAAAAAAAAAATATCAAACCTAGATGTTCTAAATTATCATAATCTGTAGGCTTTAACGTTTAGTATCAAGGATATTTTTTTAGAATTTTTTCCTTGCGAAGTGTTTACAAGAATTCATTTATCCATTAGAAGTGCACTTATTGGAACTCAATTAATAACTTGTATAATGTTGCATTTAGGCTCATTATTTTTTTTAAAAGTTGTATTTCTAGTCTTTTTTTATGCTATTTGATTTTTGCAATTAGAGTTTTGTACATCAAAGTGCAAATAGATATTAAGTTAAATAGTATAACTCAATTAAAATAAACATAATTGGTTTGAAACATTTGCCATTTGATTGGAAAAATTTTGTTTTAAATTGACAAAAAAAAAGTAATAGCTTTACAACAAGTAGGAGCAAAGATATTTTTTTTAATTAAAATTCCTGATGCTTTAATTAAAAACCAAAGAGGCTTATATTCTTAGGGATTACAGTTTAACAGTTACATTTTTGGTACAAAAAAACTTCATGTTGTTTTAATGCCCCACAATATTGCAAAACTAATGGTAAAATCGACATTGAGTTTGTCAGCAAAGCAGAACTAGCTGGCATAAGGTGCTACAAGGACTGAGAACGAGCGTTTCAAATGGGATGTGCTTGTAAAAATATCGATACATTGGGTACTCGAGGTCGCAAAAAAAGTTATGACTAACCGATTTGGTAAAGCTTGGCTAGATAAAACGAATTATTTTTAATAATCTATAGATACAGGTCAATTATTTGTGTTTTACAATCGATTTACAAATATTCAAACTACGGTTAATAGTGCCTTTTAAAGTATACTTATTTATAAATCTGCTCAGAGAAAGATTTTCTTGATAAATTAAAAGATGAATGAACTAATCAATAATTTAGGTGTTATGGATTTATATTTGTTTTCATACAAATAAAGTATTCAACAAAAAATTTAAAAGAAGTGTATTCTGTTGTACAAATTACAAAAAAAAATAAGAAGTTACAGTTTATTAAAACTCACTTTTAATTATTACATCAGAATAGAACATGTAGAATGACGGTTTTAATAATAGATTCTTACGTATGTAAAGATCTATTTAATAAGTACAACAATCAAGCTCTACGTAAATGGTTATTATTATAAAATAACTTAGAAAACGGCTTTTTTCAGTTATTTCGCAATAATTCGGAAAGTAAGGATTTTAGAAAAAAATGTTTTTCACGAAAGTCGTTCAGTGGATAGTTTTCATAGAAAACGAGTTTTTAGAAAAATTAAAAATTTTTTGTGAAGCCAAAGTCATTCTGCATAGTTGAAAAAAGACAAAAGAGAAATAAATAAAAAAAAGAAATAATCAATACCTGTACACATTTTTTTTTTTTAACAAAGTATGAATACAACATAGGAAGAATTACTGTTCATTAAATGCGTTTATTTCCCAAAAATCAAATGGTGACCAATTTCAAAATTATTAATTAAGAATTTTAGAGCACTGCAGTTCTTGTCACTGCACAAGTATCTCGATGCAACTTAATAGAATTGAAAGGTATTGGCCTTATCTTATAATGTACACATTTTCAAATTTTTGAATCAAAAAACAAAATTTTGTTTATGGAAAAATGTATTCTTACGTCTCATAACTATAATTATTTGTAAGTTAAGGATTTGCAATAAAATATATTGGACTACGCAAATTTCTTGTGAACTTGAAAACGAAATTAGCCCTACGAATAACAGAGGCCAAGATACGAGAAATGTACTTTTTTAACTGTAGCGGATATCCTCATCATTATATGCACTTGAGTCTTAGACAGGTTAAAATGAGAAATTACAGAAAGAAAATTATTTTTCTTCAATTTAATAACAATACTTTTAAATTGCACGATTAAATACATTTTTTTTTAATTTCTTATTGGATTATTAAGTAGTAAGCAATTATATCGCTATAATACGCAAATTTATTATTCATGTATGCATCTTCTAAGAAAAATCATAAATTAATAGATTTTATTACTAACTATTAACAGTATTCAGAGAATATTATATGAATCGTAAGACACAAGTTATTCACCTGTATCTTGGATTATTGTATTAAAATTCTATATTCATTAAGACAATATTTAATGCATACAAAAAAGCCTTAATAAAGTTCGAAATCCATTCAACACCATTATAATTTATTTTAAAAAGAAGCAAAGATTGTGACGGAAATTTTTCTATCTAATAAACAGCCACCCGGATTCTGTCACAATACTCTCTCACATACGTCACTTACCAAGTCCCTACCACTGGATTGTCTCCTCCAAGAGGTGTACCATAGGTGTTTGGCTCCAGAATGCCAAACACTCCTAAAAGAAAATAAGGAGGGAGAAACTAGGGGCGTTAGTTACTGATAAACAAGATCAATTGACAAAGTTCACAGCGCGTTCACACTCTTTACTTGCTCCCTTACACACTCTCAAACAAAATTGTATACTTTCTCTCTCTTCTCTATACATGTATCTATCAGCACACTGATATTGAGGTCAATAAGTTCGTGCGAACACCTCCTGGTCGTCTGCACTGCTTAACTTTTTCTCGGCTTAGCTGAGGATGGCTGGTGCCTAAGTTATAAAAACACACACACCCTCAATCACATCTCGTACTTTATAAGTTTACCCTATTCCTATATAACCCCACACACACACATCTACTCCCGCTGGCTCGGATCGTCCCCAACTCTTTTGTCTCCGTGTATACACCCAGTGCCCTTTACACAGTACACCTACCTTATCACTATGCTTGTTGTGTACTTATATATATCCTCGTTGTCATCCGCTGCTATCTAGAGCTCGCCTTAGTCCACTGGCTTAATGGCACGGTTGACTTTCGGTTGATGAATCTGCTGATACTCCTCCCTATTCTTGCTAACTCCTATTTCTATTCTCTATTTCTATTCCTAATTTCGCTCTGCTAATAATCCTCTTCCATAATCCCTGCTAATCTTCTTTTCACCTCTGACCTGTCACTTTTTCTGTATTCCAATAACTATCTACTATTGATGCTGCTTTGTACAATACTGCCTATGCAAAGAAGTCCACTTGCATAGGTCCACGTGATCCTCTATTAACATCCAAAAGACCTCCAACACTCCTAATAACTGGTAAATTGTTGGAGATTTTAAAAACTCAGCCCTCGATGCCGTGCCAATAGCTTGTCCTTCTTTCTTCTTCCTCTTACACATACACTTGATCAACCGTACCTTGCACACATTTAACTCCTCTTTTTGTCTTTGGTCCTCCTCTCTCCCCTTGGCTTGTAGTCCGTAGCACCAAGAACACACATTAAATAATGTGTCATAAGCACTAGATATGTAGAAATATATATATATATATATATATATATATATATATATATATACTAGTAGGGCTTCGGCCCCCTGTGTGCTCTGCGCGCCAACCCCCTACGGTTCTCACTGTAAAGGATAGTCTTTAGAATTCATCTGTTAGTGGGGAGAGGTTGGTGCCAAGAATTTCATGAGAAAAAAAATTTTTGATCTTTGTCGCTAAGTATAAGCTATATATATTAATTAGTAAATTTGCACACCACCTAGAAGGTACTATTGTGGTACGTTAATAGTTTTTTTTAGAACTCTCCATTATGTTCAGAGAAAAAGGTATACATTAATTTTATATTGATTACATTCTAAATAATTAAAAGTTTCAATGACTTTGATCATATGTGAATTATTTTAATTTTATATAACATATACTTTATATTATTTTTGTTGCCATTATACATTCTTTATCTTATCAATTGATATAAGTGATTAAAAAAAATTTTTTATTTTCAGATTCAGTAACAAGTATGAAAATAATTTCTTTACAGTATTCCACACTGTAAATTGAAATTAACGTTTGTACTTTGTACTTTTAAAATTTAATTTAAAATCATACCTAATATTTTAAAAATTTTTTTCAATAAACAATGTAAAAGTTAGCCTAAAAGAGGACAGAAATTGTTTATTTAGAACTTTTTCTTACTTTCTGTAGAGTGATAAAGATTTCCACCTGAGAGTTCATTTTTTAATAATCAATAATGTTGTGAATGTATAGCAAAATTTCTATAAATTTATAGTAGGGAACGATTATTATCAAAACGTAAAAAGTAGTAATAAATATATTAACAAAGCGTCAAAAACTAGGACTAATGGTACAAGTATTGAAATGAAAAGCTTTTCAGATCTACTAAATGTTTACGTTATAGTGAATTTCTTAAACAACGATGTTTAAACATATGGAAATTCAAATAGTAATCTTTAACTAAAAATTAATCGAAAAGAAAAAATATAATAAGAAATATTGCAATTGATCCATTCAACATTGTATTTTTAAAAAATCATGAAAGATTTTTTTATTAACTTGTATAAAATAAAAGAGCTAGTTCGACATCGTTTAAAATTATGAAAACATATAGAGGAATAACTTATTAAACGCTTAAACATACTGCGATTGCAATAAATTTAATAAACAATGATGAAAAAATCGATGATATTTTTGAAGAAACAGTTGCTGTTATGTTTCTGTATTAATTAAGACAACTTTTTGCTTAGTTTTCCGTTCAGAAAACGTTCAAGGTAATAAATTATGCAATAAATACAAATAATTTATTACAAAGGTTTTGCCTAATAATAAAGATAATTTAGCTCTTTTACATATTAACCGAATTTTAAAATCAGATGATCAATCATGTGAATGCTTTAATTTACCTAGACCACAAAAAATAGAGAGTAAAAAAGAAGATATAAATGATGAAAGATGTTTCAGTAAAGAAATGTTTAACTTGATGTATAAAAGTTTGAATAATGACCAAAAAATATATTAATATTTTTAGCGAACAAAATAATAATATTTTCTTTATATATGGTCCTGGAGGGTCAGGAAAACTTACTTATATAAATCGTTCATATATTTTCTTATTTCTTAAAATAAAAAAATCATGTCAATGGCATGGACTGGCATAGCATCAATTTTGCTTTCAAAGGGGATGACTAGTCATAGCTTTTTTATACTTCCTTAAGATCTTAATAATAAAGAGAGTGCATTTTGAGAATTGAAGTCAGATGAAAAAAAAATTAAGAAAATTTGATTTAATTATTTGGGATAAGGCTTCAATGATTCCAAAGAAAACATTGGAAATCGAAGACAGAACGTTAAGTGATATATGTGATACTGTAAAATATTTTGGAAATAAATTAATTATTTTACGAGGTTATTTCTGTCAAATTCTCCCAGTGATCAAAAACGGTAATAAAAAAATTATACTTAAACAAACTATTAAATCTTTAGTTTTATAAAACTTATTTTTAATTTTAAAATTAAAAATCAATATTCGTTCTAACGATAAAAAATTTTTGAAATTATTATCAAAAGTTAGGAAAGGGAAACTAAAAATTTTTAACATTCCTTAAAATTACATCCCAAATGATGTATGTCCTCAAATATTTTCTAATATCTACAATTGTTAGATAAATAGTGTTATACTTACATCGCATAACGAGGACACTTCCTATTCGAAGAATAAAATTCTTAAAAAATTAACTAATGAAATTAAAACTCCCTCTAGTATAGATAACGCAACTTATAAAGGAGTTGATGAATTAGACGATAATACTGATTTAAGTTTTCCAGTGAAAATTTTGAACAATATTTGTAAAGGATTATATTTTACCACCTCACAAGCTTGAACAAAAAATTGGTACAATAGTAATGTTACTGAGAAATTTAAGTCCATCAGATGGACTCTGTGGTGTAGCACGCATTTGAATCACAAAATTGTGACAGTAAAATATAGAAGAAGAAATAATGAATGGAAAAAAAATTAGAAATAGAGTCTTCATTTCAAGAATAACTTTAGACACAGGAGACTCCTGAACATTACCATTTATTTTGTATCGTAAGCTATTTCTAATCGTTGTGGCATTTTCTATGACAATTACTGAATCCCAAGGTCAAAGTTTCGATGATGTAGGTTTGTATTTAAAAAAATTCTCATATTCTCATGGTCAATTATATGTGGTTTTATTAAGATTTAAAGATAAAAATGATTTATTTATTTAAGTAGATAGTTAAAAAAACACAGAAGTAGAAAAAAGTGTTTAAAAAGAGATTTTCACATAATTTATTGACTTTACTTATTGATTTTTATAGACGAATTGGCAATATTTATTGTTATAAATTGAAAGTCATTTATTAAAATTTCATCACTTAAAAAGTATACATTACATAATGTAAGAAAAATGGAGTGGGGGTCAGTGGGGGATCTGTGGTGGGACAGGAAAATTGTAGTGGGGCTGTGGGAGTCTATTGGGGCTGTGGGTGGTCTAAGAAAACAGTTAGAAAATGTCAAATGAACGATAAAAACCGTTGAATTTAAGCTTATTTGTTGGTAGGGGGCTGTGGGGGATCCATGTGGGGGGTTTGCGGGGGGCTGTAGAGGGTCTGTCAGGGTCTGTGGGGGGAAAATATGTAATTTATAATAAATGTATATATATATATATTTATTCTAGATAGTGACTTATGCGGACTTTACGTGCTTGTAACATATATAATTATGACATGGTTAAATCATGCGGACGTCTACATAATTCCACTTTTTTCTCATAATAACCCTTTTATACACGTGATTTTTTGCTTCAGTCACTATTTGAATATATATATATACTAGTTTGTCTCTGCCCCGTGGCGCACTCTGAGCAACATACCTCCATTACACTTTGTATTAGCTTTTTCGGTGACTATTGACAATTCCTGAGGTCAAAGTCTTGGTTCTGTAGGATTATATTTATGTGGAAGAACCCGTATTTTGTTTCGGACAATTATATGTAGTAAGACTCCAAATAAAATCTTCATTTATATGAAGCTGAGAATATGCATATAACACAAAATATTGTTGGTTTAAAAATTTTTCAATTATTAAAAAAAATTGAGATACCAATCTATAAATGGTAATTACATTGAGAAATGTTTAGAATAATTTTAAGGGCGGAAAAACTTTTAATTCATCAATGAATGTCTTACGTTCTATAATGCTATCCATCATTTATAAATAAGCAAATTTTTTAAATTCTATTCTGAAAATACAAGAACTTAGAAAAATAAACATCTGTTTTTTGGACATACAAAAATATTTGCTAGGTTTTTCGGAAACGTAATAAAAATTGATGGAAGAAAATTACAATACATTGAGAATTTAAATTTAAAAACTAAGTTTTTTACTTATTCAAGGTCTTACAGTGTAGTTTGGATAAAAATATATTATTAAACTTACACAAATGATTAAATACAAATTTTTATAAAAAATTTTATTTAACTTTGAAAGATTTATTCATCTGCAATGTATGCAAACCAAAATTTTTGAACCCTAAAAGTTAATAGAACATAAGAAGATACATAAAAAATTATTAAACGTTTGTGATACTTGTACAATTGTATTTACTTAAAACGAATTTATGTTAGACATCAAAAGGAACACAATTTAGAAAAAACAATTACATGCACGTATCATAGTAGAAAATTCAAGACATCTTCACATTTAAATAGACATTTGAAAATGCACAGTAATTGTAAAATCAAACAAATTTGTGCGAAATGTTTAAAAGGATTTTTAATGTTAAAATACTTAAAGAAAATATTTGAAAATCCACAATTTATAAATTTATAATGCACATGTTTTTAAAATAAATTATTATTTTGGTACACGAATGGCTTATTTTTCTCCATTATCACAGAATATGAATCTAAAAAATTTTACTATCATATAAGTTTAAGTCTTCTTAAAAATATATCGAAGTCTCTCATATGACGCTTGAATTGATTGATACAACCAAAACAACTACCCAACAAAACGCAATCATTTTCCTAACTGTTAAGATTGTTTAGAAGTAATTTGGGGATTAAGGGTATTGGAGGAGGATGCGTGGGGGAGGCATGGGGAATTTATAGGGGATGAAGGGAGACGTAATTAGGTAGACCAAACAGCAAGGAAACTAACGCATAACAAGGTAATTTGAAATAGATGGGTGATTGATAGAGGGGGATAAAGGGGGGTTAGAGGCTGAATCCACTTAGAATAACTGTATAACAAATTATGATATATGTGTATGTATATATGTTTGTAGAAAGTGACTTATGCAGACTTTACATGCTCTTAATAACATGGTAGAACTATGTAGACATTCGCATTATTCCACTTTTGTCTTCATAATTATCCTTACACGCATGTGATTGTCCGCAAAAGTCACCTCTGCATATACACACTCCATCTGATACACACATATGTATACGTACATGTGTATGTGTGCACACACGCCCACGTACGTATGTGTACGTTTTGAAGTATTCGTATAATATGACTCATGCAGTACACCCTTCTGTAATATGAGTATAACCCCGATGAGTTGGTGATAGTGAAAAATTGGCCAACAATTTTGTTTGTACCAGGGAAACTCTAAGATTCAGAACAAAAATACAATCAATGTTTATAATCATATGTTAAAGGGTAGGTTTGTTGCCCAGTATAAGAGAGCATAATCACTCGGGTTGCCAATCCTGTGAAAAAAAGTATGTGCTAGTAGTTCTTTTCTAAATTTAGTGTTAAATAATTTATTATTCTTTGCAATATATACAGCGAATATTTTTGATTATTGCTTCGTGGATTTTTCTTAGTGGAAAGTCTTAGTTTAAGTAAATATATTTATATCTCTTTGAGTAGCGATGAAATTCCTTACGTTAAAGCTTACACTTACCTTGTGTAAATCAATTTCTCATCTAGTAGTAAGCTCAACAAAAGATAAGATAATGAAAATTTTCAATTAGTTCAATTTTTAACTAGATAACACACTCAAGTTATAATTGAATCCTGAAATAAACTTTAAACAATATAAGGACTCACAATCACTTGTGAAGAGGTAGGTTTAAATCAATAAGAACAATAAATTGTTTTCTTCCTTAAATTTATGAACGTTTATTTTATTCAAAAAAAAATTGTGTTCTTAGTCACTATGCCTTTTACTTATATTGATTTTAGTAATTAGTAGAATTTTTACTCTAACAACGAAAATTTTTTGATTTTATTTCAAAGGATTTCTGTCACTTTAAGATAAGTTGAATTTTGCAATTGCACACAAAATAAAATTACATTGCTAACTTTAGTTTTTGCCCAGTTACATTTAAAAAGATTTTTAATTTCACCGCACGAATTTTCTTCTACGTACACTTGTTTAGACTGGGGCAGATTATTAGTACAGCTACGAAGTATGAGTCCAGGGCTCTATGCCTCTTCTAAAACAGTCACGTACGATTAGGTCATCCTCGGGGGCCTTGGATGTCCTGAGCACAGTTTTTGTTATCTACCCCTGTACTCCACCCAAGGAGTGCCGTCGCTATCACCAGTATCTCTTCTACTTGGTCATTTTTTCTCAGCTCATGCGCGTCGTGGTTAGTATCGGTGCCCGAGAAGGTTCCAGATCTGCGGGTAGGCAGCAGATATCCACGTCCTAGGTATGCTGAAAAAGAAACTTGTTTTCTTGCACGTCAGCACCTTTAATAGCTAACTTGAAGATAATTCGCTGCCGTAACCTGCACTACTTTTTTGCGCACTATTAATTATATATATATTCGTTGATAATCATTGAACATATTTTATCCAGCTCTTACGCATCATTGACAGCGCACATGACATATTTCGCACAAACTGTTTAAACAGCAACTTAGTGAGTTTAATGTTTTTTTATTAATTATTTTAAGAAAAAGTAAAGCAAACAAAAGTATGGTAATAAAAAAAGTAAGTGTAAATAATAAATATCAAGATGATAAATAACGCTCCTTTGCAGCGAATATTCCATACTTAAAGAATACACACTAAAAACATGAAAAAACTATGCCGATTGTCAGCAGAATTCTGATATTGTGAACATACATACAAGCAAAATTGTAATTTGACTGCATATATGTTCTAACTTATGTTTATATCTATGTATAAAGGAGTTTCAGGTTAAAGTCGTGGTCGAGGTAGTACTTTTTTTTAATTGTTACGTGTAACAATGCTTCTACAAACTGTAGTTTTAACTAAAAAGTTCCAGTTGCCTTGGCAATCGTGTGTTGGATGGGAAATGTCAATAAATTTAAGTACTCGCAAAGATTAATTTTTCTGATATTATAGTTTAATACTTGCTTGAATAATTGTGCCTCTATTATTATTTTTCCATGCTGAAAAAATCCATACATTATCACACCCTCAAACCTATGAATTTTTAAATAAAAGAAGTATCTGTTTCACTTAAATTTCGTTGAGTTTTTTTAATGATTTCTAAGGATTCTCTCAAATCTTTCGGAAGTCTTTTTTAAGTTTATTAATTAAACTTATCTAGAATAAAGCATTTTTTTTTTACCTCATAAGCTTTTATAGCTTGCTAAAGGGTTTTACATACTTTGAGTGCTTATATCTTAGTATATTGACCCGGTTTAGTGGTCTTCCTTGCATATGAATTTTCTACAATTGATGGGGCTTCATGTTTCTAAATTATTATATTTATTACCTCGATTTATTGCCAACAAGGATTTTTATATTGTAATTAATGCCTTACTGATTTAAAAATAATAGTTGAACTTCTTTTACCACGGCTATTTCACATCGCTTATTTATTTGTTGTACTGTATTAAATAGCTCGTTTTTCGAATTTTCTGTCAATTCACTGAGAATTTTCAATGGCTTTTTATTTTTCAACATTTTGTTAAATAAGTAATTTTTTCGTTATAGGTTACTACAGTGAGAATATGTTTATACATGTGTTTTACGAATCCCACTTGTAAATCGTCAAATTTAAGCTACTATAACTTGCTCGTAGTCTTTGCGTACCTTGAGTTTTTATATCCTAGTTTACTGACCCAATTGACTGGCCTTTCTTAAATACAGATTTCCTAGCATTCATGCAGCCGTGGTCTTGCTAGTTATGGTACTGCAACATAGGTTAATGCATATAAATGTATATGTAGAACACAAAAAATTGGTATTTAACAAGTAATAATTTAAAAATCATAAATCTACACTATTTCATGATATTATGGAAGATTGGAAGTCAAGCGTCATGTAAACTTCTTTCTATATAGAGCATGGGCTGCATGTAAGTATTATTTGTGTATTTTATTACCCAGGGGATGATCAGAAAGGAATCCGGATGAGATAGAAATGTTCTACCAAAAAAACAGGTTCTACATGTTAGTTCATGTATTTTTGATATTACTTACAAAAAAAATATGTACTAGTACAGGTATATTTGTAACGGTAGCATTATATAAGCCACCTTGTTAAGTATGACAATTTCTTATGCTTAGTACGTAAAAATTTACGTGGTACGCGTTTTTTCTGTACCAGTACAAAAACGTAGTTGGCCAGTGGAAGTATTCAGAATATCTGTAGCTGCACTTGTAGCGAATATTCATCAACATATATGGACATGTATAAGGTGCATAATTTATGTACATTATCTCACTTTCGTGCGTGCACGCGCACGTGTACGTGTGTGTGTGCAATTCTAGTAATGTTAATGCATGCACTATGTCAAATACATTCGCCGTATATTTTTTTAGAAAAGGTCCATAAATCTAATGCACTACTTATTTTGAATGTACAAAGTAATCATTATGAAGAGGTAAAAATATTAGTTGCTAAATAATTTTGATGTAAAAATTGAAAAATTACTGTGGCATGTTTAGAAAGTCAACGATAACGTGTACTGGTTAATTAAAATTAGCTGTAATAAAGAATAACCTACAATAGTTAGAAATAACTAATATTCTTCGAGTTACTACATTTACATGAGAAAAAAAAATTCATCCTTCCTGTTGGCAGCGGTTGGCCAAAAGTTCAAGGGGTGAGGATATCAGTATTTGTTTCTTACAGAATTCAAGAAATTGAACGATTTTTTTTTTAGACCGGTTTATTCAAGAAAAATTGCCAACTTTTTTACAAACGTCTTTTCGCTTTAGCTGCTAATCAAAAACTGAGCAGCCTTTGCTGCCTAAGAAACCACGTAACCTGTTTTTTATAAAAGAAATGCCTTAGCAACAAAACACAACGAAACAACACCCTGTGTTCATGCTTTAACGGTTAGACACCCATGTTCAACACTTTCAATTAAATACTGCGTAGCCTCTTCTATTGTTCAAAATAACAGGAGAAGAAAAAACGGCCCCAAAAGCAGCAACTACTTTTGTGCTTTGTATCTGTGACTGTTTGACACTCCGAATCTTGCAGTCAATTAAACCAGGCATATGCGTTAGAAAGGTAAAAATACAAATAAAGAATCAGTAACTCAATAACTAACTAAAAATTAACGGTAATATTTTTCCCCCATGTTTTGAACAAATTAATACACATTCAAGCACTTCCAAATTTAATTAGCTTTCGCGTTGGACGACAAAATATTCCATGAGCGGTTTTAACCTCAACCACACGAATTTCGCCATCATTGCCAGGAAAGGTTTTAGTAACGATACCTTCCCTCTACTGATTTCTTGGTAATTGATTGTCGATGATCAATACCAGATCTCCAGTATTTAAACTAAAACTCGTATCGAACTATTTTTTGCAGAGCAATAAAGTCGGCAGATATTCTCATAATCAGCGACGCCAAAAGGCATCCGCCAAGTATTGGGCTATTCTTCACTTATTTCTAGGGCACTTTGATTGTAAATGATAAAGGACAAACTGAACAGGTCCTAATAAAGAACCGATTAACAAATGGTTAGGGGTGAGGGCTTTTTTGTCGTTTAAATCTGGGGGGACATGAGTCAATGCTAGATAATTAATAGAATGTTCTACTTCAGCTGAAAGAGTAAGAAGCATTTCCTCGATAGGAGCTCGTTTTTTCAAAATTACGGCTAGTGTTTCTTTAATGCTTCTGATCATGCATTTCCAAACCCCACCCATGTGTGACGCTGTTGATGGGTTAAAATTCCAAGAAAAGTTTTCTTTTGAAGCGAACTCAGAATGCTTATTTTTATTTAAAGATGCTATTGCATCTTTTAATTCTTTGTGAGTGCCTCTAAAATTTTTCCTATTGTTGCTAAAAATTGAATGGGGAAAACCAATTCTTCCGTGAATCTTTGTATTGCAATAACGGCTGAGTCTGTATTTAAACTGTCAGCTAATTTAATGCAAATTGATTTCGTTGTTAAAAAAGTTAAAAAAACTCCCCAACATTTTTCACGCATGCGACTAATTTTTACATAAATTAGACCAAAATAATTAAGGCCGCAAAAGGAAAAAGGGCGAAGTTAATATCTAAGGCATAAGTAAAAAAGATTAGCCATTTTTGGGCTCGGAGAAAATGCTATTAAAATTGTGCAAATGTCACATTTACCTTTAATGCTTTTCAAAACCTTTCGAGCTTTTATAATTTAAAATCTTTGTCTTAGCTCATTTAAAATTGTTTTAGTTCATTTATGATAAAATCGTTCGTGATAATTTCTTATTGATAAACGAGTTACCACATGATTTCCATCTAAAATTTAAGGCATACATTTTTCATGCTCTCCAGGAATGAATTGAACACGGCCATTAACACGTAAAAGATTTTCGTTTTCTTAAAAAAGGATTTGGCGGAACTAAATGACTATCACGCAACATAATTTACTAATTGTTAACATTTTAATTTCTTTATCGAATGAATGTGACTAAATTAATTTGAGCTATAACTTTTCCGAATTGTGGAGGCATTCTAAATCTATTATTGTATCTTCTTTTTTTAACAAAAATCCGCCGCAAAAAGTACGAAATAAGTTGATTTAAGTAATTTCGACCACGAAGAAAATTTCTAGAAATCTGGCAAAAAAACAGGTAATTTAAGAGATTCGGGAGATTCTTGAAAATATTTCAAAGCACAAGTTAACCTTACTTCTTCAAAACCAGAGTTTTAATTTAAATTCAACTTTCTAAAAGGCCAAAAAACTTCCTCTCTTGTTAAGGAAAGACGGTCTGACCAACCATCGATTGTTACTACTTAAAGTTTCCGAAACTATTCTAGTCGCATCATCCACTGGAGTTTTGCCGAGAGGTACCCATCTCCATTTAAAATTTTGCTTTTTTTCAAAAATTTCACTCAAACAGTTTACTACGGAAGTGTCTTTTAAAGGGGGAAAGTAATCTAAGTAAGGACGATTTGGGAATCAGACCAAAAATAACGACAGTTGGCACAAAAGGAGTGTTCTCTTTCAATCAACTCGGCAAGCCCAACTGCTAATACGGCTTCTTGAAGTTTCAAACGGGGAATAGTTACAGTTTTCATTGGGGCTACATGATTTTTCGAAGCTCTAATGCTTGTCTGAAAATTTTCATTCTGAAGTATGAACCTCCAATAGGCAATAGCCGCAAAGGCTTGAGAACTCACATCACAAAAAATGTGTAATTCCGTGGTGAAAATTGGGCTTTCTTTTAATTTATATCATCTTGGTACATCGTAAGATTCAACGATTAGAGTCTTTCGGAGCTATTGTAACCAAAGCTCATTTTAAGCATGTTCTAATGGTTGGTCCCAAGAAATTCCGCTGTGCCAGATCTTTCGCGAAATTATAGAAAACTAGTTAAAAACCCAAGTGGGTCAAAAATTGACACAATTACACTTAGGAATTCTCGTTTTGTTGGTTTTTTTTTCTTGGAATACAAACCTTCTTGAATTTTTTTAGCCACGAAACAATAAGATAAGACATTAGAACTGTTGAGTCATTGTAAACCGAGAACTCGTTTTTTTTTGTCTTCGAATAGGCCTAAATGAACTGAATTTTGTTCATTATCCACCAAGGACTCGAAAACTTGAGGCTCATTGCCAGTTCAACCATATATTTCCCAATTGGCATTTTTTTTTAGTATGAATTACTTTCCCGATTAGTTTTTTAGCATCCGAGACGGAGTCTGAACTACCCAAAAAATCGTCCATATAAAAATTTTTAACTTTACTTTTAGCCGCTTCTAGAAAGGAATTTGGAAATAATTTGACATTCTTGGTTTTTATAAAAAGAGCGGTAGTTAAAGAGGATTTTGCGCCAAATAAAAAAGAGGTCAGAACAAATCCTTGGGGTGGTGGGGCAGGTTAAATCGATCCCTTCTTCTCCACAAAAATCTTTGCGCATCTGTACCTTCTTTAATGATTTAAATATTCAAGAACATGTCTTTCATGTCCCCTTTGTAAGCGACAAATTTTTTCCTAAAACGCATCAAAACACCCAATAGATTTTCCAATTAATCATGCCAAGTCAGCATACGGTGGTTGAAACTTATTGAACCTGATTTCGCAGCAGCATCGGAAACCAGACGAACTCGACCTGGTATATAAGGATTGGTTACGCCAAAATGTGGCAAAAACCACACTGGCCTGTTGACAGACGTATCAGCTTTTTTGGCGAAATCAAGCTCGAAACGTCGACTTATTTCTTTATAATAAATATCAGTATGATGAGGTCACGATCTAGTTTTCTTTCCAAAGAATGCAAATTATTTAAAGCATTCAAGCGACTATTAGAGATTTGTAACGAATGATTTTTCCAAAGAAGATGCACTTCCGAAGCATTTTCTAAATATCTACTTGTTTCTTCAAGTATTTTAAATGCATGAACATTACTTTAATTCCTACCTTAAAACTTCATGACACCGACCGCATCAATATTAAAATATTCTTTTACGAGTTTATGTAAATCGAAGTCAAGAGACAATCAATTCCAAGCTGGAAATTTTCGTCTACTTAATTAAAATTTGATACCATTTCATGAACTTACTAGCCAAGTAAACACATTAACAAATAAAGTGAATTCTTACAAACTACAATAAATTCTCTACATATGATGAGGTTTGCATAGTCTTGACCTATTAAAAAATCTGGAGATGAAGTAGAGGGAACTATTTTGATGCCAGATTTAATTTCGCAAAAGTTCGTTAAACTATTAGTTAAAGTTTGAGACAGAAGACCAAGATTTTCAAAAACTATAACATTATCAAGTTTGAAGACATCAGTAGAGTTTTTGATAGTAGAACTTGTTTTTTTGTTTATAAAAGATGACGGGACTAAATGACTAACAGTATGTAAGCCAACTTTAAGTGGAACAAAATTTGCCCTGATTTCGTTGGCAACTTTGAAGTTAATCACTGTAATTGTTAAACCTTCGTCTAAAATGGCATGAATATATTTAGAAGATTTTTTTCTGCTTATAAGAAGAGAAAGAAGTTTTAATTTTGGTTGGGCATCTAGTCATAGACTTTTCCGAAAGGTTGATACAACAGAATTATGATTGGTATTAACGAAATTAGGCCTTGAGATCGCTTCGTTACGAGATGAAGAGCTCGCAAGCTACATGTCATGGCTAAAATAAAGTGAACTATTATGCCTTAATTTGTAATGAGACTATCTGCTTACATTCTTAAATTCAGGACGTGAATGTCGCTTTCATAGGCAATTAAAACACATACTGAGCCTCCTTGCCACACTCCATCTTTCCTTCACAGACTTTCGCATTCAATCATTACAAGCCACTTTTGCGTGATTTCCTCAGCCACATAAGGCATGGCGCAAATTCTTATTTTTGTTTTTAGGAGAGACTTAACTGTTAGCAATAAAGGCAGATTTTTTACTCAAAAGACGAGGACTAGACTTCTTATCTAAAGAAGCACTTGACAGGCCTTTGATATTTTGAAGATCAACTATACCAGCAGACTCGTTTTGGCTTCACTTAATAAAAATTCCCTTAAAATTTCTAATTAATCTTTTTCGACTCCTTGCACATTTACATACCTAGCATAGTCTTGAATCATGGTTGTTGGTACTTTTCTCAAGATTTCTTTTAAATATTCTGGGCTATAAAGATAACCTTAGTAAATTAAGGATTTTAAAGCTATAACAGCGTTATTTAATTTTGATAAAAACTCGACAAGATTCATGCTGCAAGACTCCAAATGTGGTAAAGATCTTATTTCATGAGCGATTTTCTCTCAGATCACATTTTTATTTAAAAAACGAAGCTCAAGAGTAACGAAAATTTGACTCACACTTCCACCAGGAACAAACGAAGTTTTAGCAGCATCTTAAGCTTTTCCTAACAAGGATTCATAGAGACGCAATACATTTTATTTTTGAGAAAATTCACATAAGTCCGTTGATAATTTGAAAGTATTTCCAAAATAAGGCCTGTAAAAATGGTCTCCTGAAAAAGTTGGTAATTTTTTCGCTGACATTCTATTGCCAAATCGTGCGCTCTGTGCAGCGCACGTAAAATCCTTGTTTAAAAAATTCGATGACTCAATAGCTTTGGCCGATTAAGTAAAAGGATCACTAGATTTAAGGTTACTTTCACAAGTATTCGTACCACACATCCAAATATTATTTTCTGGTAAATTTAAAGATCGGCGCAAAAAGAGAAAAGAATTTCTTTCTGTAATAAAAATATGATTGTCAAACTCGGCCGCGTCATCCTCCTCGGGCTTCGAAGTAGTGGCAGTGGCAGCATAGGCTGCAGCATAGCAGGCGCACTGGGCAGCAGGCATGCAACGCCTAGGCAGCACAAAATCAGCCACGAGGGTCAGAGCAACAGCAGGATTTGTGCGTGGAGCTTGACAACTTGATTGCGCTATTTGAGCTGGAAGTTCGTTCTCAGAGACAGGGCCAGCAAGAAAGGGCCTGGGTATAACCTCCTAAATAGGAGCATGACGCCCCCATCTCATATCAGCAGATATACGCAAATCAGCGTTTATTCAAAAGAACTTTTTTTTTTTTTTCTAATCAAGCTTAGGATTTAACTCAAAGTGTCCTATCACGATTACCAAAATGTTTCTTATACAATTCAAGACATTAAACAATTTATTTTCAGACAGGTTTATTCGAAAAAAATTGCCAACTTTTTTACAAATGTATTTTTGCTTTAAGAACTGTTTAAGAACTGAACAGCGTTTGCAGCCTAAGAAGCCACGTAACCTTTTTTTTATAAAAGAAATGCCTTAACAACTGAATAAAACAAAACAACATTACGTGTACATGCTTTAACGGTCAGACATCCATGTTGGACACTTAAATGTAAAAATGACCCCAAAAGCAGCAACTATTTCATGCTTTGTACCTGCAACTGCTTGGAACTCTGAATATCCCAGTCGATTAAAGCACGCATACGCGTTAGAAAGGTAAAAATACAAATAAAAAATTAGAAAGTAAATGACAAACTAGAAATTAATGGTAACCGTATCCAACTATAATTCAATATAAACAACAGAATAATAATACGAGTATAACAAGAGAAAATATAGTAATTAGTACAGTAATTACTTGCAGTCACTTTCGTGTTGCATGATTGTTTTTTAGTCAAAAAGAATTCCTACTGAGCCAAACATTTCACACAGCATACAAATAAAATGAGACAGTGACAATTCCATACATGCATATATATGTATATCTTCCTGTATAATATAGTCGTAAGAGTTAGAGCGAGGTTATGCTCCCCCCGCTCCCCCCCCAAATAAGGTGGTTGTTCTTACATTTTCTTGCATTTTTCGAGTAATCCTACTTTTCTGCTAGCTCCCCCATGCTCCGCCCTGCTCCTTTCCAGCTCCCCTCCCCACTCCCCCCACTCCCCCCAGCTTTCCCATTTATAATGTAAATATATTCGTAAAGCCTTGCATATTCACTGTTACAAGTGGTCTAATTTTCACATATAATTTTATTTGACCATAACAAAAAATTTTGTTACAATTATCTTACTAACGATGTTCATTTTGATTATATACTCTAAAATGTATTTTTAGGTGCTCTGCTCTTACATAACCTTTTCCACAATTTTGACAAATATTTTTTTTAACATTTTTTTTATGACTTTTCAAATGTCTCTGTAAGTGATAATTTCTTTTGAAACTTTTTTCGCAATTAATACACTTAAAATTTTTTTTAAAGTTTTGGCACTTCTTTGTGCAACGCAAATAGTTTTTTTTGTCTAATATTATAATGCTACACAGATCACATACAAAAAATTTTTTTTTGTAAATTTTTTCGTGCGATGATAGACACTTTTGTTTTGAAAATTTTGAGTTACATTTGTCACACTGATAAAATTTTGCATCCATGATGGTTTATCTGAAAACATATTACAAAGAACGGATTGTTTATGATTAAATAATTCTGGGTACTAGTCGGTACTGAAATTTGCTTTTTTGATGAAAGAGAAAATTGGCAAGAAAGTATAAAAATAGTAATGAACTATAGAATAGTTTTTTTGTTACTCTAAAATTTCATTCCAAACAATATCGTTAGTTTCAAATTTGTTTTTTAATTCAATTTAGATAAGAATTTTTCTTGGGTTTCTACATCTAGACAATGCAATATATAATTGCCCATGAGAAAATAATATTTTTCTAAGGTATAATCCTAAGGCATCAAAACTTTGACCTTGATATTTATTGATAGTCATAGAAAAAGGTAAAGTAAATGGATATTGTTTTCTGTACAACATAAATGGTAGCGAAGAAAAATTGTTTGTTTGTAGTATTATTCTTGGAATAAAGACTTTATTTCTTTTTTTTTTCTCCTGTGATTATTTCAGCTTTGATGTTGTATTTCAATAATTTTGTAATCTTGTACCATTGCAAAGTCCTTAAGATATGTTTAAGTTTTGTAATAATATAACAATAGCGTTAATTTTCAGATTAAATTCATGTGAAGGAAGACCTTCTTTAATACTATATAAATATTCTGTAGGGAAATTGATATAAATATTATCGTCTGATTTATCTACTCCTTTGCAAGTTGCTTAATCAATACCTTAGTATATTACTTATGTTCCTACCATATTATTTAAAGTTTTTTTGTTCAAAAAATGAGTGTATTCATTGTTAGATGTTAATATAGCTTTACTTATAAAAGAATCATCATCATTATTACAAATTTTAGAACATACATCATTTGATTTTCATCTCTGAGAAATTATCAAAGTTTTAATTTTGCCTTCTCCTATATCCAGTAGCAATGAAGAAAATTTCTTATCAATTGAACGTATATTATTTTTTAAATAAAAAATAATAAATAAAGGCCAAAAATTGGAAAAATTTATGGTTTCTTGAACAATAGTAATTTTGCTTCCGTTTTTTACTACTGGGAGAATTCAACGAAAGTCTTTACCTAAAATTATTATTTTATTTCCAAAAGGTTTAATACTACTAAATAAATCTTTTAAAGTCCTATCAACGATGTTTAACGCTTTTTTTTGTATCATAGAAGCTTCATCCCAAATAATTACTTCTACATTACGTAATTTTTGTTTATCTGGCTCAAACTAGAAGAATGCACTTTCTATAGTGCTCAAGTATAATGAAAGTCTGAAAGTTCTGTGAGTGGTCATTTCCTTTGGGAGCAGAATAGAAGCAAAACCTATTGAAGCCATTGTAAGAACTTTTTTTTCAATTGATATGAAATAATGAATTTATGTTTTGTATAGAAAAGTTTTTCCAGATCTACCAGGACCATCGATGAAAAAAAATTTTTTTTTAAATTTTATTATTTCTTGAAAAATTCGACGTTAATTATGACTGAGTTGTAGAAACATTTCATGGAATTTATGTTTACAAAGTATTCTTTCATCATTGTTAGTATCGATATTTTTTTCAGTAGATGTAAAAGGAAGAATTTTTTTTTCGTTGCAATTTGAGAGTCTAGTTCGCTGCCAAATTTTCGTTTAGACATTTTGTAACTTTTTAAAACGAATTGACGAAGTAAAAGTAAACAAAGAAAAAAATACCAATGGGCCAAAATTTTGGTTGTAATAATTTACCAATGGGCCAAAATTTTGGTAACAAAAAATAAAGAGAAAAAAAATCAATTAACAAACGATACTGTTAAAACAAAATCAATTTGTGATTCTAACAATATCGTAATTTTGTAATTTTTGACGAAATTTGAAATCTTTTAATACGTTGTCGTTTTAAATATCTAAAAATTAGGCATTAGTCAGGAAAAATAAGTAGTGATTGTTGAAAATTCATGTAATTAATATCAATATTAATTTAATTCAATTATGATTAATATACATTTATTACACATATAAATTTTAGGTAACAATTAATATAATTCAGGTTTCTTCCTCACTTCGTAAATCTAATTTGCAATTACGGGGGTTGGTGTGCAGAGCGTACTGGGGGCATATATAGTAATAAGAGTTTAACATTATCTATTGACACATACAGGATAGACAGCTCTTTTAAAAAAGGGAGTCACTAGAAAAAATAATAAAGCTCATCAACAAAAAGTCAAGGGCACATCTCTCTGTCTGTATAAACTTTACCACTTTTATTTGAAATTAGCAGCTTGTTCTTCATATTTTCTGAAAAGCAGACCAACAATCATTCCCCAGCGTAGAAAATTCATTCCCTAGTATTTTCGAAAAATGCCATAGTCTTCCGAATTCTGTAAATATACTTCAACATATTATTTTCATACTAACAATCAATTTTACCATTTTTTAAGGCTTGAAAAAATATCAATACAAACCTTATTTTGAAAAACTTACACTAATAACACAATACAAGGTGGAGTTCGCACGCAGAGCATGCAGGGGGCGGAGCCCCACTAATATATATATAAACGTACTTATGCATACTGGCCTTATAACTTATCAATGTTTTCAGTATATATTCTAAAAGCATGTAAAGTCCTTATAAGTCACCTTACATAAAGATACATATATATATAAATATTTCTATCTACTATATAGCAGAACGTGTACTTTGCGCAGTTCGCAGTACAGTATAGAAGCCATGTGCAGCAAACAAACTGAATAGACTACCCATGGTACTGGAAAGTCCTGTACCAACGCTATTGAAAAACTTTTACTAGTATAGTTATAAAATCAACTCATCACTAATTTTTCGGTGAGCTGAAAAAGTATGTAAAAATGTTAGACTGGTTGCAGAAACCTAAAGACCTGGGCAATATTTTTTTATGCCGATCACTTTTCGTATTGCTTATTCTGGTAACAACTATTTTCCGTGCGATAACTATTTTAAAATGGTTTTAGGATACCGCTGAGGATCGTTGTTATCTTGTATTCGTAACAGTAATTTCGTTTCAGAAGAAGTAGTTGCTCTAAATTTTATTTTTTCGATGATTAGTCAGTGACTTTATTAATCACAATGTGATATTTTATATTGTTTTAAAAAACAAAAAGTATCAAATACAACCGTGAAAAGACGGAATATAGGGAACGAGCTCAGAAGTCATCCTTACTTTATTCATGTATATATATGTATATATATACATATATACACACATATATACATATGTATCTGAAGAAAACAAGGAATAAAAAGGCTTTTAAATGAGACTTAAATTGGCTGTTTATTGAGTCTTACCAATTTTAAAATAATACGCAAGAATCCCATCTCGTGTGATAATATACAGAGCTAGTAATATTTGCAATGAGTCTATTCACTTGATTTAAGAAGAGTTACAAAAGAAGGAGAGTGAGCTTACAGGGGGTGAGCTCTGATTTTTCTATTGATTCCTTGCTAAAACAGCCACTGTACTCTTATTTTTGCTTACTCATTGCCTCGATCTTCTCTCACGTGGTATATTTGTTCTTATTTTTCTAGAAAGTGGGAAAAATTCGGTTTTAATACAATGCAAATAAAATTTTTTATTATAAATATCTTTTTTAAAAAGGACTACTAAAACATTGTTAGTGTTTTTTATATAAATTTTTGCCACAAATATCTGTAGTCATTTAAAATCTCGCAAAAATTTTCTTATTAGCATGAGTAGCATAATGTGACATGCTTCTTAAAAAATGTTATGAATTTGATAATAGTATTACGCTAAACCTAATGCAATAACAGCATCTTAAAATGTTCTATAAATTTTTACGTCAACTTATATCAACATTTCTAAAATTTCGTCTTTATTAATGCAACTGAAGATTAGTTTTAAAAAAAGCTCCAAATCTTTACAGGACAGTATTTTCGATGGACTTGGTGTTCAAGTATTCTAAACTCTTTTTCATTTCATTCAAGTGTTTGCTACCTTACTACGACATTCGTAATCTATATTAATAACATAGGAAATTTTGTTCGGCAATGTTTTGGCCAAGTGTAAAACAAAAATCCAACTGCTTCAAACGAGAAATAATGTTTAACAATTATATATAACAATTATATTAACATATATGTATATATCTCCCAAAATTATATAGTTATTTGTGTAGGGCGTTCGACATATTCCCCTACAGCCACTCCACAGCCCTTCCACAGGTTCCCCACATGGCCCCCCCACAGCCCCCCACAAATAAGCTGAAATTCGACCATTTTCATAGCTTATGTGACATTTTCTAAATTTTTTCTTAGAGCCCCCCCCCCACAGCTCCTCCACAGCCCTCCACAAAATTTTGCCTGTCCCTCTACAGACCTCCTACAGCCCCTCCACAGCCACCCCACACTATTTTGCCTGTCCTTCCACAGTACACCCAAAGCCCCTCACAGGCCCTCCACACTATTTTTCATACATCATCTCATGTATACTTGTTAAATGATAAAATAATAATCAATGACTTTCAATTTATAACTACAAATATTGCCGATTTATTTTTAAAAATCAATAAGTAAAGTCAATAAATTATGTAAAAATCTCTTTTTAAACAATCTGTTCTACTTCTGTATTTTTTTGCCTATCTACTTAAATAAATAAATCATTTTTATTTTTGAATCTTAATAAAGCCACATATAATGAACTATGAGAATATAAGAATTTTTTTTAATAAAAACCTACATTATCGAAACTTCGACCTTGGGATTCGTTAATTGCCATAGCAAATGCTTAAACAATTAAAAATAGTTTACGATACAAAATAAATGGTAATGTTGAGGAGTCTCCAGCTTCTAAAATTATTTTTGAAATGAAGACTCTGTTTCAAATTTTTTTTCCATTTATTATTTCTTCTTCTATATTTTACTGCAATAATTTTGTGATTCGCAAGCTTGTTCCATTACAGAGTCCATCTGATGGACTTAAATTTCTCAGTAATATCACTATTGTACCAATTTTTAGATTAAGTTCATAAGGAGGTAATCCTTTATGAATACTGTTCAAAATTTTTTACCGGAAAACTTAAATAAATATTATCGTCTGATTTTTTAACCCCTTTATGAGTTGTGTTATCTTAACTATAGTGAGTTTTAATTTCTCCAGTTAATTTTTTAAGAATTTTATCATTCAAATAAGAGGTGTTCTCGTTTTGCGATGTAAGTATAACACTATTCATCGAACAACTGTGGACATTAGAGAATATTTTAGAACATAAATCATTTTAGATCCAATTTTTAGGAATGTTAAAAGTTTTTATTTCCTCTTACCTAATTTTTTGAAGCAATTTCGAAAATTTTTTATCGTTAGAGTGAATATTGCTTACTAATTTTAAAATTTGGATTAAGTTCCGTAAAAATAAAGATTTAATAATTTTTTCAAGTATGATTGGTCTATTACCGTTTTTTATCACTGGGAGAATCTGGTGAAAGTCACCTCCTACAATAATTAATTTACTTTCAAAATATTTTTCAGTATCACATAAATCTCTTAACGTTCTGTCTACGATTTCCAATGCTTTTTTTGGAATTTTTGAAGCCTCATTCTGAATAATTAAATCAACTTATTTTAATTTTTTTGCATCCGACTTAAATTCTGAAAATGCACTCTATATTATTAAGATCTAAAGGAAGTCTGAAAGTTTTATGACTGGTCTTTGGAAGATAAATTAATGCTATGCCAGTCCATGCCATTGACATGATTTTTTTATTTTGAAAAATAAAAAAATTAATTAACGATTTATATGAATAAGATTTTCCTAACCCTCGAGGACCATATATAAAGAGAATATTACTTTTTTGTTCGCTAATAATATGAATATATTTTTTCGGTCATTATTCAAACTTTTAACTTCAAGTTAAACATTTCTTTACTGAAATGTATTTCATCATTTATATCTTTTCTTTCACTCTCCATTTTTTTTTGGTCTAGGTAAATTAAAGCATCCACATGATGTATCTTCTAATTATAAAATTTAGGTAATATGTGCAAGAGCTAAACTATCTATATTATTAGGCAAAGTTTTCGTCAAGAATTCTTTATGTTTATTCCATATTTTATCACCTTGAATGTTTTCTGAAATTAAAAACCAAGCAAAAAATTGTCTTAATTGATACGGAAACATAACAGTAAAGGCTTCTTGAAACATATCATCAATTTTTTAATAATTGTCTATTAAACCCATTGCAATTGCAGTATCTTTAGAAGTTTTATGAACTTTTTTTTTAATGTTCTAATGTCTTTGAACAATATTAAACCAGTCGCTTTATTGATTACAAGTTAAAAAAAAAATCTTTCATCATTTTTTGGGGATACAATGTTTAATCGACCAATTGCGATATCTTTTACTGAATTTTTCCTTTGAGAATAATTTTTAGTTCAAGGTTACGATTTGAATTTTCATCTGTTTAAATTTCGTTGTTCGAGAAATTTACTATAACGTGAACTTTAAATAAATCTGAGAAGCTTTTAATTTCAATACTTGTACCATAAGTCCCAGTTTTTGACGTTTTGTTAATATATTTATTACTACTTTTTACCTTTTGATAACAATCCTTTCCTACTCTAAATTTATAGTAATTTTGCTATTTATTCACAACATTAGTGATTTTTTAAAAACGCGTTTTTATGTGAAAATCTTCGTCACTATACAGAAATTAAAAAAAAGTTGTGAATAAACATTTTCCGTCCCCTGTTACGCTAATTTTTATATTTTTCATTTTTAAAGATTTAAAAAATTTTAAGTTTGATTCTAAATTAAATTTTAATACTACAAAGTACAAACGATTTTTGCAATTTACAGTGTGGAATACTGTAAAAAAGTTATTTTCATATTCGTCATTGAATCTAAAAATGAAAAGTTTTTTCTAACTACTTATATCAATTGATTAAGTATAGAAAGCATAATAGTAACAAAAATAATGTAAAGTATATGTTATGTAAGATTCAAATAATTAACATGTGATTAAAATAGTAGTTATGGCTACCTGTTGACGACCTGGACTGCTGCGACAACCTTCACGCACACACTTCCAAGGACTACTGAGTCCAAGTGCCAACTCCTGCTCGTTGGATCTCCTGGTGCCCGAAGCAGGTGCTGCTGAAAGATCCCTGCAGTAGTAAAAACGGTAGGCCTATTTTATAAATATCATGTCCCTACCGTGTACAAGTATTGTGCCAAGCTGCAACTGCTGAACCTGCACCCGCAGGGCTAATGCTGCATAAAGTCAGTTCAAGTCAGGTAGTTGGGCAGGGTAAACTTTGTATAGAAGTAATGCTAAGTTCTAAGTAATTAATAAATGCAAATAAACGCTTAAATGTTAATCTCGCCCAGTTATGTATATTGATTGCCAGCTATCCATCCTATCAGCTTTGCCCTGCAGTAAATAATAATAAAGTAGAATTGTATTTGCCATGTCTTGCTGCTGACTGCAAGGCACGACACATCACAATATATATGTAAGGATGACTTTTGGGCTCGTTCCTAGAATTTCGTCTTTCCATGCATATATTTCATACTTTTTGTTTTTTAAATCAGTATAAAATATTTCATTGTGATAAATAAAGTCACTGACTTATCATCAAGAAAATAAAATTTGGAGCAACTACTCCTTGTGAAACGAGTTACTGTAAGAAATACAAGATAAGTCCACTCATCGAAGGTATCTTAAAACCATTCCTAAACAGTTTGCGTGAAAGCTACAGTATTTCTGACACCAAGAACATTTCTATCTTATCCTGATTCCTTCCCTATCATCCCCTTGGTCATTTTGTTTCCACACAACTTTTCAATCATATTTCTAATCAAATTACGAATTTTTTACGGAAATGACAGTTGATAACTTTAATTTGGGAATTTTTTGATTAGGAAATTATTGCTTGTCTGGACGAAGTTTGTAATATCAGCATATCCCAATGTGAGAGATAAAAAAAACTTATCTAGTTGCATCGTAAAATCTTTAGCGAAAATCCAGGCTGTTTAAGTAATTTCCAGTACCCTTCAACTTTACATAATAGAGACTCCTTCTGCATCCAGAGTCATCCCGTGCCCATGCAGTTTTGTGAAAAGGTCCACGAAGAAATAGAGCGGATGCTAAAACTTGCGATAGTTAAACCTGCACGTAGCGTACGTATGAACCCTGTGCGACCTGCGGTCAAATCAAATGGGACCATTCGTTTGTGTCTTGATGCGTGAGAGCTAAACGAACGTTTGCAGAATGACCAAAAAGGGTCTCTCATTATTGACGACTTATTTTGACACTTTCAAGAGTTTGAGTGTATAACAAGCATTGACCTTACCATATTCTTTTGACGGGTTACAGTAAAGTGAATAATCACGGCTATTTACGGCCTTCTTACATTGTGGTCAGATTGTCGCGTACCATTCGGCGTCAAAGGTAGTGGGGCTGCACTCGCTCGTGTAGCCCGAGTTACATTAAGTAAAGTGTTAAGTATCATTTATGACTTCATGGATGACTAGATATAAGTCTCGAGTAATTTTCAGAATCACACATCTCATTTCAATCAGTTATTGATTTATTGAACAATGCGGGTGTCACTGTTAATTTTTAAAAAGTTGAATTTTGTAAAGAAAAAATTAGGTATTTAGAACATATCATCAGTCATGGAAGCGTTAGAATTGCTCCTAATAATGTATTGGCCATTCATAATTTTCCAGCTTTAACTAACGTTAAACAATTACAAGCTTTCATCAGTTTAGTCAACTTTTTCTCAAAATTCTCTGGTTATCTTACGACCAAACTGGAACTATTGGCGATACTCTTTGCAATGTTAAAGTTCTGCTCCTTCATCTTCAGAATTAAAGTTATAATCAAGACCGATCATGGTGTGTTAAGTTAACGCACATTCAGCGTGTTTTGCACTGAGCTCTTGAAAAAGTCCACGAGTTTAAGGTCCAAGATCGTCGACGTCGGAAAGCTTGGCAGGATCATAAGACACGTTTGTTACGTAAACTG
Source organism: Copidosoma floridanum (assembly GCF_036245765.1). Classification (NCBI taxonomy): domain Eukaryota; kingdom Metazoa; phylum Arthropoda; class Insecta; order Hymenoptera; family Encyrtidae; genus Copidosoma; species Copidosoma floridanum. Next base: position 7,187,316 of record NW_028321903.1, on the reverse strand, counting down.
TATCAAGAGTAAAGGACCCTGAACATCCGATCTTAGATTTACTTAGATGCGGGATGCATCTACTCAGACGGACGAATCCTATCTATGAAAAGAGGCGGAACGTTGTCAGAGGAGAAAAGAGCGTGTTTACAAACAATAGAGATTATGGAAATTAAGGGCAAAAGGGTTACAAAAATGAATAAGGACTTTTACATTCCATCAGTGCAATAGAAAGATCGGGAAGACTATTAATTAAGTCAAACTTGATATATTCCTTCAGTGCTTCTATATAACAGCTAGTAATTGATGATAAAATAGCTTATAGAAATGCTAATTATCTCGTGTATTTACCTATAAACTGCACTGTCGATCTGCCTACTCCATGGTCAAAATCTCATCTCATCTGGGCTATGCAAGAGATTACACAAGGATTGATCGAACGAGAGCGCCAAGATCTCTGACAACGCTGTAAGGAACATTACAAAATGATTAATAAATCTTTTGTATTATTACTATGACGGAGGAATTGCATAAAATGCTAGGTCATGTAAATTTTCAACATCGTGAAATATTAAGTAAAAATTAGTTATTAGAAAATATACCAGTAAAATTTGAAAATGACTATTTAAAATGTAAGGTATGTATAGAAAACAAGATGCATAGTATAAAATTTGATAATAATAGGCAAAGAGCAAAAGATTTACTTAAAATTATTCATGCAGATTTAAATGGTCCTCACGTAGATGGTTTAGGCAGAGAGAAATGTTTTTTAATTATAATAAATGATTATAGTAAATTCGTTGGAGTATACACATTAAAGTCGAAAAGAGACACAGTTTAAAATTTAATAGCTTACGTAAATTTATTTAAAAATGTTACTGGTAAGAAAGTTGATAAATCCAGATGTGATAATGGCTTAGAATTTATTAATTCTGATGTTCAAAATTTTGCGAATCAAAAGGGCATTATAGTAGATACTTGCCCTCCATACGTACATGAATTCAACAGTACTGCTGAAAGATACATAAGAATAATAATGGATATGGCTAGATGTTTGTTAGCGGCTGCTAAGTTAGACAGGAAATATTGGCCAGAGGCAGGAAAAACAGTGGCTTATTTAAAAAGTAGAATATTAGCCAATACTATAGAAAAAAAGACTCCTTATGAGATTTTGCTAAAAGAGAGACCAAATATTAAAAATTTAATAGTTTATGGAAGCAAAGCTTATGTAATAATATCAGACGCTAAAAGAAGTTGTAAATGGAACCAAAAGGTAGATAAAGGTGAATTAGTAGGTTTTGAAAATGTGGGATATCAAATTTCAGTTAATGGGAAAGTTATAGTAGCTAGACATGTGGAATTTAAAGATAGTAATGTAAAAATAGTAGGATTTAGTGATAATAAGTCGAGTACTGATAGTGAGATAGAAAATAATAATGATAGCAAACATGATTCAATTTTTGGAGGTGAAAATAAAGAAGAAAATACTGTTGAAAAGGAGGAAGAAAAAGAAAAGGTGATAACTCGTAGAAAATCTAACAAAAATCGTAAAGAACCAAATAGGTATGAATCAGAGACTTATAGCACATTCATCTCTGTAAACTTTGCGAGCGCTAATGCTTCTTAAAATTTTAGTGAGGCAATAAATAGCAGTAAAAGTATTAATTGGCAGGAGGCAATATCAAATGAATTTAAATGTATAAAGAAAAATAACACTTATGAATTAGTAAAAACGCCTCAAAAAGAAAATACTTATAAATGACTAAAAAAAGTGAAAATAAATCTTAAGCGAGAAAGATTGTTAGAGGCTTTAAGCAAGAAAAAAATAATAGTGGACTTATACTCTTCCGTAGCAAAAACATAGACTTTAAAAAAATTATCACATGTATGTTTACAGAATTATGTAATAAAACAAATGGACTTTGAATTAGCTTTTCTAAAGGGTCATTTAAAATCAGAAAATTTTGTTAAACAACTGGAAGGTTTTTATGATAATTTGGGTAAAGTGTGGAAACTGAAAAAGCTTTGTATGGTTCACAAAAAAGTTCACGAGTATGGTATAAATGTTTGGATGAACATTTGAAGAAGTTGGGATTCAAACGTATTCATAACAACTATTGCTTGTATATGAAACATGATAAAAACAATTCATTATATCTAATTATTTTTGTGGATGATTTAATTATAGGTAGCAAAGATCAAAATGAAATTACATAAGTAAAAGCATTATTAAGAAAAAAAAAATTTTTATATGAATGAAATGAATACAGTAAAAATATATTTAGGTATAAATATACTAACTATGATCAAACATAAGGTACAATGCAAATAGATCAGGAAAATTGTATTGAGTCATTAACAAACATATACAATGTAATAAACTCAAAATTGTATGAAACTCCAATAGAAAAAAATTTGAAATGTGAACCAACACATTCTGCATCTTACTAATATACAAAGCAAAGTCGCTAAAACCATTGTAATCGCTAACCATGAAAACTACTGAACCGATTTTGCTGAAATTTTGCACACTGATTCATGACACTTCCTTGATGGTTTTAGTATAGTTTTTATTTAAAAAAATTTGATAACAATAGCAATAAATGAGCTCAAAGTTTTGCAAAAATAGGCCAGCTTTTCCCTTTAGCTCAGTAAAATCCACTAGGTGGCGTCGACATAAAATCGAGGCTACCTGCAACAGAACTAAGTAAGTGTGGTTATAATACGCCCGAGCGTCTCAATAGTGATGCAGTCATGCTTCGGCAGTTCAACGAGCTGCATAGAGAATGCTGATGATAGTCTTGCAGCTGGATATCCCGGTTACGTACGACACTCTTTTGTGAGGGGGAAGGGACCTAGGTTTTCATTCACCCTGAATTTCGATGAGTGCGATAAAAAAAAAATTCATTCCAACCAATGACGTCTCTGGCATAGTATCAGGAGACATATCTAGCCAGAGCACAATCTGCACCAACTCTTCAGAGTTGTGTGGCAGTCCCACCATCCTGCCTGGTGCAGTTATAGAATTTTTGGCTACAAATGTAAGCCAGGGAAAACAGCTCTGAGGGGTACGGGCAGACACAACGGCTACCTTCATAGTCGTCGCGTCCCCAACGCCCTTACCCACATGTTCCCGTCTAACGATGAGCAGTTGGTTATCCGGGTAACGATCCGAAAACGAGATATTCTTTGGTTAGCGGTGTACCTCCCTCCATCACAGTCTCCGTACATCGAGACTCCCAGGGTAAGAATCAAGCTACCCGTAGCCAGATCTTCATCATCAGGAATAATAATAAAGAATAGCCTGGAAGTTTTACCACTGGCGCTTTTTAGGGCCATTATAAGTTTTCACGTTCCCTACTTAACCATCAATTCCATCGGTTCTTTTTAGGGTCGACCTAAGTGTAAACTACCTTGCCAACAAATACATTTTTACTACCATTTCCGGAAGCGATTCGTTGACTAAAAGACTATATTAACTAAAGACGGGCACTATTAAACCAAGTGAGCCATTCACTGGCAGACTTTATCTGCGGAGTTGATCTTCGCAAGGCTGGAAAACCCGGTGACCGACGACCCTATAGTACCCTCTCGACTCTAAGCATTCAACCAGGAATCACTGACCCTCTTCAAGGTCTGCATTGGGCAAACCTATAACAGCTATGAAGGAAAAAAACTTGAGCCAACGGGACAGCCTCCACTGGACAAGTATCACTAACCAATCTCTTCATCTAAGATCATCAAAACAACTGAATCTGCAAATAAAAAGGTGCTTTAAACACCAACGACTTCGATGTTATACCAGGAGACGTTGGAAAAGAGCACTACAACTAGCCTCAAAGCTTTGGACTTTATAATCTTTCTCTAAAAACTACATGGATTCCAAAAAAATATGTTTTTAATAAGAAGATTTTTGTTCTGAGATGTGTCAGAAATGAGTGTAAAATTTCTAACTTAAAACTTTTTACATTACATGTCAACACACACGGTGTTTTATTAAGTAAGTCTCAGGCGAAGCCGAGACGGGAGACTGCTAGTCTAAATATAAAGATTACAGGAATTTGATTTGAGCACTTCTGTATATTAGCTCTATAACGAGACCAGATATAAGTTTTACAGTAAACTACTTAAGTCGTTTCCAGAATTGCTCGGATCGAACATCATTTAAATATGCTTTGAGAATACTCAAGCATTTATATTTAACTAAAAGTAAAACATTAACATATGAAAGAAATTGAAAGGCTGATGATATTTTGAAGGCTTATGTAGATGTAGACTGGGCTGGTGATGTAGTAGATAGAAAATCAAACACTGGTTATGTAATTAAATTATTTGATAATGTTATTTTTCGGAAATCCAAAAAACAGAAAAGCGTCACAAAATCATCAACAGCAGCTGAATATGTAGCATTGTCTGAAGCTGTGAATGAAGTGTTATAGACAATTGAATTGTTAAAAGACTTAAATATAAATATTGCAAGACCTGTAAAAATTTGTGAAGACAACACAGGAGCAATAAGTGTTGTAAAATATGACAACTACCTGCATAATTCTAAATATATCAAAACTCTTTACCACTTTGTAAATGAAAATTTAAAAGAAAAGAAAACTGATACAGTAAAAACAAATTCTGATGATAACGAAACCGATGTATTACCGAAGTCGTTGTGTAAAATCAACGAAATTTAGAGAAAATTTCAAAATATTATAGTCAAATTAACAAGTCAAATTTATTAATGAGGCGTGTTGAGAATATAATCATTTTGAACGGTAGCAACATGCACGATGGTTTGATTGAGTAGTTGTGTACCAGTTTGCAAGAGAGCTCCCGAGTTAGTATTGCTTGAACCGTCGTGCGTATAAGTCGCGTATAGTCGCAGGTGACTTGCTATTTTTGTACATATGAAGTATAATATAATATACTTATTTAAAATATAATAACTCCACTCTATTTATTTTAACCACTTACCTCAACAAATTTAATAGACGGTATTAATCGTTTTGAAGTCTGTGGGTTCACAGTTAGAATAAATGATTGTAAATTTACACAAACACTCGCTAAATTTCTGAGGTACGAGCTTAATAGCTTAGGGTTTGAGGTGTTAAATACGGAAATCAAAGCTGTTTGAAGTATGAAAGTACCAAAAATATTGTTCAACTGCAATCTTTCTTGAGATCGGTTAACTACTTTTAACAAAGTAATAGACGCTGTCAACATGAGACAAGACACGTACTTACCACTGGGTTTGTTAAATATTTTATGAGTGCTATGATAATGAGTTAACTGTTTTAGAGGTTTAACTATTGAACAGTAAGCCTTGATTTCATCCAATACATGCTTGAGTTGTGTTCTTAATAATACAATAAATGAACCTGTGCATACATCGTTTGTATCAAGTAACACATAATTGAGGGAGCTTACACTGTACAAAAACAGTATTTTATAATACTCCAGTAGGTCCTAGTATAAGGGCAGATAACCTACAAAAATCTTTTTTGTTTTACTCTTAATATGTTTGTTAAGAACAGTTGTTTTTTCCAACATTGCTTAGTTTTGGAAAAAATAAATAGTAAGGCCGTATTATAACATAAGCACTTACTAATAACTTATTGCAAACTTACTTTCCGTTTACCTACGTTCACCGTATCACTAACATCTGTACCAAATTTTATAACTTAAGTTAAATGTATGCAATCATAAAATAGCAACTAGCTTGGTCAAAAGATTATTCAGCCGTTCAATCTAGAAGACTTAACAACCATGCAAAATAGAACTGTTTTTGACAAGTTTTTGGGACACAAACAGAAAACGATAAAACGGATTAGCCAATACAGAAGAGCACATGCATTCCCAACAAATACGAGCTTTACTAAGTCTTCTTAAGTTAAAAACTTTTATCTGGTGATTTAAATAATGCATGCGAATAGTCTTTAAGTAAACACAAATGATCACTTCATTTGCATGACTAAGCGGTATAAGCCCTGATGCGTGATTATCCTATAATCTCTATATGAATATCTTAATTAACAATATTTTCTTTCCAGAACAGATACTTTTAAAGCAACAAATCAAAATTACTATTTAATTTGATTGCAAACCTTGTGCTTACACTTACTTGTTCTGGAAAAAAAACTAATCTGTTATGGCCAGTTATATAATAAGTGAGCATGCTTTATTAAGTGAACACTAATGTTTAATATAATAAGGTCAGAATACCTCTAACTGAAAGTATAAACAGCATGCCATACTCATACATGATTAATATAGTCAATTTCTTAGGACTTACCTGTATTACGCATAATGTTAAATCAAAAAATGTCTGCGCTAGTATACAAAATAACATTGATTCAAGTGACGACTTACACTTTTGTACTTTCAATTATTTTTGTAAAACAATGTTGTATCGGGCAGTACTAGGTATGTATTTATTGTGAGGTCACCTTCAGTAGTATAGGTAAGTAGAAAAAAGAGAAAAATTGGTAAAAGAGAATGGGGAGAAAGGGGTAAGAAAAAGGAGGGAAGAACGAGAAAAGGCCGAGAGAGCTCCAGATTAGCTTGGGCCTGCAAGCATGCGTAAAGTGTTGTTCTAACCACGAGAAGCGTTTTTTTTTTGTTTTACTGTCCTCGGTAATTTACAAGTGTGACGTTCAAGTGCAGTGCTTGGTGCTTTTTTTTTTTAATTTTTAGGCCTGCTAAAAAAGCAGGTGACGTCAAGCTCAAGACCATCGAGGGAACAAGCTACAAACTACAGCACGGCAACCTGGTCAGCAAGGACGCCTGCTGACACCAGAGGATAGGCTTCTCCTTAACACTATAACCACTGGAAGAGACTACGTTCTGACGACAGAACATGTATTGCATCACTAATTGATTCTTATACAATCCTAATTTCCTTATTTTATATGATTTTTATGAAGCCTTGCCAGTTTTCAGCTATTTTATCTTGTTAAATTAGCAAAATAATTTTATATTAAATACTTTTTTAAATTAAACAACGCACATACATAACTCAGTTTTTAGTTTTTATGGATTAGTAAAAAAACGGGTTACGTCAAATGTATTGCATCACAGAAGTGACAACTTAAAAAATAGTCCAAGTATAGGCTCCGTGCACAACGACACCATCGACAACTTTTGGCTGGATGGTGAGTCTGTGTGGTTACGAGAATACACGGAGAAGCATATTTGCCTACAGTCAAAAATTTTTTTCATTAATATCAAGATCCTGTCTAGTCACCTGATCTTCTGAATTAGAATCCCTAACTCCTAAACTTTACTATGATATTTTTTCAGCGTGAGATTTTGTTTTTATAAGTTGTAAAAGAGACATATGTTCATTTTTGCTGGTACATGTGAGCTACATTGCATGTATCAGTAAACTGTGTTAGAGAACCTTCAGTAGTACTGACACACATAGTATTTCACAATGTAGCTCACATGTACGAGTAACAAAGAAACATATGTCTCTTTTACAACTTATTAAAATAAAGTCTCACGCTGAAAAAATATCATAGTAAAGTTAAGGAGTTAGGGATTCTAATTGAGATGATCGGGTGACTAGACAGGATCTTGATATTGATGAAAAAAATTAGTGACTGTAGGCAACCATGCTTCTCCGTGTATTCTCGCAACTACGCAGACTTACCATCCAGCTACAAGTTGGCGCTGGGGGCTTTTGTACACTGAGCTTATATATAAACTAACAGAGAGTCGAGTAGAGGAGAATATATTCATTTAAGTTAAGGACCTGCGGTCCATATTAGCCTAGGCTCAAGTTTTTACAAGACTGCTAAAAGCAGTTTATGTAAGGTGAGTGACATGCAGATAACAATAATATAAGATACATCACAGTTAAATTAATTACAATAAAATTTTTTAAAATAAATTGTCAAATACTTGTTCAAATAATTTAAAACAATTAAAATAGTAAGAAACAAATATAATAGAATCTACCAATGGTTACAGTGCTTTTAAAATTTTTTAAATGCAGGCTAGCTCAACTGCATGTGTACCAACATATAAAATAATATATAATTCCATTAGTTGAGTCGAAAATCTTCACTCATAATGTATTAAAATAATCTGTTCTTAAACAATGCTGGAGAGAGAGTGAGAGAGAGAGAGAGAGAGAGTGAGAAAGTTTTTTATTTATAAAGTGAGGTGTTAGAGGTTATAAATGTACTCGTACATTAAAAAAACGAATCTAAACATAAACTGGAACAACCTTTTTATGAACATGTTAATTTATGTATATTTCAGAAAGCGTATAGTACGCATACTGTGGCCCTAATGGTCCTGTATCGTTATAATTATATGACCATGATGTTTATTAATGATAAAATTACTTTATAAAATCGCATATTCGCACGCACACATGTAAGTAGTAAGGTTAGGTTAATTGACAGTTTTGTAAGCAATTTTTCTTTACTTCAATAAATTTTTAAGATATTTTTGGAAAAAAAACAAGTATCAAAAACGCAAAAATTTAAGGTAATATCTTCACATAACTTAACTTTGCACGCCACAATGTTTTTTCACTGAAGAAGACCTGCGAAAATCATTACTTTTGGTCTATTTAACTTTCTTTCGAAGATATGACGTATTTTTCAATACTTAAAAGTTATGTGCCTGCATGACCGTAAAGGATCCTAACTGTGCTTTTTTTTCTGTAGTATGATTTTTTCTAAAATTTTCCCACTTTATTACATAAGGGTACATCGAAACTATCAAAAATTAAGGTTATGTGTCTATATTTAACTCAAAGCTTCTCTATTCGTACCCCACTATGTTTTTTTTCCCTGGAGGAAACCTGTAAAAATTATTTTCACACTCATTTAATCAACAGTACTAAATTACTGTATAACTTGAGACAATTAGGCTGCTTATAGCCAGCGTATGACCGCTAAAAACTTAAGTAATTTATTGTTAAACAAAAAAGTAGTAGAGCTTCTTATCACCAGCACTTGTTCAACTAAAAATAAATTGAGCTACTTTAAAACTACGCAAAAAGTGAAGCCACTTAACACTTGATTTTCTTGTCCGATGATCAATTGAGTTATTTTCAAACTTAAAAGTAGAAAAACTACTGAGCACTAGCGCCTGTACGACCGAAAATTTATGTAATAACTTTAGAATTAAATAAAGTACAGCTACCCGAGACTTACAGGTTCTTGCAAAAAAATTTACTTAATTATTGTAAAAGTTGGAAACATTGGAGCTCTAGATACTTATGCTAGCTTGACAAAATATTCATTTAATTTTTCTCAAATTCAACAGACGTAAGGCTATTTATGTACGGTGAGACTGGTCAAACTATCAATACTTGCCCAAAAATTTGTTTTATTATCCTTAAATTACAAAGTAATAAAGTTTTTTTGTAACTGGTTCACATAAAATTTATTTTATTGTTATAAAACTAAGAAGTAGTAGATCTTTTTATCAATGGTATTTTCTTGACTAAAAATTCTTTGAGTTATTATTACACCAAAAAAAAGTTGAGCTTCTTACCACCAGCTAATGCTTACCTATATAATGATACTTTTAATTTAGTAGAACTTTTATGTCACTAAGTCAAAAGTTCCACTGAGTTTAAAGTCCGATATGGTTTCAGTGGCCTTTACTAACTCTCACTTTACTTTCTCACAACTTTTACTGAGCACATTGCTACGCAGTATGAGTTGAAATTACTTACTATCTATCACCCCACATCCTGCTACCCCACTCTTTACTGCCCACATGAGCAATGTAGTCAGTACTGGCGATTTATCGCAAAAATGGTGATTTTGACCAAGACTCGGCAATTGTTTTGGTCTGTGGCAATGGCTGTTTTTGTTAACGATTTTAATGGCCGTCAGCACATGCACTTTAACATAAGAATCAATCCATAACAGAGCTCTTTGTCATGTTTATAGTTTTTGTATTTATAGGGGCTTACAACATAGTAATAACTTTTCTCAGTTCTTTATAATTTTTGATCTAATTTAAATTTAAATAAGCTTTTTCTTTGTTTTTTTGAAACTTCCCACTTTATATAGTTTTATATGAGACTGTGGCACTAGTACTATGTTGTAGATTCTAATATATAGTTTGTACATCACAATATATAGGACGTAATCTTACCTACGAATAGCAAGAAAAAGAGCGAGAAGCTGCAAAATCATGCTGGCAAAGAAGCTTTAAAGGACTTGTATGAATTTTGGCCAACGATATTTTTTTGTAAAAGCGCTAGCTTGAAAAGAAAATTAATTTTTAAAGAAATTCTCGGCTTTTCCTATAAATTGTTGAGTCTGCTGTCTAGTAACGCTACTATTAAAAGGATATTTTTGATCTTGAACTATATCAATTAAAAAGTACGTGATTAAATGCTTCTGGTTGTATTGAATGTAACTAAGCAAACCTTAAGAAAGATTTACGCAAATAAAATATGTTGCAACAATTTTAAACCATCAGATCAGATGCTAAAAGATTTCAATCATAAGAGGGTGTACAATACCAATGACGCTTCTAAAGAAAATAGAGACAATATTATCGACCTAGGGGCAATAATATAAGTCTTAAATGATAATAACTTTCCATGCCTAACCATTCCTAACTGATGAATATTATTTTTTATCTTTTACTTATATTCTTGATATTCTTGAATTCTTATCTTTGGTAATAAAGTTGGCAAAATCCAAAATGTTTTTATAGTATACGTAGCTTATTAGATATTTCACTTACCTTTCATCATTCAGTGAACCTATTAATTTTTGTTCTATTGACTACTTTCGATGGTAAAAATTTTATTGTTCCATTTCTAACATCTTTTTCTTTTATAAAGCCATTTTTGTTAGTAACGATATTTTCGGCGATTTCGTTTACTACTATTGGCGGCTTATGGCGATTTTCTGCAACTAGATGGTGACTTCAAATTTAACTATACGGGCCACACTGCACTTTACTATGCAGTAGCAGCATAAAGGTGATGTCGTATTCAGCACACAGCAGTATCTACTAGTGCGTGGTTTTGTTTTGATACACTTATGAAAGACGTAATCATTGGCATCGTGGTGTCATCAAGGGCACGTGTTTTGTTCCGCTGCAGCTAGTCTCATCAGCACCGCTTTTAGGTTTTGTCAACATTGCTCTTGATGAAGGCCACTCTAGTTGAAGACATCATTACCATCATTTTTCTGTTGAAGTCTTTGTCAGTCATCTTTGGGTCTACGTCCTCGTCATGTGCCGCTCTTAAGAATTTAAGTATAATGTTTAAATTCTTAAAAAGTCTGTTAGCATCGATAAGTGTCTGCTTGTGTATACATTTTTGCTTGCAGAATGTTCAAAGTCTCATGTATGTTTCTGTCTCTCTGTTTCTTTCTTTCTTCATCTCTCTCTCTCTTTCTCTCTGCTAGTGATAATTTAGTGCTCTGCTGTAGCTGACGACACTTCTCTTTTCTCTCAGGGACGACACAATTTTCTCTCCACTGTAGCCAACGGTGCTACTCTCTACTTCTGATGATGACGTGGTACTTTTCTCTGTTACCAGCGATAATGACATAGTACTGTAAGGTGCAGCTGGCGACGATGACGCTACTTTCTCTGCTGCATCTAATGACGCTTCTCTTTGCTGCAGCCAACGACAGGAACACTGCTCTTTCTGTTGCTGATGATTACAAAGTGGTGTTCTCCTTGCTACAGCTGACGATGACGATGTCTTTAACAGCAGCACGTCTCGTTAGTTGATGGTGTATATTTATACTATTTTGCTGCTTGTGTTTCTTATTATGTTGGATTTGTATTTTTAATAAGTGGCTTATAATATCACTATTTTTACTGCTTTTACGAATAACTAAATCACAATGTTTAGCATTCAGAACTTTCTGATTGTGTTTTACTTTTATTTATAAGCCGAAAAAAAAAAATCAAGGTAATGCTAAGAATGAGATCAATCATTACTAAAATACAGGAATAACGCCATTAGAACATTATGAAAAATGTTTAGAACAATGTATTATCCTAAATTTTTTGTCTGCATGAGATTTGTTCCCGATGGGAAATAGCAATTATATGTGAGGCGTTGTGGGTTTGCATTGCTGTCGGGAAGGGCAAATATAGATTAATAAAAGTTTCAGCGTAGCAAGGATATTGTTGCTGCGTAGGCATTGCAAGCACGGCAATCTGAGAAAAGGAGGTGATTTTCCGGGGCCGCTTGGAATGACAGTACGTCACGATACGGGGCGAGAGGTATTCTCGCAGACGGTTGTACCGAGAAACAAATGACGTGGATCTCCTTGGCAACGAGAAAAACGTTGCGCTTTTCTTTCCAGCAGTGATGCAAGCTTACGACACTTTTTCGCAAATCACAGTAGCGTCAAGACGTAAAAGAAGGTTGTTTCAAAGGGTTAAGTAAAAATTAACAAAAAAGTTTGAACTATCTTTTTCTAAAAACTCTTGAACGTTAACTTACATTTTGGTGCATTGGCCGGGAAAAAGATGTAAAAGTAACTCGAGCGAATAAACGTTGAGAGTGAGATGAAAGGAGAAAGAAAAGTGACTGTGACTCAAGTTGACAATGGGGTTAAGCAGAAGAAGAGACGGATTACTTCGGCGAAGCCTGCAGCACTGAAGAAGAAAGCTCCGAAAATGATACCAATTACGCGGGGTCATTTTGTGGACAACTTCAACAACGAGCTTTTTCCGCCACCACCTGCAGGTCCTGTTCAACCAGCTCCTGCGCGCTTACGTACGCCTCGCCGTCTTCCTCCTGATGCTGCGGTCGGCTCTGACGATGAGCCTTGGCCACCGCCGCCTGCAGGCCCTGTCCAACTAGCTCCTGCGCACGTACGTGCGCTTCGCCGTCTATCTCCTGCTGCTGTAAATGGCTTCGACGACGAGCCTCCACTTCTTCTAACACCAGAACGTAAACGTGCACCATCCCGTTGACGTGTTGCAGATTTTGTGGATAACCTTGACAACGAACCTTCGCCACCTTCAACACAAGCAGCAGAGCGTGAACGCGCACCGCCTTGTCATCGTGTCTTAGTAACTACAAATGACTTCAACTACGAGTTTCTATTACCACCAGCGTCAGCAGCAGCGCGTGAATGTGTATCACATCGTCGTGGTGAGTTTGAGGTTGATTTTGGCGACGAGCTTTCATTACCATCAGCTTTATCATTGTTTCAAGAACAGTCAGCACGAGACACCAATAGAATACAAGTATTTAATCTGTTGACATCAACGGTACAGGTTAGAGATGGTGAAGATCCCGCAATTCGAATCGCCAAAGCGATAGAACAAACCTTGTCAACAATAAGAGAAACCTCTTTTAATTCTAATGATTCTCGATTTGTGAATCGTATGACATTTTCGAAAAATTTATCGTCGTTTTCAGGAGATCCACTTGACTGGATCAGATTTGAAGAAGCATACGAATATTCTTCAAAGTTAGGTCAATTTACTAATAATGAAAATTTGATACGCTTGTACGATTGGTAGAAGGGAGATGCACAATTCTGTCAAAACGTTGTTTTCCACAGAAAATAGTGCCGGGGAAATAATGAAAACTTTTGAAATGAGATACGGTAATTCTCGGATAATTTTGTCGCGAATCGTTAAAGAGATAAAAGATTTGCCGCGATTTGAACCTCATAAAATAAGTTTTATTGATTTTGCTAAAAATTTTTAAAATGCAATTAATGTAATGAAAACCTCCAAAGATACGGGATATTTATACAACATTGATTTGGCTTATGATGTTATACGAAAAGTCCCAAGCTCTATGCCTCATAATTATGTTGAGTTTGCTTTAACCCAAGCTTGTCATGAGTCCGATTTAGAAAAAGCTTTCGGGATTCCTTTATCAAGAAGCTGAAATGTTATTGAGTGCAGGAGTTTTCGATGCTCGCTCAAACGACTCAACACGTAAAAAGAGTGATAAATCATCGCGAAATTCCTATGTACATAAAAGCTCTGTACTAAAAACGAATGTAGATGAATCTCAAAGCTCTCTTGTTAAAAAAGAAAGCTATTCTAAAAAATGTGCTTATTGACAACGCAAAAGTCACTTGATTGAAAATTGCAGAGATTTTTTGAATGCGCTAGTAGCTGAATAAAATCAGGAATATTACTAAAAATTGCTCACGTACTTGCAATTGGTTTGAAGTCTTCAAAATTAATTTATGCGCTTTTGGATGAAGGATCAGCAGTCATAGTATTAAGTTCAAAAATTGTAAAAGAAATTGGTGCAAAAGGAAATTCGATAAATGTGAGTTTAAAGGGTTTTGGCGGAGAAAATGCGGTTACTGTGGCGAGTAAGAAAGTAAATTTTCAAATAAAAGTCGGTTCGGAGCTTTATAGCATGGATAATGTTTTAATTGTTAAAAATCCTCCTCTAACCATGCAATGTGTAAGCGCTGATTTGTCAGACCTTTGCTTAAACAAGACAGGGATAGCGGTCGATCCTTATTTTAAGGCTCCAGATTTATTGATATGACAGACTTACTGTAATTTAATTTTTACACGTGAATTTCATTTTTTTAATTCAGGAAAATTGTTAGTATCTCGAAGCTTGCCGGGGTGGTCTAAGCACGAAATGAATTTTTTACCGACATCAATGCAGGTAAATGTGATCAAATGTAATGAGACTAAGAGAAAAAGTAAGCAATTATTAAAGAATAACGAATTTGATAAAATGATGAAATCTTATTTTGATATCAACGCGTTAGGAATAAGTTGTTTTGTAAAAGAGGCGGAAGAGAATAGGAGAGCGATTGAAATTTTAAGCAAAACAAGCTCATATATTAATGGACGTTGGGAGGTTGGTTTATTATGGAAAAATGACCATAAGGTAATCATGGATGGCTACGCAGCTGCCTTTCGAAGGTTTTAAATAAATTAGAGAAAACTTGAACGTATTACAGTGAGATGTATACTCGCGAAATAAATAGATTAATATAAAACGCTGAACCAGTTAAAGAAAGCTCCAAAAATTTAAAACTTTGGTTTTTACCGCATTTCGGCGTACAACACGTAAACAAAGCTGGTAGAGTGCGTTTAATTTTTGATGCAGCCGCTAAAACAGCTGGAGTAAGTGTCAATGACTTTTTGTTGGCCGGCCCTGATTTATTAAAGTCACTGCTAGGAGTCTTGATGCGTTCTAGACAGTACAGATACGCCTTTGAAGCGAATTTAAAAGATATGTTTTTAAAAATTAAAATTTTGAAGGACGATCAAGATTCCCAACGTTTTTTCTGGTGAGGGGAGAATAAGTCTTTAAAGCCGGTAGAATACGTCATGACTTCTATGTTATTCGGCGCGAAATCATCACCTTGTTCGGTTCTTTACATTAAAAACAAGAACGCGAGTCTTTTATTTCAAAATATCCAGATGCGGCTAATAGTTTAATCGAAAACTGTTACATGGATGACTATCTTGATAGTTGCAAGTCCATTGAGGAAGCATCAACACGAGTTTTACAGATAGAAGAAATAAATGCACACGCGGATTGGACCATGCATGGGTGGGCGAGTAACGATGATTTAATAATTCAAAAGGTCAATTCAGCCGAGACAAATAAATTAATTAGGCTGGAAAAAAGTCAAAATGAAGTGCAAAGAATTTTAGGTTTGCATTGGCAAAATTAAGCTGACTAATTAAGCTTTAAAATTAATACAGATAAAATTACTTCTGGTTTTTTGAGTGGTGACATTGGAGATTTCCTTTGTCAGATAATAAATTTCAAACGTCAATTATACTGGCAAAAACTCGCATCGCACCGTCAAAAAATGTTTTAATTCCTCGTCTCAAATTACAAGCTGCGGTACTATTAACAAGATTGGCAAAGATAATAGAGAACGAACATAATATCCGGGTTTTAAAACTAGTATTTTGGACTGATTCCGAAATCGTGCTACATTGGATTAAAAAAGGGCCACGAGAATTTAAAATTTTCATTGCAAGTAGACTAAGTGAAATAAACAAAAATACTAATACGACCGAATGGTGATGGGTACCTACCAAAAATAATCCAGCTGACGATGGTACGCGATACGCGCTGGATGCGTTATTTATGGGTAGTAGATGGTTCTTGGGTCCAAAGTTTTTGCAAGACGATGAAATAAAATGGCCAGAATCAAACAGTAGAAATTAAAAAAAAATAGAACTTGATGCATTAGAATACAAGAATATTGTAGCTACTGCTCAAATAACAGAGCCTTTTTTAGATTTATCTAGATTTTCTTGGTGGGAACGACTTTTTATTACTGTAGCATTAGTCTATAAAGCTATTTTTGAGATGCAAAAAATAAAAATTACCTTTGTACAAATGATTTCTAAAGCAAAAGAGTTATGTATCAGATTAAGTCAATGTAATACATTTTTTAGTGAAATTTAAGCACTCAAGAATGAGAAGCCGATCCCAAAAGAAAGTAGGATTTTAAATTTAAATTCATATATTGATGATTACAAGATTTTGCAAGCAAGGGGACGACTCGTGAATTTTGCAGAAAAAGAATTCAAATCATGTCCAACAATTTTCGACTCTAAAAATATCATTACTCGCTCGATAATTAAATCATATCACAAAAGATTTTTTCATGCTAGCCACGAAAGCGTTATCAATAAATTAAGGCAAAAATATTGCATAGTAGGCCTTAGAAAAGCTTTACGCAATATGGTAGGGAGATGTATCGAGTGCAAGCTTTTACGAGCAAAACCAGCCGACCCTAAGATGGCTGCTCTACCATCTGCACGCTTAGGGTATCGTTTACCAGCCTTTTCTCATTGCGGTCTCGATTACTTTGGCCCAATGACGGTAAGGGAAGGAAGAAAGAGGCTAAAGCACTATGGAGCTTTATTTACGTGTATGACTACTCGAGTGGTTCATACAGAAGTTGCTCATTCCCTTAGAACAGACTCAGCTATCATGGCAGTGAAGTGATTTATAGCAAGAAGATTTAAACCATTAATTATTTATTGCAATAATGGTACGAATTTCGAAGGAATGAGCAATGAATTAAAACTTATTGTACAAAAATTTAACGACAAAAAAATTAGCGATTTTGCAGCACGAAAGGAAATAGAATGGAGATTTAATCCTCCTAGCGCTTCGCATATGGGCGGTGCATGGGAGCGTTTAATTCGATCAGTAAAAATTGCTCTAGTAACTGATTTAAAAGACCAAGTAGTGTCAGATGAATTTTTGTTGACCGCGTTCACCGAGATTCAGCACAGTGTAAACTCCCGTCCACTTACGCATGTATCACTTGATCCACAAAATGACGAGGCTCTTACGCTAAACTATTTTTTGATAGGGACATCGTCAGGACAATATAAGATTTAGTGAGTATGAAAAAAAATGCTTTGTTCAAGTAAACACTGGCAAGTAGCACAGCATTATGCTGACTGTTTTTGGGGAAGGTGGTTGAAAGAATACCTTCCATCACTGATTCCGAGAAAAAAGTAGCATAGCAGTAATAATCCATTCAAAGTAGGTGATATGGTTCTCATTTAAAATAACAATTTACAACGGAATAAGTGGAGAAAAGGTGTGATTGTTCAGACAATACCGGGTTTGGATGGTGAAATTCGCGTAACTGAGTTAAGGACAGCTAATGGTGTTTTAGTAAGGCCAACTAGAAAGTTGATTCGTTTTGCAGAAGTGCGAAACTCCGAAGTTTTGCAAGAGGGGGAGGATGTTCCCGATGGGAAATAGTGATTATATGTAAGGCGTTGTGGGTTTCTATTGCTGTCGGAAAGGGTGCATATAGATTAATAAAAGTTTCAGCGTAGCAAGGATATTGTCGCTGCGTAGGCATTGCGAGCATGGCAATCTGAGAGAAGGAGGTGATTATCCGGGGCCGCTTGGAATTACAGTACGTCACGATACGGGGCTAGAGGTATTCTTGAGGACGGTTGCACCGAGAACCAAATGACGTGGATCTCCTTGGCAAAGAGAAAAACATTGCGCTTTTCTTTTCAGCAGTGATGCAAGCTTACGACACTTTTTTGCAAATCACAGTAGAGTCAAGACGTAAAAAAAAGTTGTCTCAAAGAGCAAAATAAAAATTAACAAAAAAGTTTGAACTGTCTTTTTCTAAAAACTCTTGAATGTTAACTTACAGGATTGAGCAGATATGTTTTTAAAATGTTACTTTTTATCCTTCAAATTTTTTTTATCTTGGTTTTGTCGTATTATTCTAAGGATTTTGTCTTATCTGTCAGTTTCTGTTTTAGTGTCTCAAAAAGTTTTAGTGTCTTTTAACATTCGTGTTCAATGTTTTCAACTTTATCTGTATGAAAAGTCTTTTCTGATTCATCAACAAAAAGAAAACATCAAGGGTTGGTATTTGATACTTTTTTTCATGGTTAACTAATTAACATTAAGTCCATATAAGTCCAACCCGTCAAAACATCTTTTTAGGCTGAAATCTGCCAATGAAAAGATAATTTCAGGACTATACTATTATTGCTTCATTTATTTAGATTTTCAGTAGTTTAGTTTAAAATATTATTATCACCTACATATGAAATATAACTAACCTTTATTGCAGTTCATAATTTATTACTACTATAACCTTTACAACAACTATACATTTTTGCAATAATCCTAACCCCTCCACTTCTACAAGAGATTTTCAGTTCTATATTGGTACAGAAAGGTGATATATCTGAGAATGTAAAATTGCTACATGAATCGAATTCCTGTGACGATGAGGCTACTAAAATAGCTTCGTTGGTGAAAGAATGGTGCTGTAGAATGAAAAAACTGAACATGGAAAACAAGTCTGGCAACAACTACGTACTTTATCTACTTTAGTTCCAACATTAATGAAATATAAAAAGGAAGCAAATACAAAAAATAAAGAAAGGAAAGAACTATATTTAAAGCAAACAATTAATGTTTAGCTAAAGCTTGTATACTTCTTTTATTGAGAAGTTTCTACAACTTTTTAAATTTAAATGTAAGGTTTACATTACAAAATAACTTTTGAACGCATTTTTCTAAGAAGTAAATTAATAAAAATGTTGTATGCGTTGTATATGTGTAAACAATGTCTCATGTTTTGTATTATAATGTAATGTTACAAAAGAGGGATGAAGAATAAGAAATTAAGAGAAAGATAAATAAGTGTTTATTCTTAAAGAGTTTGGTTGTTTGTTAGAGCCAAAACATCTTCTTTTACATTGTATAAATGTACTAATAAATTTTATTTACGACTCACAACAATAAAAAAAATGGTAGATAATATTACAGTATGAATAATCAATAATGTAATAAAATGGTATTACTTAGAACTAACTGTATATAAATTTATCATACCATTACTACAAAAAAAAAAAATGAAATTAGTAAGGGTTCTATCGAACACCCCCACATTTGAGAAACAAAATCATATTATTTTCTCCCTATTATTTTGTTTTATTTTATTTAATTATTAATTGTTTTAGAATGTAAATAAGAATTACAAGAAATATGTAGCTCTGAAATTTATATACATTTCTTACCACACACGCTTGATTCTTCTTTCAAAAATAATTTCAACAAAAATTCTATTAAAATCTTTAAAGCTCTTTATTCAAGGAAATCCGACAAATTATTATGTTAATGAACATGAAGAAAAAAGTGAAGACAACAATGTTCTCGAACTCAGGATCTATTACGTGTTAGTAAAAAATCTTTTCTAAATTGTAAGAAGGCAGTTGAATAATCCTTATAGTAAATGTTACATTGGTGATCGGTGCTTTAACATGCTCAACACTTAGGTTAAACTTATTGACAATTAAAATTTATTGTTCATTTATAAGTAAGTGTAAAATTAAAAATTCCAACCGAGATCAAAGTGTCCTTTAATTAAATGATTTCAATTATAACAAAAGAGTTTTTTATGTGATGTAAGCTGGTTTGAAATGTCCTTACAAGCCTAAAATTTCAAAAACATGAAGCTTACAGTATTAAATGATATATTAAGTGTAGTTTCAATAATAAACACTTAGTTTACTGCAGCTATCAACGAAAAAAAGAAGAAATTAATAAAGTGAAGATCCTTGTAGGGTAATTTGTAGATAAGTTAAAAGCTTTCGCAGATGAGTTGGAACAGATTTACAAAGATCCAAGAGTAATAAATCTTACCATCAAAGAAACGTCCACAGCTGCAGACTAAAGGAAGTAAGGAATACTCATTGCAGAAAATTGCAGAAAATCCAGAAAAATATTCATCCGTAAAAAAACAAATCTTTGTTAGAGAAGTTGGCATCTTGTCTGGAATGATATGAAAAATCTTCAAGGAAATTTTTATAAGATAGTCTTACTTTACATCAAATAAAGTTGTTGCTAAAAAAGGCGTCCCTCCATACGATTACATTAGTATTTTTAATCAGCTTAAAGGTGTGTTTTTGCCTAGGGAAAATAACTTTCACAATTAACTTATTGACACCAACATTTCTTATAATTAATTTAATTACGCCACGAATGTTTGAAATATTTTGAACATCAGAACTCTTGGTGAGTACTTAGACTAATACTTTAAGACTGACGTGTTATTGCCTAAAAAAAAGGCTCTTACCACTCTGCTACAGCTTACAATAGATATTGTAATGAACGTTATAATCTAAAAAAAGAGAAATATATGATATACTATGATGTGAATAATCTTTAGGGACAATATGTGATGCAACCTTTACCATCAGGTGGCTTTAAGTAGGCTAGAAATCTTGACAAACCTAATTTCTTGAACGGTCTATGTAATTATTCTCACAGTTATATGTTAGAAGTTGACTGAGGTTATACTTAGAGCTTATACGATGAGCACAAAGATTTACATATGCATTCAAAATATATGAATTTACTCAGTGCATAGCAAAAAGAGTATGACTACATTGTACGATAGAGATCGTTACATTGTCCATTAGTAATCTTTGAAACAATCTTTGAAGAATAGATTAATTGTACAAAAAATCCACAGAGCGCTGAAATTCAAACAAAGTCCTAGTTTCAAGTCATTTGTTATTCAAAATACTGGAAAAAGAAAAAATGCTCAAAATGAATTTAAGAAACTCTTTCTCAAGTTTCTAATCAATTTTGTTTACAGTAAAACACTGGTGAAACAGCGGAAAAGAATTGATATAAGACTTGTCAATAAGTGGCTTAAATAATACAGTGCTGAGACTCTAATTGTTAAGCCCAATATTCATAATCACACAATATTTGCTGTGAACATTGGAGCAATATAACTTATACGCACAAACATCATAATGAAAAAACCTATCTACGTCGAACTCAGTGTACTCGATGTACCATAAAATTTGACTCACGATCCTTGTTGTTCCTATATGAAGCAAAGTCTTGCACGTATGTGCAAGTTATTATAAACTGACACTGATAGTTTATTCTATGAAATTCAAAATACAAGGATCTATAAGGCCATAGGTGACGATTTTAATAAGTTTGATGTATCAGATTATGTAGACAATATTTCATTTGTCTTGCCTCGAAGAAAGAATAAAGTGATTGGGCTTATAAAAGATAAGTATTGGCTTAAAATTATGCTAGAATTTATCGATCTTCAGAATAAAATGTATTATATCTGTAAACTAGACGATAAACCAATTAAAATTATATTCTCTGCATTATGATGCGTATATTGAAAAACAACAAAAAATATCTTTTAGTCCAAAAGATAAGTGCCATTTGATGTCACACTCTAGAGACACCTTGCCATTGATGCATGGATTTATTTTAGATAAAGATGATGAAGCAATTCTTTAAATAGTACTTGGAAAAGAACAGAAATAAAGTCAGAAAACAATCGTTAATAGAGGTAGAGGTTGTTAGAATAAAAAAAGCCTCTAAAGAGGACGTATCCCTGTATCGGGAGGTGTCTCAACCTCTAAGATTTGTTCTAATGTCGGACGAGCAAGAAAGCACATCAGATCATTCAGGCAAGTGACAGAGGTTTTGACTCATTCTATTCTTCGAAAGATTGACACTTCTTGAAGCTCATTTCAGAGAGTGATACTGAGAATCTTAGATGAAACCTTTCTAACTCATAATACTAGCTACTTTGAGATCTTGATTTCTATGACTATGATTGTAGGTTCTGCTAAAGGCAATCGCAATTTCGTTATTGACATGAACCATAATTCATACTTATGAGATCAAAGACTTATTTCAATGCAGTCATGCTATCACAGGTGATGGGTAAATGACGATGCTACTGCAGTAAAAATCTGGAAAAAGTTCAAGATAGTAGTATTAAATATTTAATCAAGCTCTATGAATATTCTCTCTTGCTTACAACATTACAACATATTTATACAGTCAAAACGTCCAATTGTTGTTAAAGTTAATGCTAGCATATATGATCAATGCATCACAAGAAACTTATCCCTACAGTTATGTCAACCTTAATATAGCAAAAAAACTATTAAAATATTTTAAATTAATGTAAAATATGTGTACTGATTTTCAAAGTTTATATTATGGTTAACATCATGCCCCACTGTTAAGCAAAGTCCACTTCCTCATTCATGTTATTTTTCAACTAAAAAATGTAGAAAAAATACTCAACACTTACATTTCTGAACCTATGGATTGATTTAATTATAATTGTAATAATTATTTAAAACTAAAAAAAAGTTGCAACTCATTGCGGGCACTTGCTCACCCATAGATTAATACGATTATTTTGAAACTTAAAAGTAGTAGAGGTACTCAAGGCTGGCACTTTCTTGCCAAGAATTAATTAATTTATTTTAAAACTAAAAAAAGCATTGCTACTCAATCCCATTGCCTGTTTACCCAAAAATTAATGTGACTATTCTTTAAATAAAAAGTGATAAAACTTCTTGTAGTCAGGGCTTGCTTGCATAAGCATTTCATTTATTGTTGTAGAAACAAAAAATAGTAGAGCTTCTCATTGTTAGGTCTTCCTCGTCCAAAAACTTCATTTATTATCATATTATTATACTAATTGGGCTTCTTGTTACTACTGCATGCTTGCCAAAAAGTTTAGTAATTTATTGTGAAACAAGCAACTAGTAGAGATACTTAGAGCTAGCGCTGTTACGTCCAAGGATTAATTTAATTATTTTAAAACTAAGGATAAGTACGGCTACTGATCATCAGCGCTTGTTTAACCATATATTTAGGTAATTATTTAAAAACTAAAAGAAAAAACAGCTCCTTAGTTTCTTGCTCCAGGATGACTTAAGCTATTATAAAACATGAAAACAGTGGAGCTCCCGTACATCAGTCCTAGATTGCCCCCAAATAAAGTTAATTATTGTAAAACTCATAAGACGCAGAACTACTTATCGTTGTGTGAATGACAGAGCTACGGACACTTTCCTAAAAATTAATTACATTATCTTAGTACAACAGAAAAATAAAGCTGCTTATAGCCAGCACTATCTTGTTTAAACATGTAATTAATTATTAGAGAAAAAAAAAATTGTAAATTTTCTTTCCACCAGCACTTGCACACAAAAAAATTGTTACTTTATTCTGAAAAACTAAAGTATTGTAGGGTTATATATTGCTGGATTGCTGGCGCTTGATCGCCGGAAAATTTAACTAACTACTATGAGCCTAAAATACAGTGGAGCTACTGATCGTCGGTACTGGCTCACCAAAAATTTTATTTGATAGTTATAAAACCAATTAGAAGTAAGTACTACTTAAAAGCACTTGCTTGCCTACAAATTTATTTAATTATTGAAAAACTAAGAAACACTATAGAGCTTATGGAGGCTTACATTTTTCTGCCCAAATGCTGATTTATTTGTTGTAAAACTGAAAAGTAGTAGAGCTATTCATTGCCAGCGCTGACTCACTTGAAAAACTTGTCTTATCATAGTAAAAATAAATAGTAGTATAGGGGCAGAATTAGTTTTTTGGGCAAGAAAATTATTGTTAGCTGTAAAAAAATTTTATTGCTAGTTCTTACTCATTAGATTAATTTATGCTAAAATTGGTTACGAAAAATGTCAGCTAAAGCTCCGAAAATATTAGAAAAAATTGCTAAAACTGGCTCTTTAGTCCTAAAACAAATACTAATAATCATGCGAAAAAAAGTTTCATATAGAAAAAATGCACAGACAAGCAAAGCAAGCCACGTTGGGTCAGAGTTAATTAAGTTGTTTTCTTGAAAATAGGAGAAGACTTAAATTTTGGGTAATTTTTTTGAAAGCTAATAACTCTCGTCCTATATAATACGACATGTTGATATTTTAACACAAGGTTATTGTTGTAGCCCTTAACATATACACAAGTAAGCGTAATCAGTTATAAACTTCTTACGAACTAGAACAAAAATCTGAAAAAGGTCATCTCCAAAAAATAAATGTTAGCCAATATACGTACATTTTTTAAACGTATTTCTCTTTATCTATATTAACTCTACAAGTACCTAAATGATTGTTTTTCTTAATTCAAAGTATCTGAAGCATGGATTTAAAAAAAAACACCTTATTATTTCGAACATGATTGCTGAAAACTTCTGAAGCTTGCATCCGTAAAGTGGGCGTGACCTTAATCGGAGGCTTGCTAAGCCGCTGAAAGCAAAAATCCATTTTTGCAATCGATGTTTAAAATACATTGATTGATGTTTAATTTTGTACTTTCCCTCTTTTATGACAGAAGAAGAATTTCTAGTAATTAATGATTAATCTTATCACTTAAGTCATAAAAATGCCTTGACAAATAGTAATAACAGATGCATATTTTCTTAAAAAAGTCAATAGCCTAACTTTTATGCCTCAACTATGTAAAAAATGGGAGGACGGGCACTTATCTCTAACTACTTGAATATACCATTCCTTAAAGATTTAAATAAGAAACACATGTATCGAAATCAGCCTAGTACTATCCTTATAATGTATCCAAACCCAGAAGAGGTTTTTTTCAATCAAGCAACAATCTACAGAAAATATGTAGGCTTGTTGTAAGTGTAAAATGTGAAAATTAACTAGCACTAATACAAAAACACACAGCAGCTGCTATATATTAGTATTTTTTTAGTATATTAGGATAAGCAAGATTTATGGTCAGTTAAGTAAAAGTTCTTAATTTATCAGTCTTACCGGAACTATAACATAAACATTAATTAAGACTATAAGCTAAGCCAAACAATTTTTTGCAAGGTGGCACTGTAAGATGGTAAAAGACCCAAACGTCTTATTAAAAAAGAAGTTTTATTTTACTTGTAGTTATAAGAAAAATTATAAAATGGAAAATGTTCTACAAACAGAAGCTTACAAAAGTTTAAAATTTTTTAATTGCACCGAAAATATTATAATTAGTTTAAAAGAATTACGATTTGTAATAAATAGTATTTTACTTTTCGACATTTTCGTCAATTAGTAAAATTTGAACAATTTTTAACATTTAAGATGATTATAAAAGAAAAAAAAACTTATTAAAAGATCTGCGTAAGTACTCACTCCTTCACTTTCCATTGCCATTTTTCTATGTTATTCTTTATTAGGTTAGTCTATTTATTAAACTCATTAATGAAGAAAATTTAGATCATGCAAAACGTTAAATAACGTGAAAAAATTGCAAAACATACTCGTTTAAGAATCATAGAAAGTAAATAGCAAGTTTAATTAGCCAGAAGTAGCGATAAGAAGAACAGCTATCACATATTTTTTCAACAATAATTATATAAGGACGTTGGCAAGCCAGTGCCGGTGGTGCAGTTTATGGGCAAGCTAGCAGTGACACTAAGTAGCTCAGATATTTATAAGTTTATTTAATAAATTAATGGGTACTTAAGTGAGCAAGTGACAGCACTAAGTATATCAGCTATTGGGTGAGTTATCATGATAAATGAATGATTCCTTCAGCAGAAAGACGACGGCGATGAATATCTCACTTTTATAGTACTTTATTTAATCAATAAACTAGTACTTGGACGAGCAAGTGCTGGCAATAAATAGCCTAGCTGTTTAAAAGTTCTTGTAATAAATAAATAAGTACGTAGGCGAGTAAAGCAACGATAACAAGTAGTTTATAAGTTGAACTTTTTAATAATTAAATAATGGCCAAACAAGCGATGCCAAGAAGTAACTCAGCTGTACACTAACTTCTAATCGGACAAAAATTTCGTTTTCTCGGAGAGCAAGTGGCAGTGATAAGTGGCTCAACTATGCATTAGTCTTTGATAATAAATAAAATACCTACTGGGTAAGCAAGCAATGGTGATGAGTAGCTCAGGTATTTATCAGTCTTATTCAACAAGTAGCGTACCCCATCGTGGCTTCACCCACATTGTATAAAATGACAGAATAAACAATCCATGAAAAAGGATCTGTCAAATTTGAAGTCAAATTTTCTAAATTACGTTAAAAAATTTTTATTAAATCATTTCTAATGAGCGAAGCACTTCGGAAACTTTGTATTAATCGCTTGTCTAAATCAGGAGCAATTTAAGAGTGCAGAGATAACCAGTCAGCTTCTGAAACAAAATATATTTGAAGATATTCATAAAAAACATTATGTGTTGGAAGTAAACTTCTTATTTAGTGATGAGCTTGTCCTTGAATTCTACATGTAGGTATAAAATTGCCTTTAGTAAAGAGTATTATATTTCCTTTTATTATCAATAAAATATTTTAATAATAGATAAAATCCTAAGATCAACTTTTTTAAAAGCTCTGGAGGTTCTTTCAGATGTGGCAGAGAAATCTTATCAGCAGCACAGCATAGTCCAAGAGCTTTATCCTTACATTTTTTGATATTTTAAAGCAGCCTTCGACATTGGATTATGCAGTCTATTATTGATAGTACGGATACACTGATTATCAAGTTGACGTCAATAATAAACTAATGATTCACGATGTCCTCGAGGAGAGGACTGTACTCGTTGCTGTAACAGTTGCATTTTTCAAACAGAAGAAATCTCCCTAGCATGTCTGTTGGCAGCCGCTATTCTCATTTGAGAATTTAAGGTTTCAGAATCATCTAAGCTTTCGTTTAGTCGTCTGGATGCAATTGACCTTGCAGCAGTTGTCTTGCAAGACAATCTCGATTTTGGCATTTTGATGCCAAAATCCAAACTTAAAGATGAACTCTAAGTAATAGAAAGCCGAATAAAAAAAACAATATAATTAAAAAATGAAAGTCAAAGCTAAATAACCAATAGCAAGTCTACAAAGAAATAATGAGATTGTAGAGAATCGAAAAAAGTGTTAATGCTAATAGATTTCAATTAAAATTTAAAAAAACAAAAAAAAAAGTAGTGGGAAGTGGATGCTTGGATACCCAAGTAAGAAATTATGCTTCTCTAAAGTTATATGGCGAATAATATAATTATAAATATAAGTATACTTCGTATGAAATGATATAATGTACAAAGGTGGTGCAATTATCGTTGGAATGAGTATACCTACGTTAGTTGGGTATGGTTTTAATACATATTTTAATATATAATAACAGAACAATTCTAAGCGATATTTTATGGCACAATACAATATAAACAATATGGCAGCTGGCCAGTATAAGACTGTGCTCTTCATCGAATCTTCTGATGGTTTCAAAAAAACTTCTAAAGAAAATAAGAAATACCCTTATGAAATAGCAGATCGCTCAACTGTACTTTTTTACACATGTTTAATTTAAAGAATTCTTAACTTAACAAGTAACGTTATGGAAAAACCATTTTAAATTGAATTTACAAGATCTTTATAAAGCTGTTATTTTTTTATTTACATAAAAGATTACTGTTCAATTCACTTCTTTCATTTCAAAATAGATCGATAATTTATTTTTTTTTTTTTATTTTTTTTTTTTTATATTAAGACAAAAAAAGGGGCTGAGTATATATGAAAGCATGTATGTAAGTTCATTCTTATGAGAAAAACAATTTCCAGCTTTGCAGCATATATTTGTGCTCCTCCTACTTCTCTTGATTTTGTTCTTAATTATAAACGAAAAATTGTGAAAGAAGAAAACGGAATAAAAATCAATTGTTGTATGTTGACAGTACGTAAGTGTTTTTATTTTTTTTTTGTTTTTTTTTCATTTATAGAAGCTCTGAAAAAACTGTATTAACAAGAATTTATTTATTTTAAAAGTAACAAATTAATGATAAATAAATAAATATTCTAAATTCAAGAAAAAAACATGTACCAAAAAAAATGTATTCTATTAAATAACTTGTTTATTTCATGTAAAATAAAACCAAGCGAATGAATCTACACAATAAATGAAAACTTACATTGAAAGTAAATTACGAAGTGTAAGACAAAATGAAGTAATGGGGTTTCCTATGCGGGTCTGCTCATAGAAAAGTAGATAAAGGGCTTACCAAGCGTACAAGAGGACGAGGGTTCAAATCACTTT
The DNA here is from genome assembly GCF_036245765.1 of Copidosoma floridanum. Taxonomy (NCBI): domain Eukaryota; kingdom Metazoa; phylum Arthropoda; class Insecta; order Hymenoptera; family Encyrtidae; genus Copidosoma; species Copidosoma floridanum. The sequence goes on along the minus strand of NW_028321903.1, from coordinate 7,159,016 downwards.
GAAAACTTTTTTTTTTTTTTTTTTTTTTTTAATTGGTTTTAAGAAAAAGAAATATATTAAAAACGTGTACTAGAGTAAGTGCGGTGCTCTGATGTTATGTTGTGTGGTATATAGGAGACCAAAAGTACTTCATGAGGGGTGAGGCGAAGGGGGAGAATCAACTTCAATCCAATTTCGTTACACTTTTTCTAAGGGTCACCAATCTAAAATCGTTGATTCACTACGTAGAGCAGAACGTACCTATAAAAGTATAATTAAAAAAAAAGTGTAAGGATAGAAAATTAGATAGAACTAAACATTTTACATAGTTTAACTAACCGAATTTAAAAAACATAGTACTTTTTGTTTAAATAAAGAAGTATCTGAGAAAACAAAAAACTACCGAGTTAGAGGATTATTATACATTGAATGTTTTTTTTACACCATGTACTGATGTGCATGTCTTACGTTATTTAAGCATACTACGAACTGTTACTTATCAAAGTAACTTCATGAAATTGATTGCGAGAGTGGCTCAGACAATGTCAAGTATCATTGAAAAAATAATCACTTGCCCTCTAGTGGTCAAAAATAGAAACTCTGTTTTAGAGCTGTTTTGCAGTAAGTTTTTAAAAGTAGCATAAAAATATTGTTTTAAATTTATCTTTAATTTCAATAGCCTATTATACATGAGAAGTTGAAATTAAACATCTGTCAAAGTTTTGGATCGATTAGTTCAACAGTTTTTGAGATTTTTTCAAAATACGAAAAATCACTTTCTCTTTACACAATAGTAAGATTAACTTTTTCATCATGAGCAAGTAACGGTGATGAGTAGCTTAGCTATTTATCAAATGATTCGATGAATTATGTAGTATATAGGTAAGCAGGCAATGGCAATGCGTATCCAAGCAGTTTTGTAGTTCACTTCATAAATTAATCAGTTCATGACCAAACAAGTAATGACAATAAACATCTTATATTTGTGTTAGTTCTTATGGTTTATGAATAAATTGATGGACCAGCATATGACATCAGTTAGTAGCTTTGCTTAACATTTGTTTTATGATAAATAAATTAGGTTATGGATGAGCCAGTGCTCGCAACAAATAGACTAGCTATGTATTCGTTTTTCTAAATAACTAAAATATGATAAAATATGACTAGGGTAAGAAAGAGATGGCAGTGAGTATAAATGTTTTATGTAAGTTATTTGTTATAAGTAAAGTATTTCTTGTGAAAGAAAGCGCTGGTGATAAGTTTTATAGCTGCTTATTAAATTATTCAATAAACAAATCAGCAATCAGGTGAGTCATGATAGAAATAATTCACCTAGACATACTTAAATTTCTTATAATAAATAAAATAAATGAGTACTAGGGCAAAAGGACGATGGTAATACGTAGCTCAGCCGTTTATTAGTCTTTTTTTCGTTTGATTATGAGTAACCAAAGGACAGCGATAAGTAGCTTATCTAAACTTATAATAAATAATTTAATTTGTAAACGAACACCTATCAGTAATAAGTAGCTTGGCTATACGTTCGTTTTTCTTTATGAATAAATTATTTTTTTGGTAAACAAGCAACGAAAATAAGTAGCTCAGCTATTTTTCAGTACTATTATAAATCATTTAGTTCATGGATAGCTCGTGATCAATGTATTTAATGGATAAAGTATTACATATAGGTAAGCTGGCAACGTCAATGAGTAGCTTTACATAGTCTATGTTTATCTAATACATAAGTTAGTTAATGGGCTAGCAAGTTACGGCGATGAGTTGCTCAGCTTAAGATTAGTTTTTGTAGTCAATACATTTTTTTTATAGTGAGCGAGCAACCACCACAAGTAGCACTTTTGTTTCTTAGTAATTTATTATTTATAAATTATTTTATGATTGAACAAGTGATGCTGACATGCAGCCATTATAAACATTAATTTTTTATAATAAATAATAAATGTTGTAGGTAAGGAAGAGACAGTTATGAGTAGCTCAGCCATTGATTACTTCTTCCTTATTAATAAATTAATTTATAAGCGAGATAGTAACAGGAATGAGAAGATCAGCTATGTGCTGGTTCCTCGTTGTAAATAAATTATTATCTGAGCCAGCAAGAAACAGTAATGACTAGCTAAGGTATTAAGTAGTATTACATAACGAATAAATTAATTCATAGGCAAGCAATTCAATGAAAAAGTTAGCTCTTACATTAATTAGTTAATTCGATAAATAGTTAGTAAACGGATGAGCTAGTGACAGGAATCAGTAGCTTAGCTGCTTATAAGTTAATTTAATAAATAAACCAGGCAAGCATCTAATAGTAGTAAGTAGCTTAGCTCACTATCAGTTATTTATAAATCATAAGTTATTTATTCTTGTTGCCCTGGCTTGCTAATTAAAAACTATTTTTTTAATAATTGATCCCATAACAAAATCAGATACTCATTGCCTGTGCTTGCTTGCCTCAGAAATGACTTATTTATTGAATAAAACACGTTAATAGCTGAGCCACCCGTTGCTACTCATTCCAAAACTCATTATAGCGTATTCTATCAACTTATGAATAGCCGCTAATCATTCTTATTTGCTTACCCAAGAAATTGTTTTTTTTTTAAATAAAATTTAAATAAGTTAAGTAATTCATCACCATTGTTGCTTACTTATAAACTAACTTATCAAATAATTAAACTAATGAATAGTTAAGCTATACTTATTGCTGTTAAATGCATGCAATCTACTAATCTATTTTTTGGTAAAATTAATGAATATCTCAGCTATTCAATGCCATCTCTTGATCCCCCATAAATTTATTTATTAATTGTAAAGAACAAATGTACAGCTGGGCTTCTTACTGCCATTGATTTCTTGCTCATAAACTATTGCATTTACTAAATTACTTTTTTCATATTTAAGCTAATTTTTGACAATACTTGATTTGCTATAAAATGATTTATTTATTAAAAAAAAGAGTTAACAGCTGAGCTACTTGTTGTCGTTGCTTGCTTGCCCATAAACTACTTTTATTATTATAAAGTTGATGTATGGCTAAGCTACTCATTATTATTACCTATGAACCCATAAAGTTTTTTATTTATTTATATATTCAATAAACTAGTAACTATCTAAGCTCTCCATCATTATCACTGCCTTGCTTATAAACGAACTTATTTAGTATAGAAAACGTATAAATTCCTAAGCTGGTTATAGCCATCACTTACTTAAAAATAAACTAGTTGATTTATGGTATATTAAAGTTAATGTATAGCTGAGCTACTTCTTACCTTTGCTTGCTGGCCTTTTAACTAATTTGACTACTTTAACAAATTAATGTATAGCTGGGCTAGTCATCGCCATAGCTTTATAAGGTACTTATGACGTTACAAAAGACGTAACGTACGAAGTGTTAAAAGATGTCATCTACGTAGGTTGTTGTGCAAGGGATGGTTCAAAAACATTTGTGAGCCTTGAGGGCTCTACCATATCGACGGTAACACTTAAACCAGGGGGCTTAAGTTTTTTTTAATATAATGAAAAAAAGGTTATTTTCTTAATTAGGAAAAATAATTTTCTGACTTCAAAAATTATGAGTCTCCTTGTTCTTGCTGGATAATAAGGTGTAAGGTTTTTACGTAAAAAAAAGAAAGTCTTGAAAAGGTCTTCAAGATGAGACGGTTTAATGACTTATGTATGATAAAAAAGTTTTGCTCGAGAAACTCAACTAGTGTTTTATTGTGGAAGTCAACCCTAAATAATATAATGTTAGTATAAAACGAGCAAGGGAAGGTTATGAAGAAGTTACACTTTTTAATTATTCATACTTTACCTGGTTTCCACTAGCTGCAAAATCAAATCTGGATACGCAGCTTGTTAGTATTCAAAGAGAGCGCCCTATCACTTGATTTATCTTATAATATCTCTCAGATATGGATTACTTCCTGGTTGACGTGTAATGCTTAAGGGAATAGTGGTGGACTAGCAGCTTAGGGTACGATACTTTCTAAAATTAAGCACTAAGTCTAACAACACCCTCCAGGCAAATATTAAGGGGTTTACGATGGCCACCTTTATTTACAGGGGGTTCTAGATCAGTTGACGCTGATCGTGGGAATGATCTTTAATGTTGCAGGATGGCTCCTGACAAGGTAACCTTGCAAAGTTTAAAAAATTAAGATTTCTCGGAAGAAGGTAAGCAATAGAAAAACGAACTTAGAAGTGCACCGCCTTAATCAGGATTAGTTGTTACTGTTTAATCACTTAAGTTATATGATGTAAGAGCAGAGTAAGTTGGGAGGCGGTAGCACCTAGCAGAGTTACTGCAATGCCAAGTTTTTGATTCAGCTTAAAGTGAAGTCACATCACATAGGGAAGGAGGGTGTAGCTAATAGTGATAGTCCCATTAATTAAAAACCTTAGGGCTCCATACTACTGTAGCCTTTATTATATGTATCAATGGGTACCTTCCTCGGTAATGAAAGGGGAAAAAGTTTCTTAGCTGTGAGAGACACCACTCAAGTTAAATACCGAGAGTAGGCCAACAAAAATCTGCTTAGGATAAGATCCCTGAGAGTTAATTAGAAAGTTAAAAACTTGAATACATTTAAATTTCTCCAGATGGCCCCTTACAGAAAGAGCTTGTCTAAAGTACTGTTTCACTACAACCCCAAGCACTCGTCATAGATTTTACAGATCAAAGGGAAGAAATGTGGATTTTTGAAGCTACTCTATTTAATGAACATAATTTTTTTTTCATACTTCTCTGGCATTACTTACCTAGGACTAAGAGATATTTGTACAATATCAAGATACGTCTCTTAAGTAACTCAGTTAGCTGACTAAATCCAGCTGGCTTTCTCAAAGTTCCAAGCAATTATTTTGAATCGCGACGTGTTATGGCATTCAGTCTATTAGCAATGATACACACTAAGATGTCATATGAAACTCTTAGCCATTTAAGATTTTTAAGTCCTTTGATAAGAATTTTAGCGGTTAAAAGGATCCAACCGAGCTCTGTCGTGTCTTCACCACTGACACTCTCCATTAAGAAGAAACCTTCTAATATTGCACCAACTTGTACACTTGGCGTCCTTAAAAGTCCGTTAAAAATTGTCACCCTCAAAAGAAATGCCGTAGACAAGCTTAGCCGCGCCTGTAGTCAGTTTCGATTCTAAATAAAACAACTTTTTAGCGTTGTTAAATAACAAGCTGGACGAAACGCCAAGAATAAACAAGTCATGAAACTCTCGCCACAGCTTGTAGTCACCCGTGAAGGTTAGCAACTTGATGTCAGGCAGTTTACACAAAGACAAAGTAGGTGCTGAAAGAGCTTAAAAAAATAACGCAGCAGTCAGAAGCATTGGCACAAGATAGGTCTTGAGAAGCGGCAGTATGGTGGCAAGTGCAGTTAGATAAAACTCCTCGGTTCTTACGTAGTCATCGTTTTTGACATAAGCCAGCTTACTTAAATCGTTTTCTATGCTAAGGAGAGTAAGATAATTGGTGTTGAATTCTTTCTAATAAGTATCTAGGCTATTCATACAAACTATGATGACAGTGTTAGAATGATTTTCTATGCTTAGCTTAGTAAGGTTTGTTAAGGGATTTTCTATAGCAGCTTTAAAGTTTTCCTGGTGTGCCATAATAATTACATAATAAATTAATGTAACAGAGATTGTCACCTTTGGCTTATATTATTATTTCAGTGTTAGAGTTACAGCTCATCGTAAAGCCTAAAAGAAAAATAGCACAAAGTAACTGTTAACCTATGAGTCTGTTTCCAACTTTAAGGATATGTAGCGTTAGAGTATCAGACATCGTGACTCTATAACAGGTCGAGTTTTGAATGATTCAGATGTTTGTGGATTTTCTCAATTTTTACAAGTTTTGTTGTATCAAAGTCTTTTGATTCTTGCTCCATAATTTCTTAGGGTCTTGTGTTCATTGAATTAATGGTACGTTTTAAAAATTTTTACGAGATTGTACGTTTTGTAGTTTTCTTAAAAGAACTTCTTGCCATGTCTTATCCGTCAATTTGCAGGCTCATATTTTCACCATTTAGTTCATTATATTTTATACATTAAATTCTTTATCTTTCTTTGCCTGCTCATTATTATTTTGTTCTTGAATCAATTAAATAGCGTCGTGGAAGGCATGAGTGTCTCTAAAGCGCTTATGTAATACAGTTGAATTCAAATTTTATCCTACGTTATAAGTATGTTGCACCTGATTTATAATCTTATGCTCACTATTTAAGGATATTTTATGTATTTTTCCCGTTCACCCGTCATTCACTTGTCAAAGACGAATACGTTTAACTTTCTTTTGTTGATCCATTTTATAAGGACTAATAATTTTTAATTTAATTTCATTAGGTGTTGAGAATAACCATAAATTATCAGCTGATAATTGTTCCATTGACTTTATGTTTTCTGTGTGAACATAATTTTGCACAATAAAAATACATCTGTTTCCGGTTGTGACAACATAAGAATTTCATATCTATTCAGAAAAAAGGGTTCCCTTAATGGTCCCATAGTTAAGTATATATAACGATACAGCATTTTATTACATTAGTGTAATGTGATTTTGTTTAGTCATAACTAGTAATCATGGACCACTTCTACTGCTAAGAAAGAATGCAATGATTTGATGGAGGCAGATCCATATTTTTTAACTTGGAGTATCATGACAGGATATTTTCTATAAAGATAAATATAAGGGTTTGGGTTGACGAGTGGCAAATGTCATCATACTATAGTTCTGTTATCTTAATGCATGAAATCTGTGTTAGTTACAGTCCTTATTTTGCCAGCGTAAAGATTCTCAATTGGTGCTATGAATTATAAATTTCCTGCAAGGTTTCTTTCATCCTAGGCTATGGTTTAAGATATTTTTAGAAAAAATAAATTTAAATGCACCTCCTACGGGATTGTACATTATGCCAGATGTCAACAAGATTTGTATAGGAACGAATAAAATGATGAAGGGTGGCTTTAGTTTTTCTGAAGTTAACTGATAAATGTCCTAGATATCTTTTGATAGTAAAATCCTGGTCTGAAGTTATTATATCAACAATTTATTTTGAAATAAACTTATGAGACTCCGTAGACTTATATGGTTTTTTTAACGCAGTTGCAAAAATTTAATTATCTTGTTCATACAGCTTAATGTACCCTCTATGATTTGCTTATAAATTGTCAAAGTTACCGACCAGACTTTTCTTATTTATGCTGGGAGGTAAAATAACGTTATCAGTTTCTACCTTACTTATTTTTTTTTATACAGGTGCCATAAGATTTCTTAATTGTATTATTTTAATTGAAAAAGATCAATTTCCGTATGATAAGTACAATAAAAAAAATAAAATTGTACAAAATAATGTCATTAAAATACATTGAATCCTTGAGTAGGTGTATCTTCTAATGTAAACTTAATCATTTTAAGCCAGATGACTATCTTTTAGTTAGCAGCTTTCATTTTTGGGATAGCGATTCATTCTTAGTAGAAGATATGTAGAATATTATGCTAACAAGGATGCTATCGGAAACTTAATTTAATTAACTAAGGTGATTTTACCCCGTTTTTATTGAGTTGAGCATTTTTCGTTTTTAAACAGTTTGAACGTTCCGGTGCTGATTATGATAGCAATTGAAAGTTGTATAATATTTCTCATACTTTTTGGTGCGTGCCATTTTTTAATGGCTTCCATCTTTTCAGGGTATAGTCAAATTCGTTGTTAACTTCCAATATACTCAAAATTCAAAAAAGTCATTTTTAACTTTCTCTTTGATAGGCTAGATGGCAATCTGGGGTTTTACTACATTGAAACCGCCTTTTTACACAGAGTGTATTTACTGAAAAATTGGAGTAAAACAATACCACATAGTAGACGCTTGGCCATCTGAACACATGCCAAGGGCCAGCGCGGTGCCGCGCCACGCTCCGCTTAAGTTAAGTAACTTAATTAGTTTTATTGCATTCATTAAACTGCTTATACTTCATAACTTGATATAGTACTCTAGTATTCAAATATAGTTTTATCATTTATCATATGATTTACAAATAGAACTACGAGAACTGTCTGAACATAAAGCGTATTTGATGATTAAATTTAACATAATTGCCTCGCATATTTTAGTTCATTCAACTTTCTGTAGATAGCGTATATGCTAAAATCATTGAATCACACTTAATTTGTGAAACAGAGTCCTTTAATCAAGCTACTCTGAAAAGATATGTATACTTAATTGTTCTGGAAAAGTCAATTAAGAACTTCAAGTGATTATAACTATCATTTAGTTACGATGGCCAAAAAATGCAATAATCTTTTAAAACGTATCTATCACTCATCTTTTAAAGATTTGCTTCCATACCTAAACTCAATGAAAAATATTTATCCACATGTCCCAGAAAACTCAAAAAACTGCGGGAATTGTTGTCGTTTACTATTTAATGCAGGTAATGATAATGGGAAAAGTAAAAATTTAAATGTAAAAACGATTATCAAAAAATATCAGCTGTAGTTCTCAAACAAATGGAAAAAAATTTTGCAGAGTTTGCAGAGAAGCAAGAGAAAATACAGCTACTCTCTTTTGCTCCTGATTTTTGAAGATGTAATAACATAATGAGAGAATTAAGTTGTAGTGACAGAGAAGCTTAAGCAGCGAGAATATTAAAAGAAAAAAGCTGCTTACTCTCAATACTACCTAAACAAAGAGGCGATTCTCTTTCAGAAGAACCAATACATTTAGTTAAGAATTACCATGAAAGAAGCAATAAATGCTCGGTATAAAAGATTTTGTATTCGTTAAGCAAAAATGGTGAGTGAAAATATATTCAGAAAATATCACTGCTTGGAAATATCAATAAAATTTATTGCTTATTTCAACAAGGGTAAAGTGATTATAAAGTAAGATACACAAAATTCTTAGAATGTAAGACCATCACACTGTGCTTTATCTGAAACTAGCGGTATACATAATGTGTGCGTATGTGAACATCATCAAAGTTTTTAACGAATTCTAAAAGCTATAAATCTGGAGCACTTAACGCACAATGCTAAACTGCCTCCTAAAAACTACCATGACTGTATTAAAGCAGTAGTGTGCAGTAACTATTATTTTGCTACGAAACAATTGCTTGTTATTAAGGAACAGAAAAAAGATTTTGAAGGTGGAGAAGTTATTGTAACTTGTTATTTTCGGAGAATTATGCGTCTGTCATACGGAATTTAACCTAGTCTTTGCAATAAACTATAACTAAGCTTTTAATTTTGTAGTAGTAATTTATTATAAAAAAAGATGAGCTCAAACACATAAACGTTGCTTTTCTTTCTAATCTCCTAAATCATGATACAATTGTTGTGTATAAGTATGAAACAGTTTTAATAAATTTTCTGAAATCCAAAATTTTAGCAAAAAAAGCTTTTTACATAACTGGTGGCGCCAGTCAACATTTTAAAAACAAGAGCAATTTTAGAAACATACTTATCCACAAAAAAAGTTTTTAAATTAATTGTGAGTGGCATTTTTTTTCTACTGTTCTTGAAAATGAAGTATTGGAGAAGCCAACTTGAAGAGCGGTGTAAGACGTTCAAGTTCTGAAGTTTCCTTTCATAACTAAATTTTAACAGCAGAAAACTTGTATGTCTGGGCAAGGAGTTATTGCAAGAAAGAAATTTTTTTTTTAAGTAAAGAGTTGTATAAAAAATGTAAAATTAAACCTAAGTATTAATTTAATGTAGCATATTGAAAGCCAGGTACTTTGCAATTTCGCGCTGTCATTCAAATCGATGACAAAACAACAGAATTAAAAAAAATGTCTCTTAGCTGTGAGAATTAACTTTTTCTTTATCAAAATAATAAAATGAAAAAGCCTACATCTCAAATTTCATTTAAAACTAATACTTGGTGGAAAATATCTGTTTAGAATGTATACCTAGATCAGTAGTATTCGTAGCTAACTTGAGCGGAGAGTGACGCTGCGCTGACCCCTGGCACTCGTTCAGACGGCCAAGCATCTTTTCTTTGGTGTCGTTTTTCTCAAATTTTTCAGTGAGAGCATACTGTGCAAAAAAGGTGTTATTAATATTAAAAAATCTCAGCTTTTTTTCTAGCCTATGCAAAAAAATGTTAAAATCTTCTTTTTTAAAATATAGTTTGTGTTTTTCTTGAGTAAAAAAAAATTTTTTTGGAGGAAACTCTCCACAACATAAGAAAGATGACTCAAAAATACTGCTGTTTGCAACATTTTTTTATGGTGCAAACGAGACTGAGAAAATGAGCTAAAAACAGTGCTGACTTATAGTGCGTGCGTCGTGGGCCTGAGGTATTTCGCGTGAAATGCCTCCCATTTATCACTCGATTGTCTGTATTTGTGTACATTAAATATGGCCCATTGGTCGTTACAAAACCTTTGACTGAGAAACCATTTATCTTTAGTAGAAAAATCGTTAGTGACAGTTTCAAAAATTGTTGGTTTTCTGAGTATTGTTCAAATTCCTACAGCTTTTGTCTCAATAGAGTAGGGACTTATTTCCGTCAATTTAATTATACTATTTAACTCTTTAGAAAGATTTCAATCCAATTGGTTTATTTAAAGTAAGTTTGTTACGATTACATTGTGAAACACAAAAGTAAGATACTATTTCCTAATTTCAGGGACGCATAATTCAATACATATTGGCTAACTGCTTCCTCCAAGTCTTCGACATTTGCTGATGTAAACGAACATTTGATGATGAGAGCGTCGTGAGGAGCTATATATGCCTCTAGAGTAAATGTGCGTTTGGCAGATGCATATGCAATAAGTTTGTAATATATTTCATAAGTACACACCAGCTAACGGAAAAATAATTATACCATGTACATTCTCCTGAAGTAAAAGAGAGAGAGGAAACGTAATCTAGCGCTCCTACATGAAACTTTCTACTGTAAACTAGGGAGATAGTATACAGTGTACTTCTACATCAATTGGCATTTGCCAGTTATCTGACAGACACAACACTGGTTTTTCTAAAGTGTAGCTATTTGCAGCCTCTTTATTACCTACAACTGTGAGTTCCTAAAAATATGTGCTGCAACGTAATACGATGAATAATTTCAGAACACATATGTGTGTGTCCTGTATTTAATTTTCAATGATAATTTCTAAGCTTTTACTTTTTTCAACTCGAAAATTTTCTTTGTGTAAAGACAATTATGTTGCCAAATTGATTGTTTACTCCTGCTTAAAAAATATTACTTATATTTCCTTTTAGTTCAGTATATAAGTTGTGCAAATAATGGTCATTTAAGTTTTATAATTACATTATATTGAATCCTTGCTTTATCTTGAGACATTTTTTCTCTACAACTAACAATATTCTGTGCAAAATCTTTTTGAGTATTAGCTTTTTTGACGATGGATAAGGATTTTAAGATTGCCTTAGGTGGCAAATTAAGGGTCAATAGTTTCTGCTATTTCAACAGGAAATACGCTTTCTTCACAACAGGATAGGAAAAAAGATAATTCACTCTGCTTAGCAAATTTATGATGGCACTAGTAAGGCCACTCTGGTTAATAGATCTTAGGTATAGAATATCCGCTACTCAAACAGAATTAATGACGTGATCCTTATGTTCATTAAGTTTAACAGCAAGTTGGGGATAGGAAAAAGTGATTTTTAATAAATTTTTGCAGAATAAACCGTTATCACCTTGTCTTTTTAAAATTTCTGGGGCATAAGAAGAGAAATCGTTAATTAGATTAAATTTGATTTGTTTGCTAGTATTTTTATCACTTAGACTTTCCCTCGCACATGAATAAAAATAACCATGAGTTAAATAACTTAACTTAGACTAACACGACTTTCCCAAAATTGTATGGCCTGCCTAAAATTTATAAGCCTGATACCTCTTTACGCCCCAAAATTTTTACCATAAATGGATTTTTACCATTTTGTCACAGTGCCACAACACTGTTTATAAGTATTTCTTTTAAACCTGTACAAGAAATTAAAAAAAATTCGAGCTATTTTAAAAAATTGGGTAGGAACTCTACACCATCGCCAAAATACATAAACGTTCTTTATATAATATCGTGTAAAAATTGTCTAGTGAGAATCATTAAAAATCACTGGTGAGACAAAAAGACAGTTAAAAAAAATGATTTCTGAGCACAAACGAAAAACTGATGCTAATTTTATTGTTTCCGAACACATAGAAAAAAACGATTACGAATTTGATTAGAACAATAGAATAACTCTTGACAGAAAAGCGGGGTAGAGGAAGCGTATTTTTTCAAAAATGATTTCTATTAACATGTTCAAGAATAGCAACAATGAGAAAGAAAACATGATAAATCTTTGTAAAATTTAGAGCTCAGTCTTTTTTATATTTAAATAGAATTTATTTCATTTAAACTTGTCGTTTTTAATATGTACCATGCACTTCTACACTAAGCTTTTCATAGATTAATAGTCTTACACAGTTTATATTATCTGTATCTTCATAGTTAATTTAGTATGTAAGTGTATGTATACTTATATTATTCTTGTTACCATGCACTCGTTATCTTTGTTTACTTAGTATTCGTAACGAGCTTCCTTTTATTATGGTTCGTTAATTTTAATTAAGTAGGGATCTGACCGGCAACTTAGAATAGTGGTTTTTAGTTCGTCATACATGTACTCTACTTAGTTATTTTTTATTAAGTAAACGATCTTTGCAATTGGTTGCGATCTAGATCTACTATATATTAAAATATATGTAATTTTTTAAAACTAAACATTTTTTAATCGTATATGTTTGTGTGCTAATCAACTTTAGTCTGCCAGATGAGATTTGGGAGATCCAAACAAAATTTAGCAGACAAACATAGATAGATTACCTTTAACTCTATCTGTATATAACTCGTGCTTACTACGATCCTTTTTTTTCCTACATGTGTACTGTTCTCTTACAAATAATTGTTACATTAAAGCTGCACTGAAAAAACCTTTTTTTCTCTTTCATCTCCTCTTCTTTTTCTTTATTTAAGTTTTGCATTTTTATATCAACCTTAACACCATACACACACATGTATGCTATGTATCGGAGGTACTGCTTCGCAATGCTCGTGTAAGGATAGACCGAGGAAGTTAGCAACACCAGACCTTGTCTACTTCTTGTTATCTTATTATGTGTTTATAATTCAATCCAAATAGTCCAGTGAATTTCAGTAATCGTTTTTTCTCCTTTACTTTTCTTTTTAGAAGCGGACTTAAATAAGTGCACGGGCAAGATAAGAAATGTATGTTGTTACGTTTGGTATCCGTTTTCTCAACTTAATTTAGTAACAGTATGTTGCATCTTTATTTATTTTTTTTTTTCTTAGCACCTTACCAATATTGAAGGCTGCCAAGCTGAAAAATAGCGCAAATACAATACGGCTTACTTTCAACCACATTGGCATTGCAGACTAGCGAACGCTAGGATCACTATCACTGCCAAATGATTCTTAGCAGGTAAGCATATATCTTTAAAACCAAAAAGAACTCTTATTAATAAAGTCAGAAAAGATACAAAAAATCATTTTTTCTTTCTGCTATGGGATAATGCAGACTAATTCTAAGAACTTATTTAGGTCTCACTGTCTCTGGCCATTGTAGCAACGATAAGGAGGCAAGATTTTTGATTAAACAATCATAAAGTGCTCTACCACAAGCAAGCAATTTGATGGTCAAGCCAGTTGACTATATACTAAACTCAGTAGCCCGATAAGCCACACTACCTGGAGAATCTAGTAAAATCATTCGATGGTCAGGCGAGTTTGAGTGTATTATTAAAGCAGCAGCTAGACTAGATATACAACCTGAAAAATCTGGTTGATGCATTTACACACCCTGGAAAATCAAGTGAATCCGTCTTCCATTAAAATAAAATTCAGATACCCAGATGTTGCCTTTAAAGGCACTTTTGTCCTCTTTATGTACAAAAAAATTAAAGTAAGTAACATTAATACTAAAGAAAAATTTTAAGCACCCCCCCCTTTCATCGTCTTTCCCATGAAGCCTACTTTAAAAAAATTTAAAAGATTTAAAAAAAAATTAATCCTTAACGCTATATTATGTGCTGGTTGGCGTCAGTACTGATAGCCAACCAACTAGCTTCTATTTTAAAAATTAGGTTTTAACGCTGCATTGTATGCTGGTTTGTGTAGATAGCAACGTCAAAGTAACTAACTAGCTCCAATTAAAAAAAAAATGTTAATGTTAATGCTACGACTATCTTAATTTAAGGGGAAATCAATATAAAACATCAAAGTAAATGGTGCGTGCCGTTGGTGCAAATATTCATGGCCTCGTAGCTACGAATATTACTAGCTAACCTCCTTCATAAGCCATCAACCCTGTTCCCACCTGAGTGTTTTGTCTACAACCTTTCCTATCATGTCTGCAGGCTAGTGGGCGAAAGCTTACGCCTGAACATCAAATTTACTCCTACGCCATCTTCGACAAAACAAATAATCAGAGAAAATAAGATTAACAAAAAAATAGCTGAACCGCAGAACCAGGCCCCGCTATGAATAATTATTGAACTTTATAATAAAGTAAAAATTAAATATGTTTGAGGACTTGGGTCTCACACTTCTTGATGGGCTGCAGAAGTATAGGTAAGTCCAGTTATTCGTCTTTTTTGGGAAAAGAAAGTAGAATATTATGTTTGTGAAAGATTATCTTACCTCTCTCTTAACTTACTTCCTTGGAAATCTGTCCTTAATTGTATCGATTAACCTGCATCTCTTGTGATGTACAGCCCTTGAGCATCACTTCGGTTTTATTAATTTGGTATCATCAGTAAGGCTCTCTGCACCAAATTTTTTTCGTTGACTAACTATATTTTTATTCCAGATTGCAAATATACTATAACAGTTCAAACTAACAATTGAAACCATACTCCATTAGCAATGGCAAGCTACTGGCTAAAATGCCGTGCAAAGGGAGGCCCTTACCTGAAGTCTTACTAACACTATTTTATTTTATTCTATCTCACATACTGAAAAAAAAATTTTATAGCTCACTTTGGTTATTATCTGACGGTCCCGAGAGCTTTAAAGTGCAGTTAGCTGTTAGGGGACGACTTTGTTCTTTTATGAGAGGCTTTATAAAATTTAAGCATTATCAGGAACGAAAATAATTTTAAATTTAAGTAGTCATTACGTAACTCCATCAGCAAGCTTAAAACAAAATGGTGAGGTGTAAAAGGATCCGTCAAAAGAGTTTAAAACTGTTTTACAACATCAAGCTTCTTGGTTATTGCTTCGTTTATAAATAGTAGATTTTTTCATTTAAAATAAAGTGAATGAATAAAAACAAAACATCTTAAAATATGCAGATCGCAAAAAATTTTTTATTGTATTCGAGAAAGTCATGTCATTACTTACTTGATTAATTGTTTAGCTCAACTATTAAGTTATAGAAAGTGTGCAATCACACCTTTGATTGAGGTCTTAAAAAGTTGTTTAATAAGGTGAAAAAGTAATGCATTTGTTTATTATGCTTTCTAGTAAATACGTATAAATTAGTAAAATCCTATTTATTTACTAGTGTATCATTTAAAAATGACCTAATGTCCATCCAAGAAGAATCTTCTAACTATTCTATAAAGCTTTTTATGGCAAAAAATCTACAAATACTGCATAGACCCTTAGGTACACATTCTTCTTTTATTTTTTTTTTTTTTTATTTGAAATGGATAGGTCAAACTTTAACTAGGCATTAAAAAGTGTATTCTTATACTATTATTTAGTAAAATCATTGTTACATTTAATTATAATGTTATGATTATTTATTAAAAGCATTAAGTAAATACTAGTTTGAAATGTTTATTAGACAATTATATAATTGTTCTAGCTATATAAGATTGACAGAATACGAACACTTTAACATTATAGAAGAAAAACATCAACAATCTACCCCTGATAAAAAATTGGAATTCTACGATGAAAACTTAATCAACTTTTTTATGTAGAATTATTTAAAAAAAAAAAAAAATTACGTGTAATACCTCTTTGCGAATCCCAGGAAATATAATGAGAAATGCTACAAAAATAGTTATAAAGAAAATTAATGTTGTTATAATACTGATATCTCCAGTGACGGGAGTTCGATTATTATAACTATAGAGAGTTGGTCCATCATCGTTTTGAAAAATATCTAACCAGCCTCCCATTGTTAAAACCTGAAATATAAATGCTAATAAAGTTTAAGAAATTTTTTTGTGTTTTTACAACGTTGTGACATTATATGTTGGTACTAATCATGTATTTTAAATTATTAAAGGCTACCTATTTACCTTTAACACTAAGATCATAGCAGTACGTCCAATGAAACTCTATAAAAAATTACTAAAATTCTGTTTTGTATGTATTCTTAAATAAAGTTAATACTAAATCTTATGCCTTTAAATAATTAATTCAGTTAGCAATTGTTGAAGTAATACTTCTAAAGAGCTGTCTACTTTCACTTCTGGTCCTAGATTTGAGAGAAAAGGGACACAAGTAGATTGTATTTTTTATTTTTAGTCCTGAATTTGTTTTCTGTATAAAAACAAACTTTATTTATTTACTTTATATTCATTTGTTTATCATCAAATATGTGGTTGTGAACATTTATAAGTTATTTATAATGAATTAAATAAATGAATAAATGTATCTATAATTTTTCGATTTGTCTTTCAAAATTGTCCACGGTTTTACATTTATAAAACCATAATTTCATTAACGGCTTGATAATTCGAAGTATGAATACAATAACTGATGTTCATTGCATCATATTGGAGTAAGGGAGAGTGTAAAGAGGTAAGAGAAGTGTGACTATGCAGCAATGCTGGAAATAACTTAGCCTATAT
This sequence comes from Copidosoma floridanum, assembly GCF_036245765.1. Lineage (NCBI taxonomy): Eukaryota > Metazoa > Arthropoda > Insecta > Hymenoptera > Encyrtidae > Copidosoma > Copidosoma floridanum. The sequence continues at coordinate 7,142,172 of NW_028321903.1, read as the reverse complement.
GAATACATCAACATATTTATACGCTTTCAAGCATAGTGAAGCCTTTTTTTCTTAGCTCATTATAAAACATACTTGTTGATTGTTTTAAAAATAAAATGTGTTAATCCAATAGTATTTTATTGTATTAAAAAAAATTAACAAATTTTTACAAAACGTTTCCTTATAAATTCAATTTTACGTGGCTCTTTTATATGGTTACACGTTTAATTTGGTTATTTTTTACATGTAAAAAAAAACACCATTTACTTTATTTTTAATAACTTATAATTATTTGCTGTATATTTTATCGACAATATTTTAATCATCCACCTTAGATGATTAATGAGCATCTATAATTACAAATCATTTTTTTAAATTTCATAGCTCTTTTTTTCAATACATATTGTTCGTATAGTATACAAGACGAAAAAATATATGCTAGCGTATGTGACACGTGATGTTACCAGCTTAAAAAAAAAGTTTGGATACCTCAATTTTGATAATTTTTTAATAAATAAATATTCAAATATTAACTAAAACTACGCCTTATTATCGTACATCCTTTTTTTAAGGATAATTTCGTCGATATATCGTAGTGGATTATTTGATATATTGTTTTTTTAAATGTATAATATTATCTGCCACAAACGTATATCCTTATACGTGGCCAAGCATTACCTAGTCAATCGATTTTTTTTTTAAATTAGTAAATTGTTCAAATCATAAAATTTACATTCTAAGACAAATAGTATTTTTTAAGTGAAGAATTTGAAATGTATTATTTAAATTTTTAAGTATATAATGGCTTCATAAGAAAAGTTAAAAATATAAGCGTCATGTAACAAAAAAGGTATATAAGGTGTGTGTTACGTTTAATTATAGAAGAGCAGGGGTGATTAAGGTAGTCGGTCGAGATGAGTCTATCGTGAGTGTTGAGAAAAGTTGGTAAATAGTATACTCTTCTCTTATCAATTTAAAAAGTAAAGAATTGTTAAATACCCAAAATTCTTACTATCTTGCATGCATTCTAAGCCACCATTTTCCCACGTAACAGTTTGATGCTCAGTGTAGGGTTCGCTTTTTTCGCGAAAAATTTTTTACGTGGCTCAAACATAGACGAAATTAGGCATTATTACAAAATAAACTAAGATTAAGAATCAAAAATCTGGTGAGGCACTTTAACGATGACAATAATAATAGATTTAAGAAAGACCTACATATAACAAAACTGTAGCGTGGAGAAGCGAAAGTCAAACAGCCTAATGCTCCACTATGCAACTACTAATTATAACCCCCTCATACAAAGGCAAAAATAATTATTTTTATCCTGGAAATAATAAGTATAAAAGTTTAACATTTGCGTACCACAAAAACAATTATTGTACGAGCCTAGAGGAGCAAAAGAAAAATATATGGCTTGATTATTTGCTGGATTAACAAATAAACAAGCAAATAAATAAGTGACAACTAGAAATTACTCAACATGAATTTTCCGAGCGCCGAAATGTACAATACCCCCCTTATACACATAGGCAGCCAGCATAAAGCCAATCGTTTTTAGGAAAAAATTTCAATATAATAACGCATGAAAACAGAGCTTTAAACGGTATACCGTTGTGTAATAAAGATTCTGTACAGTTTTTCTTATTGGAACAAAAGATTAAGATAATAAAGTCAACATAACCTGCACAATACAAGAAATATTTTATAGGATACTTGGAAAATCAATTGCGGCGTATGGCAGCCAATTATTTCCACACGCAATTATCATAATTTAACTCCATTGATGAGTTTCTGTCAACTCTCTCTCGGAGACTCTGTGACATGGGAGGAGAAGAGCTACTTTATGTGAAGCTAAAGACTGTTACGCAACGAGACAACTCATTAATCATGGAATATTGCAGGTGAATTCAGCAGTTGCACAATGAGATTTTGATAGTACATGAGGCAAACTCGTACTTGACATAGGCTAAGAAAAAAGCGTAAAAAATCAGATATCAAAGCAGTGTGGCAGTTCCTGTTTAAAGGCTCTGCAAAACTGTAACGTTGCAAAGTTAAAGTCAACAATGCTAAAAGCACAGGCTAAAACCTATCACTGTAGACGGTGAATTAAGTCTGTGCCAATCAATGATAGCGCAAAAGAGGGGATTAAAGGCAGACAACGCCGAGCGACAGTTCAATACCATGGTTGGCCATGTCAGCAGCGACGCTCCAGTCAGGAAGTCAGATATGGACGCATATAATGGTATGGATGATGTAAATTGGTGTTTATATTGTTAAGAGTACCATGCATATTCTACAAGCAGGTGTAAAAAGTTGTAGTAGAATGTGTGAAAAGGAATAACAAGAAATGGTAAAATTGATGAGGAATCAAAAGGAAGAATAGAGGCAAAAGGAGAGTGTAATAGGAAAGTGGCACGCAATAGTTATTACTTTTGCTATGAAAACGACATAAATTTGGTAGGCAGCCAGAAAATAATACTAGAGTCCCTTTTAATCAAGGCAATCGTAACAATGTAAGGTAATAAAGAGAAAATAAAATGAATTTTTATAATAATAACCAGAATAATGATAATAATCATAGAAGAAAAAACTTTAATAACAGTTAACAACATCATAATTTTAAGAGATATGACATGAGGAGGAATGATTATGGAGACGGGCCAAACAATAAGTACTTCTATTATGATGAATAAAGAGATGATGATATTATTCAATATGATCGCAAATATATTCTAACAAACAAAATGTGGGGGTAACCAACACAAGTACTGAGCATTTAAACGCACAGAGTGTTCGATGCTGTCTCTAATCGTTGAGCATGAACAAACAACAATTGATAAATCGCAGATGGTCGAAATAAAAAAGGGAAAACACAGCATAGGATATTGAACACTTATGCTACGACGCATGTGGATAAAGCCATTGCTAACAACAAGGAGTAACTTTGAAATCAACCGGAGAATAAAAAAAGTAGGGAACCTGATAAAGTAGCACATAAAACGTAGAGAGAAAAGCCTACGAAAGACAAGGTGAATATATTAATAATGGCACACTTATCTAAAATAAAGTAAAATAAATCCTGATGCTAAAAAGAAAGAACGTACATAGTTACTTCCCACGTTAAAGTACGTGCATATAATATAAGACCTTCAACAACGTCAGCGGTTTAAAAGAGCCCTTATTAAAATAAAAGTGCTACGATTTATGATAATACAGATACAAAAGTCCTTATAATAATAGAGGATTCTTAAGATTTGAAGATAAAAGTCAATGGCACAGAAAAAATAAATATAAAAGGAGTGACTCACAGAGCACGCCAAATACTGTTGTTGGTAAGGATACTCCTCAAAAATTGTATTCGTATTCTACATGTAGTCCCACGTGAGTTTTTCATAGAAGTGGAAGGCATCATAGGATGGGCCGATTTTGAGATGTATACCGGCCAGTTTCATACCACAGTACATACGGTTACTTTAAATAAAATTAAAATCCCGCCGTAAAATCCAGAAAGCTTTGAGATTTTCGCAATAAGAAGGCAATTATTAAACGCATATGTTAAGTGAGGACAAAAAAAAACATGGGCAGTGGCCTCCACAAAATTTAAAAGATGGAGTTTTATTCAATTAATTTATTGCATTAACTAATTATGGTAAAGTGTATGCATGGTATCTAAATGCAACAGACAAAACTATGAATTTATCAGTCCTAGTTGTGGACTTACTAAAGTGTGAGGTTATAGAAACAGTTTTAACAGCTGACGTCAGTGTAGATGACGAAAAAGCATAAGGGTAAATTTTCATACAAATATTTACGAAAAATAGGATATGTAAGACAAAGATAGAGTCACTAAGAAAAAGTGAAATTAAAGTAAATCTTTCGAACAAAATTAAGAAAAATGCATAAAATAGGAGCAAAAGTAAGCATGGCAGTAAGGGTTATAATAATGACGAAAACATTGAGGCCCATAAAAGGAGTAATAACTTAGAAATATTAATCAGCTAAATGGCGAGGGTAAACGAGATAATGAAAGGAACCGATGGGTCAAGTTGCAATCAGAAAGAATAGAAACATGTGCAACAGCTTATAAAATTCAATTTACACGTGTTTGGACTTGGAGAAGAGCCTATAGAAGCCATGAACTAATTTAATTATAAGATAAGAACGTTTATGAAAGAACCAATAACAGCAAGAAAATACAGGTATCCACCAGTCATAAGGGAGCAGATAAAAATAGAGGTAAATAAGCTGCTTAAACAAAGCACGATAAAACTATGTTGGTCACTACATTGTTTGAACATATAGATCGTGCCAAAATACGCTGGACCAAATAGTAATAATTGCTGATGCGTAGTGAGAGGTTTGAGGTATTTGAATAAAATAACAAAAGGCAGCTGCCATCCACTTTCGCTTCAGAGTGATATACTTAAACATCTGGCATCAGCACACTATATAACAATTGTTAACCTCAAACAAGGGTTTTTCCAAACTGAAAGACATAAGGATAATGCCCATAAAACACCATTTTCGGGACCGCATGGGCATAAACAATATACAAGAGTGGCTATAGGTTATACCTACTGTTTAAATACCTTCTTGAAAGCCATGACTTTGAGACTAGCAGGTCTGTAAAAACACAAGATAAGAATTTATCCTAACGACATTAAAGTGTTTGCCTTTCACCCCAAAGAACCCTATAAATAATTTATTTAGCTTTAACATCGGTTATTAAGAGAAAATCTAATAATCAAACCAAAGAAATGCCAACTTCTAAGCAGTAAAGCAAAGGTAAAGCAGAGGTTTTGGGACATACTGTAAAAAGGGGCCAAATAAAGACTGATCTAAGAAGATAGATACTGCAAAAAATTTTTCAAGGTTTACAAACGCACATAACACAAGATAATTTCTTAAATTTGTTTGGTATTACAAAAAATTTGTTTAAAGATATGCAAAAGTCACCCAGTTACTCTCCAAACTTCGAAAAAATTCAGAATAATGTTTAGTAGGCTTAAAACTGAATTTAGAGGCTATATATTTGACGTTACTTATAGATTAAATATAGCAAACAAGGTAGCAGATGCGATTTCGCACAATTCGACTATGGAGAATGAAGATAAAAACCTCTAACTGCCCTTAATGCCACGACAAGAGTTATGTGAACTTGCTGGAAAGCAGAAGAGATATGGTGATAGTATTAGAAGCACTCTATGTATGCGAATATTTAAAGGGCACACTAGATGAAAAAAAAGATTATTATTAAAAAAAATGGTGACAGATGAATTTATTCGATTTGGACAATTCTAGCTACGTAAAAAAAAAAGCCACGCATGATAAGTTAATGCAGATAATTTGCTAATTAGCAAGTACTGCGATATAGATTTAGAACCAGTATGGATGGTGATAAGTACAAATTTAAATAGTTGAATAGCAGAGCCACATACGAAACAAGGGGAAAAAAGAAGGCCACGTGAACAGGTAGTGCAGATCACAGAAAAGAAACAAAGCAAAAAGGTTATATAAGACCTTTTAGCAATGGTGAAGAACAGATTTTATCAAAGGGCCTGACAGATGATAAATTAGGCTATAGGCTCAAAGAATAAAATATAAAACGAAGAGGTGGAAAGAACAAGCACACCCTATTTCAAACCAGATACGCAGCTAAAAATACAACGTAAAATACGAAAAGCGTTACTAGATACGTTACGTAGGCTCCTACAAAACTTTTTAATAACGCTGCAAATATAAAGTGTGTCACACTACTGAAGACGCTGTACACAGTAAAGTTGAGAAAATAGTCCACCCAACTTTTTTTCAGTGTAGGGGACTCAACAAAGCTTTCATAGAGTCCAGCAAAAGCGATTACAAAGAAGAGAATAATTTCCAGAATTAAAGCACTCTGGATGGATATAGATTATGCAGGAGCTGACTACCACGACCACACTATGTTTTAGAAAATTAATAAAGACAAGGATCACCTTTTGAGACATTTTTATTATTAAGTCTTCTGTACAGTGTTAAGAAAGGTCTTAAATACAGAAAAATCAACGGAGCTTACGAACTAGGTTATATTGACCCAGTAATCATAAATAACAAATAGAGGGCAGTTGGGAATGCTATGCTTTCCAAAAAAAGGAATGTATGTGTAATACGCATGTGTGTAAAAAAGAACTTTGAGGATAATGCTACCTGAACCACTGACATATGAACAGCTTCATATTATTGAGAAATATCACGAGTCTGCCGGAGGAGGCCAGACAGGATTTAACAACATGTACAATAAAATCTCAAAAGATTTTTATTGGAGAAATACGAGGTCAGAGGTCAGGCAGATTGTTCTCAGATGTAACTTATATCAAACAAAAAAACTTGTACGCGTAAAAACTAAACAGGCGATGATTATTACCAATTCACCAAGCAGGCAATTTAAGAAAATATCCATAGATTTTTATGAAATCGTATATAAGCTATTGGATCGCGAAAATACGATACGCATACTTTGTAAATTCAAGATAGGCTGACAAAATACATCACATAAGCACCTGTTTTACGTACACCAGCTTGAAAGATGGTAAAAGCATTAATGGATAAATTCATCGCATATTTTATCGTCTCGGAAAAATCACTGTCAGACACGAAAATGGGCATAACAAATACATGAACCAAAAAACCAGCAAGATTATTTAAGATCAATCAAATTGGCAGCACAAGACTTCACTTACAGAATAATTGGGCAATCCAAAAAATGTATTATGTTTTAATGGAGTATTCAAACGCGTATGTTAACAAAAACTATGAATAGGACGAGTTAATACCCTTATGCATATTCGCGTATAATACATCCATGCATAAAAGCATAGGATACACGCCGTACAAATTTTAACTCGAATAGAGAGCTTGTATTCCCTAGAGCCTTAAACGTATACAGAATAAACATATGTCTAATACTTTAACCAGATCATAGATACTCTAACACAAATGAGAATAATAGCAGCGTTGAAATGAGACCAAAGACAGTATGAATCAAAATTTTACTATGATAGAAAGCTGAATGCCAAATTTTTATGGAAGAAGAAATGAAATGATATGAAATAACAGAGATAAATTATAACACTCATAATGTCAAGTTACAGAGAATCGGCTAAATAATAGTGGTTCACGTACATGAAATTAAAAAAATCATGTATCTAAAAGGTTCAAAACCCAAATAGGAAAGAATATCCTAGTTAAAGACTGAAGTAAAAGAGATAGACTTTAAAAAAAGTAAATAAAGAAGTTTTAAGCTGGCCTGACAGTGAGCGTGACTCACTCAATTGCTAAAGTCTAAGCACATGTTAAATACACAGTTATAGGTGTAGCTTAAGGAATGGAACTTATATAATACATACTTACACAGTTGCCTATAGGCAAACATGTTAGTTAAGGTTAGCGTAATACAGAAATAGTGATGCATAATTGTAATACAGAAACATAAAATAAAATGGCATGGTAGTGAAAAGAAAATAAAGAAGAGAAAATGAAAGTTAAGAATTTTTCGTACGGCAAATGACTATACGTCCAACACTATGTGTGGCAAGTCAGTGTAAAGATAATAAGTCTTTTATATTTTGCAGCCCACAATAGTTAACTGTGTGACAAAACAAGATATGTTATTTATAACAACAAAATTGTATATTTACTATCGAAAGTAGTTAAAAAATTTTAACATCATAAAAATCGTACTAAAAAAAATAGTATGTATGCTTTATAAGTGAGCTCAAAATATTCCTAGAGCAAAGACACTTGCAGTGAAGTATCGAAAAGAGTGGAGTAGTAATAAGCTATAAATTAACGTAATAATTAAGCAAACCTGCTATTAAAACAACAAACCCCATCCTTGTTGTACGTCAGCCGCACTATGGAAAAAAGTAAAACGTACACAAAAGTAAAAAAAAACGACCTCGTTAGACGATGCCGTAAAAAAAGATTAAAAATCCAAGTATTGTTGTATTGTTGACCAAAAACAAAACTAAGCAAACACGTTGTATTCTAGAAAAAAAGCCCTATAAATCTTGAACTCAAACTTCTAACAAACTGACTATAAATTTTCTGTCCAAAAATACACTTAGTCCCACGTAAACAAAAAAAAAAAATGTTTTAAATAGCTATGAGAGCACCATCAATTGATGTCTGGCAAAGCAAGGGTACACTTAAATATGACTTAAGCACTAGAGCAACGACATTCTCTTTGTAGTCCACTAAAGTTACAAAAGTAGTGATGTTTCAATGACATGTAAATAAGACAACCAATATAAGCATTTTGTAGATAGAGAAGTCAGCTACAGAAAAAAAAAATTAAACATAAGCCAAGGACCAATAAATGTAAAAAGGGTGCGAAGTATAATTTCTCTATCGGTAATATCATTTAACATAATGATTTATTACACAGATATCACTTAAACCTTGGTAGGATGGATGAAAAAATTCAGTACACACGGAGAGACGAATCTAGGGTCTTACACTCAAAACTCTTCGTGCAAATAGCTCACGATAACCTTCCATAGATATGTAGTATGACGATTGTGTGCCAAACTCAAGCGTTCCGTGCGTTTATTGCATAACACTTCACCATAGACAAATCGCAAGGCAGCCGTGGTCTATGAACGGAAATATATATATATATATATATATATATATATTCTGTATATAGCTACATAAAGTTGATGTAACTATAATATAATGTGCCAAACTGCCTGCGCTGCTGTTATGTATCAAATTCTCCCTTTCCCTTCCCACTCCTTGATGCCAAAACGCAAAGCGGCCATGGTCTACCCCTTGCTATTTGTCCATGGTAAAGTATCATGCAATAAACGCACATAACGCTCGAGTTTGGTGCACAATCCTTGTGCTATACATCCAAGGAAGGTTGTCGTAGGCTATTCGCATGAAGAACTTCAAGCGTAAAACCCGAGATTTGTCTGTCCATGCAGTACGATACCCACATTCTCTTCCTTTTCTACAATGGTTCTTAAGAAGGTGCCTTGTTAAAGTAGCAGGGCTCCTACAATAATAAATTTGTCAGTAATGCTCACAGAGAGATGAAGCAGAACTACTATTGCCAGAAACAGTGTGACAATAAACTATACAGCCCTGCAACCAACAATTATCCAGATGCAGGTTGATTAACCACGAAAATATAAGGCAAACTATGGCACTATTAAAAAAAAAATAGAATAAATAATGTGTAAGAAAAAAAATAATAAAAAAACTGATTGATGAAAGTTTTTGTTTTCATCTTTTATTAAATAGTGCCTATGTTTATGTATAAAACATAAGAATATGTGTGAATAGAATAAATAATTTACTAAGAACTATGTACTGTAAAACAAACACAAAAAAATGAAACAAGACCAACTTATTTCCTAATTAGCTGTATAATGAGGACATACACATGTAAAAAAAAATGTATGAGAAAAATAGTTATATAATAAGTAAAGCATTCAAAAATTTCAAAATTTGTACAACAGTTATAAAAAAGAGGAGTTCACACATGAACATGTATGTATACACTGACTGCACAGTGTAGGAAGTCAGTAGGAGAAAAAGAAATTAAGCAATCAAACCCGTTTTTTTTCCTTTGAATGAATTTTATACACATGACACATACGTAACACTATTACAAAGGACGAAATAATTGCCATGGAGGACGACGACATCATGGCCTCAAATGTGTTACATACGATAGCATATAGCTATGTATCCGTGCACTTCTCTTAATTTAGAATCTAAGGGATAAAAGAGAAGGAAAGATAAGAGCAGTTGGTTGAGAGAGTTGAAAGAAATTTACCGTGAGAGTTAAGAGGAATTTATTGATAATACCCTCTCCCTCACCAGTACATGTAAAAAAGGATTGTTAAATATAAAACGTTCTTATGATACAGCGTGCTTTCAAAGCCATGGTTTTTTCACGTTACATGTAAAACAAAAGTAGAGGTTTGCAGTTACTGATATGGAGCTGTATGAGTAAGTCGGTTTTTTTCCTCCTCGTGAAAGTATACAGTTAGCTGCATGTTTTAGTGAACATAAGCGGCTTTAGTCTGAATGTAGAAGATTTTGTAATTTAATTGTAAGATTTTGTTTTTTTATACTACTAATAACTATTTTGTGAGTGTTCGAATAATCACCTGGTTAATAGCATAAAACAAAAAATATAACAAATTGGAAGGGGTATACTGGCACATAAAAGAGAAAAAAACAGATAAAAGTTGAAAAAAGTTTATTATAATAGAGGGCATTTTAACTGAGTGTTAACTTTGAAATGTGGATGTTATGAGTGAAAGAGATAAATGTAAAAAATTTGTGGTACATTTGTTAGTACTTATGATGAAAAGAAAATATCAAGTAGTGTCACAAGAAACTAGGCGTCAAAAATTACAGTTAGAGGCGCACATCACAAATACAAAACTAAAAACAATTAAGTAAATATAAAATTACAACTACTGGAAGTGGCAGCTAATGATAATGAAGGTAATTGGGACACAATTTTAAATTTTATGGCAGCTTTTACTATGTTAGAGGAGGTCATTAAGAGTCAGATATGTTTACTTAAAGAAATGCAGTAAAAAGACAATCAATTAGATCAAGTTATTCTTAGTACTGGTGCACAAGATACGATTAACAACTTTTACTGTGATTGAGGGATTAGAGAAAGCAAGAGCTTAGACTGCCGACTGAAAGAACCCTTTACGAGATTGGCAAGAACCAAGATGACAATGAACTTTTTTCAAATGTTAAAATCCTGGTAATGTAGTCTCACGTTCTTGAGGAAAAATGAATTAATAAATAAATAGTTAAAATACTACTATCAAAGAAATGAATATGGTGCAATTGAAAGTGCATGCCAAAACTGACAAAAGATTTTTTCGTGAAGTTGAAATCAGAATTTTTTAATTCGAAGCTTTGCTGGATTGATGAGCATTTTTATATACGATAAAAAATTTTGTAACAGCTTATAGAAATTTAAATATTATCAGTGTAAATATAGCGTGAATTGCTTTTGATAATACTCATTAAAATTTAGAGGAATTATAAACGAAAATGTATAGTTTAAAAATTTGAAAGCCCATATCTTACAACTTTAAATCATACCAGATGTTGCGCAGAAAAATGACGTGTTTTTAGTGTATCTGTTTACGTAGTTATATGATTTAGCATGTATAAAAAGTAGTTACGATTTAAAAATTTTTGACGTAGACATTAACGATTCTGTTCTGAAATAACCATGTGGAAAGATAAAATCAGTAAAAAAGTTTTCGCTTGATCCAGGAGGCAATCAGTCTGATCAAAAATTTTTTAAAAATTGCGAAATGAATACGCCCATGAAAAATAAAGAAGAAAAGAGGAATTGGTAATGGTCAAATGTTTGATAAATCTATTTAAAAAATGATAAAGATTAGTAATAACGTATAGAGAAAGTAAAAGTAAACAAAATTGTAATGAAGAAGAACGTAACAATCTAGCAGAGACAGAAGTTCATAATGATATTGTAAAATTATCGTGATTGTATTGCTCAAAACATTGAACAATTCGGAAAAATCGATAACATCCATGAAAGTTGAGTTACAAAAGAAAGTAAGCAGTAACGCAAAAGAACGTCGTTTAAATGCTTGTATCGTATTGATCTTAACAATATTGTAAATGAGTATAAGTAGAAAAATATCGTCACATCAGATTTGGCCAGTGGTGACTATCAAATACCATTAAAACAGATATTTAAGTAGATAACCACTTTTATAACAATGGCAGAAACAGGACAGTTCAAACATGCAATGTTTAGGCTCGTTAACGTGCTACGCTTCTTTGCTAAGTTAATAGAACGAGTTTAATTTTTTTGATGACATTATTGTTTATGTAAAAATTTAGGAAGTATTGATATATGGGTAATAACAAATTTGAGTTCTACTTAGAGATGAAAAATTTACTTGAAATCTCCCAAAATATCGTTTTAAAATGGTGCAAATCAAGAATGTCAGATAAATGTTGGGTAATAAAAAAACTCTGCCAGGTAAGTATTAGATTAGTGCAATTTAAAATATTCCTAGACAGATTGATAATCATAAGATAAAAATGTTCGTAGGGTTGATGATTTTTTTCAGACGCTTCGTCGTTGGATTTGTCTCCATAGTTAGACAATTAAATAACCTATTGAGAAATTGTGGTAAGTAAAATCGGAGGATTCATTAGGAACCATAACTTAGTGAAGGTAAAGCAAAGCTTGTCTTATGATCAGCATTAGAGTTATATAATGCAAATCAGATCGCACTAAATAACACATTAATGCTCCATCCATAGGGTTACCAGCTATTTATATATTACGAGCAGATGAGGGTGAACCGTTGCAGCTTGTACATACTTTTAGCAAAACATAGCGTTACATTGATACTTATGTCACTTACTCATGCTGTCATAGTTTGTCATTTTTAATGTTAAGTTTTGTGTAAATAATAAAGTAAAGTGCGCAGACGTATTCCTAAAGTTGACTGTGGCATATAGAAAAGCTATCTTGGACAAAAGCAATGTTTCAATGTTTATAGGTTGCACAAAATATTATCAAAAGTCTGGAAAGACGTGAATGCCAAAGAACGTGATACACAAGTAAATCAACAACAGATGGTTTTTCCTAATTAAGTAAAGAAAAAAGTATTGGCCAATTGTTGGTCCAGCGCAAAATTGGTGTTTAAATTAATCAATTTTTCTCAAAAAAGCATAGCGTAAGTATTGCAAAATAAGAGATGGTGGAGCCGGTTAATACCATCCTAAGTTTTTTCTAGAGGATCATAACAAGCGATGAGTTATAGTTTTATGGTTATGAAACCATAGACCCATTCCTTGATGGAAGCTGACGTATCAGCCAAGACCCAAAAAAGGCCTTGAAGTTTAGTCAAATATAAATGTTTTCGTGACAGTTTTCTTTGATTGTAGGAGCATCGTGCATAATTAGTTCTTAACACGAGATAGTATAATTAATAAGGAATGTAACCTATCAATTCTGCGTTATTTTTGCGAAGCAATCTGTAAGGAAAGCCCATCACATACCACATTACGTGCCACATTACAATATCACTAGTGTAGTCAAGCTTAACTAGGCAGCAATTGTGCAAAATCCTCGTAGACACCGCTAATTGCGCGCACCACTGATCTGACTGATGGTATGTTAGTATGTATTTTTCTACGCAACGACTCAATGCTAAACCGATCAGCATAGAGAAAAGAGGAAGAAAGAGAAAAACAACAGCTGTATACCTATAATAGAGGAAGAGTATACGTATGTATATTGTATACATATATACATGTGTTGCACGTCCCAGTCTTTACGTACATGCTCATGTGTATACATGTATGTAAGAAAACTTGTATAATGTATTAAGTATGTAAAATACAACAACCTTACCATTAAAAACAAGAAAAAACGCTTTATCTCAAAAGGAAAGCAAAATTGGCTGAAAATAACAGTTTATACGGTTTTCTTAAGAAACAACTGTATGATTAAGGCCCACTAGTAAGGAAATGTAGGGCTATGTACAAACATGATCTCATTTATTTACCTTTTCAATTGTATCTTGAAAGGAACGGGTGAAAGAATTTTTTTTGTATGTCATATTTAAAAAATTAAAATGGACATTTACAAAATCTTCGAAATTTCTTATCACAACATAACCTCTCAAAGTTCGAAAAACAGTCATATCTCGAATGGAAAGCCAGATAGGCTTAAACTTATTAGACATACTTATAGAAAATAATTATTGAGGTGCAAAAATATATGTTACACGGATTCATACAAAAAACGTAATAATTCTAAAAATAATAAGTCATATCTCAAAGAAACAGCTACATCCTACATATCCTAGCTATAAATTGATTTATGTTTCATTCTCTCATATGTTATGTATTAGAAAACAAGTTTGTACGTGACCAAAATCCATATTCTAATTATTAATTTGGAGATAAGCAGAAATTAGTTATAAGTACGTGTTAATAATAATAATAATGAAGTATTATAAAAAATAAATTATATAATAAATTGTAACTTTACATGCATGATATGACAAACAATTCATTCATGCGTCAATACATATATCGTTGCAAACATGGAAGTACTTTAAATGCGTAAACATCTAACATAAGTATATGTATTTTATGCACGTGGGTACTCGAATACATCAAACTAAAATATTTCCTATTTTAATACTAGGTTCTTGAAGACCTATTAAAATCAGGTGTAATCTAATTTTTTTTACAAGTAAAGCTTAGCTCTCCCACGTACTTTGCATCCTACTTGTAAAAAAGAGTTATATAGGACTAAATATATATATGAATCAATAAAAAAAAGTTTTTTATTATCAAAAAGGTTATTTGAAACGTTTTTAAATTCATATGTAAAAGTATTTGTTTATGATCATACGAATTATAAGATTTTTATTTCAATGGTTTTCAAATTAATGGTTGTCTATGAAATAACAATAACTATTATGTTTACCTATATAGTATAACTTTTTTTGCATGGTCGTTAATTTTTAAAAATATTAAAGGTAAGAAGATAGTTAACAAGTTTGAAAAAGCTTTCTACAAAGTTGTTTGTCAATAACAAAAAGAAATGTACTCTTTTACAAATCATGTAAGTTCCAGAATTAGAAAACACAATTTGTAAATATTATAATTGGTCTTGTTACGTCGGCGTAACGTACTATTCAAGCCTAAGCTTTCGCTTAATAGCTTGGGACTCACACTGGGCGCGTAAGTGGGACGCGGGGTTAAAGGGGTAGTTCAACTTAACGACGTGGTACTCGAAAAAGGAGTTCGACTGCTTTCACGCGACTAAGACCGACTGTTGTGCAATATTCCGATGCACTTGCTAGCAGCTATTTTTTACCAGGAGCGGTGTATATCTCGTTCGCGATCTAGAAACTGTTAACACCGTCACGAGTAAGGGTATCGTACGTGGAAGAGGCGTGTTAACTCGCAATCTGACTTTAAAACACTAATATCGTGGTGAGTATTTGATTTAGTCCGATCGGTCCTTGTTATTCTGATGGTATTACTACCGTGGAGAGCAATGGTATGTGTGTGGCTAGCTTGATATTCCCGGTGACCGATGGGTGCCAATACTATGGCGAGTAATGGTGTTCGCGAAAAACGCTTTATATTTTTCGGTGATCCACGGGTACCAATACTAGACGAGTAATGGCGTTCGCGAAAAAAAAAACCCTTTATATTTCCCGATGATCCACGGGTACCAATACTATGGCGAGTAATGGCATTCGCGCAAAAACAAACACTTTATATTTCCCGGTGATCCACGGGTACTAATCTTATAGCGAGTAATGGCGTTTGCGCAAACAAAAACATTTTATATTTCCTGGTAATCCACAGGTACTTATATTATAGTGAGTAATGGCGTTCACGCAAACAAAAACACTTTATATTTTCCGGTGATCCACGGGTACCAATACTATGGCGAGTAATGGCGTTCGCGCAAAAAGAAACACTTGATAGGAAGAAAGAATCTTTAAAAAACTGATACCTTGTCACTTACTTTTATTTAAAAAGGAAACTTGATACAGGGGTTGAACCAGCGTAGACAGAAACCACGCTCGAAGAAGATCAAGTGGCAGTAGAGGTGGACTCTGGTTACCAGTTGATCGTTCGAGGGTGACAACGAGATTCGATTGTGTCCTCACTTCGTAGTAGACTGGGTTGTAGCAGAGGCGGACTCTTACTACTCAGTCTATCTTGAAGGGTATCGTCGAATGTCGCGTGCTGAACTAAACTGATTTTTCTCTGGGCCTACGGGCCTTTTTATTGTGAGAAGCGGACCTTGGTCACGCGCTGGCTCGAAAAACGCAGGAGAACTTGCCAGGGGAAAACTTTGAAGAAGAGAAAATAGCCAAAAATCGAATTAGCTAGAACTGCTCTTGTTTAGCCACTCAGACATTGGCACATCCCACATCCGGCTTGTTCTCCTCTATGCGTCAAGAGAAGGGAAGGTGATTCACTTGCTCATGCCCTTCCTTTCCCTTTTACATCAAAAGTTACAAGATTATATCATAACTTAATAATAATGTTAAGATGTAGTATTAATAAGTATTATTAAATAGTAACCATTGTTCACCTATTCAATCGAACCCAATGCAAAAAGAGCGGTGAAAATCGCTCAATATTCAGATTTGATTGAATAAGTGTTCGGTACTTTATGGTATTAATAATAGTCTTAGTAGTAGTTGATAACTGTAATAATTGCTAGCTTTTTTGCTGTACACGTGAGCATTGATCGGACTGATGAATTATCATGAATGATTATTTAACAACAGCGGTTTCTTTGGTTAAAACACGTACATCTATAAAAACAGTAGTGGGGGCTCATCGCGAACTATTATATTGTTAACTTACTTAGATTTACCGATAGTTTTCATTCATTGTTAGTTGTAAATGTATTTTAAAATGTTAGTAGCATTTGGTCAACTATGGGTTTTTCTGCTTGTCGTAGGAGAGAAAGTCGGCTCCGGGTGCCCTGGGGAATCAGAAATTCCGTTACCCAAGTTGGAGCAAGAGTGCGGACTCTCTCTCGACATCTCTGCGTCAGGAAAAGGGGGAAGTGCCTTCATTTTCTCGTTTTCCTTTAAATTTGAAACCATGACAGTTTTTTAACAAGATTACAATTTAGGCTATTGCAGCATGTTTATGAAATTGTTAACGCGACACAAAAGGGTTATACAGTAAACTATGAGCCTGCGAACATGAATGGTAAAAATCGGATACTTCTTTGAAAGTCAACAAGATTGCTTTCGTAGGTTTATGTTATATTGTTGCTGGCTAATGGTGTGCAGGTGTAATAGTGTAGCGTGTACAGGTTGTATTAGCAATATGTATTAATTTAAACATTTGCTACTATTCTCGCTTAGGCTATGAGTCTTAACTCTAAGTTATTCTAGTTTTTAACATTAAACTCAATTTATATATACTACTATCTAATATTAAACCTCAGCGCAGCTGTTCCCCGTTAACCTTTTGCATTTGTTAGTTTCTTAAAGTTACTTTATTATTTTACGCTTTGAAAAGTATTTCGTTTGATTTCTTTTCCAGTCAACATGGGCCAGCGTGCATGTATGTGAGTCATGCATGGTCGTAATACCTTAGCTACAAGCAATCTTGTAGGTGATTCACCTCTTTGCAGATGCACATTGGCCCCTGCGTTTTGTATTCTAAAATTGGCACGGAAAGTTTTGAAGCAAGGAAAAAAATTAATATAGATACACCGATGTTATAGTCTGTACCAAAATAAATTTGAATTAAAAAAATTTTAAAGTTGAAGTTATATCTTTTAATAAATAAATGCTCTACTCAATGATTATTGTAAATAATAAATTTAAGAAGTTATTGAATCCTATAACTAATAGAAACAATTAAATATTTTTCATACGTGGGCTTGAAAGATTGGAAAATACTGATTTTTATTTTAGTCTAACTATTTACATAAGAAGAAAAGCAGTTATTTATAATTTCGTTAATGGCATGAGATATTATGGCATCAGTATTGCTTAAAAAAAATGTAAGTCATGAGAAGATGAGATTTTCGTTACTGTACAACAATATGAAAAGTACGTACTTACAATATGAAACCAATAAAAGAATTTAAGAACTACTAAGGATAAAGCTTTGAGAATTCTAAACATTATAAAAAAAAAAATCATAAAAACTTTACGAGATCTATGTTCCAGGCGCCCTGAAGGGGGCCACTATAAGACATGCCTCGGTAGGAGCATGACTGAGAACGAACAATAATAAAGTTATTCAACGAGTGACAGTAGTATTAGAGTCATTAGCCAAGGCAAGGTAAGCGCAATTAGAAAGGCACCTTCAATGAGAGAGATAATGTATAAGATCATCTATGAAAACTTGTAAGAGCATTTACTATCTCAGTGATTTCTTTTAGGTTAGCTCTCGATAGCCATTACTGGGTCAAAGTGCTATTAACGTGTGCGCACCACCACTTTCAACGTCTATTTTCCTTTCCAGTATTGCCTGCCACCTAATTTTGGCTGTTAGTTTTGGGGAATGTGTAATTAAACTAAGAGCCAAGATCAGTAAATTATTTATTTATTTTTTTCCACCAATACGCTTAAACCTGAATTGAAGTTTCATAGGTGTAATTATTTCTCTTCCTCATCACATTTCTGTTATTTTTCTTAATTTTTTAGATTTTTCTAAAAAAGAATAATATAGTAAGTAATATATTTCACTGGTCTTGCATCATATCCGTTTTTAAAATAACATAGTTCTTTGTATTATGGGTAGAGAATGAGTAATTTAATTATCTTCTTTTACGAGTGCACACAATATAAATCTACGAACTCACAGTTTTTACGGGAAATAAACTGGGTAGCGATAAATAGGCTGAATAACGTTAAAAGACTGTTAGAATTTTTCTTTTTTTCTTCTTAAAATTGTTCAAAACTCAAATTTTGCTTATCAGACGTAAGAGTGTTAGTACCCTGTGGGTCAGGGTTATAATAAATTTCTTTTCCATATGTGATTTTGTCCTTAGCGTAATCAGTCAAATGAATAAAAAAAAGATATACATTGTATTTGTTATTTGAACAAAAGATAAAATTTATTATCGGCATCAATGACCTTTTTAAAAAAAATAGAACAAATTTATTGTGAATGTACACAACTTCTAAGTGCGTGTAATCAATTTATGATGGATATTCGATTAAAATCATTTTTAGTTTTAATCTTACTTTTCTTTCGTTGATAGTTGTATTTTATTATTGTTTATAAATAAAGGCTTTATTTTTTCTATCTCACATAATAATGATACTAACTTTTAGATATTGCTCCTCTCCAGATACCTAGTCATATAATAGTACTGACCCACATATATTATTATTATTAACCTCTGGTGAAAAAAGCGTAATACAGAAGCCTAACTTATATCTTGTAATCATTTGATTAACCTTTGAGGCTTATAAATCATGAAATATAATACAGAAAACTACTTAAAAAATGAATTTATTATCTTAGGAGAAGATTTTCGTCACATTCTTTAAGTCGTAAAAAATAGTAATTAAAGTATAATAATACAGAGATTTATTATATTAACTTGAAACGAGCTCCATTCCGAATTTTAGACTATCCAATTTTAATTCGTTTCAATAATAAAAAAATTTACGTACTTAAAATCAAGTTCTAGGAAGGAGATAATGCAACATTTTATATGCTCAACAAACGTAAATAAACTGATTTCTTTCCCCAAATATTTGTTCATAATAAGAACTATTTATTTACTTATGTCATTCTTACTATACATGATAATTGATGATTAAACGAACTTCAGTAAAGTTCAATCATAAATATACGAATAACTTATTCGAAGATATTTACTATATGTATTACTATGGTTTTTTTTTCTGTAATCACAACGAAAGTAAACAAAATTAAAAAACTGAAACGCATCACAATACATATAACCTAAAGTGTACAGGTATTGATAAATGAAGTAATAACTTCCATACAAAAGTTCACGTAAAAATGTTAAACAATATTTGTAATCTCTTCTTTCCTCATAAATGTATATACATCGTAATATGCGTACACTTCTTTCGAACATTACTAATTTTTTAATCATCAGACTAACTTTACAAGACAACAGTTTTTAACAAATATTATCTCTCATATTTAGACAGTCTAAATTATATCAACGTAATGATCCGCTATAACAACATCTTTAGAAATTTTTTTATGAATCCCTTAATACGATTTATTAGTCTTTTTTAACTTTTTTAAAATTAAATAAATTAAAGTAAGCGTTTTTTAAGTTAAAAGCTTACATTACACTCATAAGAAAATAATTATAAGAATGTGATAATTTTAAACACACATCAACTATAATGCATGGCTGTTAATGGCACTTTATTGTCGAAGAAACTGTAAATATTCAATTGTTTTTGAATCATAGTATATAAAGCCTTTCATGACTGTACATAAAAAGACATCTTTAAAGTCTTGTACTGGCTTAAACTCTTATGTAGAACATACAGTTATGAATACTCAATGGCAAAAAGGGAGTTATCCAATATGGCAGCTATGTATAGGTCCGTATCGTTAAAAAACCCAAAATACATATATCTCCTTTCAAAATCCCCACTTTTGTCTTTAAATAATAGTAATTCATCAAGTATATTCACATGATATTAAAAAATTTAATATTTTAGTATAAGTTAGCTTATATGCACCTATAACATAAGTTATACTAAAACTCAAAAAACTAATACTCTCTCTTCTGTCTCTCTCTACTGAGGAGTGCTGACTTTACGTTGCTGCTATCTAAAATATAAAAATATACTGTATCATATTCGCCTACAAGCAGCTAAATATACATGCGAACGCACACACACACACACTTATGCTGTGCACGACGCCTGCTAGACAAGTGGGGACTATGGAGAGTGAGTAGCACGGCGTGTATATGTATATCAGCGCAGAGCAGAAGCAGCTGACTACAAGATTAGAGAGAGAGAGAGAGAGAGAGAGAGAGAGAGAGAGAGAGAGAGAGAGAGAGAGGAGAGAGAAAGCAAAAGTGTGTGTATGTGTGTGTATACGTGCGCGCGTGCAGTGCAGTGCAGCAGTCGACAGTCGACAGTGTTGACACTCGGCATATAGGTTCAAGTATAACTAACTGTACACAGTGCTTCACGTTCACCTTGGTACACTGAGAAGATAAATGTTAAAAAAATTAGTATAACTGTACTAAAAATTACTATATTTTTAGAAAAGCTAAGCTATACTCACCTGATGACGCACAATTATTACGTTTAAAATAATTTTTATTATATTTTAAGTAATTGTTACTATGTAGTAGCCCTACAAAAATTATTTCATGGCATAATAAAAATGACTATGTCTGACATAGTAAGAATTATGATAGTACAGTTTTTGCTTCACATCATAGTAAATTTTATTGTAATTGTTTTAAAACGTACCACATTCTAAAGTAGAATTGTCTATATGACATGGTAAAATTTCTCATTTCACTGCATTGCTATTCAGTATAGTAAAAATTACTATGTTCGAAGGTCATTTCCTACGATGTCTATAGGTATTTACGCCTATTGAGTTTTAAATTTTATGTTATAAGAGTGTTAATACAACGAGAAACGTATTATTTGATTTGTCAGAGTTAAAAATTAATACATGCTGACAATTAATTTTGAATCGACTGATTATCCATTGTTAACACCTTGGTCTATGCAGGAAGCCCTTTGAATTTCAACTTTATTGTGTGGATGATAAACAGTACATGTTTCCACATGTAAATTATTCACACTCGCGCAGACATCATGTCCCGTGGTCTAGTGGTTGTGGAGCCTGACTTGGAAGCTCAAAGATAAAGGTTTAAATCTAAGTCACTGCAGGTCTTTTTTAAAATAAAAATATTTTTAAAATACATCAATATCCATGTAGAATAAGAAAAACATATCTGTATACATTTAAATCTGTATGTATTAATCTTATAATAAACATATATATTCATTGAGCAATATACTTATAATATATTTTTCGTCTCTTACTTGAATATAAAAATTCTTTCTGAGTATAGTAAAAATTACTATGCCTAAATAGCAGATTTAAATACCATCTGGTTTTAGTATGTAGCATAGTAATTTTTATAATATGGTGAGTATGTCTCAGCTTTCCTATAAAATGCAATAATTTTTATCATAGCTTTAACACTTTTTCTAACACCACTTTTCTCAGTGTAGCATTAGCGCTGGAAGGGTAAACATATGTGCTAGTATTATATGTAAACAAGTATGAGATAGACATAGTAAAATAATGTTTTTAAATAAATTTGATAACGTAATAGAATTAATTGGAACAAATGTTCAATCGTACGAAAAAGGCAAGTGTGTGTACAAAGTAAAGCACATACTGACGTGTGGTATCGTAAAGCAGAGTTTTAATACAACTGAATTCGTTACTCTGTACTTGCACGCCTAAGCCTTAACCGCAGTATGCCACACAAAGTTAGAGTAGTAACTGTAAGGAATAAAAAGTCGTGTAATACAAAGGGTCGCTGCCCTTGCGTTGTAGGTACTCTTGGAAAGTGCAAGTATTATGTTGAGGTGTTATTGTACATAACAAAATTAAAGCAATCACACTAAACATTTGCAATAATGTTTGGTATAAATACTTCAGTACTATGTACTTACTCATTTCTGTTATTGGGATTTAGGACCTTGTCCTGTGTAAGTGTATGAATTTGTGCTTCAAAAGATAGATGACAGGCTCGTTATTATTTTTTTTATGATAGCTGTATTAAATATACGTACCAATCATCAATGCAGTTAAAAAATCAAGTTTTTGGTCAAGATTTAATTACTCCACATCTTCAATTTTCTTTTGAGGGTGGTGAAATTAAGAAATGGGCATAAACTCAAACATTTTATCAACTGTCCTTTGTTAATATTTCCATTACAGTTTAACATCACTGCAAGATGCTTCTTTAATATCAATTTATGGCTCATTCTTTTAAATATGGTAAGCGTTTGTACCTTGGGTACTCCGATTTTTTTGAAACTTTGCATATCGATTCTATGAGTCAAAAAAAGATAGAACCCACCGGGAAACTTTTTTTTAGTGCCTACAGAGGCCGGTGCAATGGTTCGAAAATTCAAAAAAATTCAAAAGTCATTATTTCTTTTATTTTTAGCGAGCATCTTAATATTATAAAAAAATTTTTTTAAATATGTATTTCGACGTGAAATTTTTTCAACTTTTTGATAAAAATATTTTGAAAATTAAAAAAAACCGTTGTTCGTTTGAAAAACGACTTTTTTTCAAAAAAATCAATTTTTGAAGCCGTTCTCCAAATTTTATTCTAAAATTGACTTTGTCATTCGATTCCTTGTCAAATTTTACGTCAATAACCATTTTTTAAACAATGCGGAAACATTGGAATATGTGTTTAAAAAATTAAGGAAGAAAATACAGGGAAAAATCTTGGAACATGAAAAATCGACTTTTTTTCTGTTATTTTCTACAGGCTTACAAAAATCATATAAAAATTATTAAAAATAAGTATTTTCACGTAAAATTTTCTTATCTTTTCGATAAAAATATATATGGCTGCTGATTATATTTATTTAGCTAGAAATTTAGAAAGAAATGAGTTTCTCATGTTAGTAACAAAAGCTATTGAGAAATTAATTTTATTTTATAATTTTAACATTTTTCATTGTAAACTTCATTTCCTATATAAAAAAAAAAAATTTTTTATAGCAGTTTTGGCCCACTCGAATAAATCATGTGCGTTTAGAATTGGGTTTGTCGATCCCTGTTGTGGACTCGCATGGTGAGCTAATCGTTTTGTGCTACCCGCGATCCCTTCACAAGGCCCTTTTCCATGCAACGTGGCAAAAAAATGCCATTCACATTTAAATCCAAAATCTTCTTCGTGATAGCAAATATTTACAAATTTTTTTTATTTTTAAACTGCTGTGAAGTACCATTACTCATGTTATATATTTTGTCAATTTTATCATACTCTGACTTTAAAAATTCAATAAAATTTTTTTGGAACATATATACCAAGATTGTATCATGTTTTAGACAATCAGAAATGTAAATAATACAACGATGTTTGAGCTCGTTGTTTTCTTTGTAATAAATTATCACTGGAAACAATGTCGATTGCTTATTAGTCCAGTGAAAAGCTTGTATCGCATTTTGCATCATGAATGCAAAATTCTTAGCAAAATCAAGGAGAATAGCAAATTCTCCTGTTTTCAAATTGTTTTTTAAATTCGCATGAAATTTATTTTGTTTAGCTGCAATGAAATCATGAGTAATTAATTTTTCCATGAGATTGAAAAGTAATTCAGAAAACTCATTAACATCTTTCGTATCACTTAACATCGTACACCAGTCTGTTGTAACCCAAATTTCATAGTTTATCTCTTCAATTTGATGTTTCCTAAAAGCTTCAATGAAAATTTCTTTCAATTCACACGTATTTTTACAATTCGTGCACGTTCGATCAAAGCATAATAATGTAGGATTTTCACATACGATTTTATTAATTAAATTTCTATAGTGTGATTGAGTTATATCATACTAATCTTGCTCGGAAAAAAGTTTCTTAAATTGACAACCTGAAAAATAGCAAAAAAAAATTATTTTAATATTGTCAAAAAATATTTAATGATTACCTTCTAACATCAATCTTGCATTTTCGTGAATTAAACAGACACATACAACATGAGTACCGCTACTTCCAGCTAACACGCAATTTTTAGGACGCAACATTGCAAATTTTGAAAAACTTATCTCATCCGAGGGAAACTGTTCTTTATATGATTGATAAAGTTCTGACAAATTGCATAAAACTGATTTTTTTTTAAGTCGTACTCGTTCTCCATCCTTTTGAATGGTCGATTTAAAATCTTTTTTACCAGGTAAATATCTAGAATTTTGGTCATTTTTGTAAAACTCTATTACTTTTGACTCGAACAATTCATCCAAACATTGCCTACTAGGCTTTTTTTGCTCAGTTATGTCTTCATTTTGCAATTTTCTTGCATTTTCCACGAGTCTTCTTGGAACATTGAATATGTCGACTATTTTACTAACTGACCATCGATTAGGAATAAGGATATATATATATATATCATCTTTTGTTTTCTGAAATAATTATTAGATTAAATTTTAAACTACTAAATAATAAGACTTTTATAGTTAAAATTTAATAAAAATGCTTTTTTGGATTGTAAATTGATAATACTTTCTTATCAGTTTCTTGTTGAATCAATCTTTTCAAATTTTCAATAATAACACTAACATAGTGTATAATTTCATCAGCACTTGCAACAGGATTGACATTGAAATTAGACTTGAACTTTTTACGTACAATTTCTTGAATTCCATCAAGTTTTAATGCTGTATATAATGGCCTGTCAGACCGTTGAAAGAAAAAAATTATCGTACAAATTAAAATTAAAATTTCATGAATTCTTGAACAGTAAATGAGTTACAATACTTACAATTTTCGTTTGACTGGTGATACTCCTCCTAAAATATCTATTGATTTTTCGACTTTTGGAAATACTTCTTGATTACTTAACGGTTCTGAAGACGATTATACAGACTCGATTTGTGAACTCGATGAAGCTTGACTATCAGTTGGATTATAAACATTTAATTCTTTACGACAAGCTGAGCATAACAAAGAATTTTTATCTGCACCATTCACTTTGCATAAATCTGCTGCTGATGTAGGACGCAAATCCGTTACTTGACGTGAATCGAAAGATAAATATTTATACATAACCTTTATTGGAGTATGTTTACATAAAAACAAAGAATATCAATTTGTTTCATTTTTTATGCAATACTTACGACTAGCAGGCTTATTAAAAGGATTAAAACAAACTTTTCTTTTTGTTTGCTCTGACATTTTAAATTAACAGCTTATAAATAACAATAAATCAGGTTTTTCTGACTTTACAATCAAGCTTTACTGGTTAAGTTTGGCAGTATAGCTGCTATGTTATATACACACATAAAGGTGTGTATACAAAAGAGTAACGCTCGTTATTTATGGCTTAAGAAACGTGGCGCCGCGAACGCGATTAAACGGAACCCAATTTTTTTGAAAAGTGAAAATATCCATGTTTTTTCATTATTTTTTATATGCATATCCCAATATTTCCGCATTGTTTAAAAAATGGTTTTTGACGTAAAATTTAACAAGGAATCGAATGACGAAGTCAATTTTAGAATAAAATTTGGAGAACGGCTTCAAAAATTGATTTTTTGAAAAAAAGTCGTTTTTCGAACGAATAACGGTTTTTTTTAATTTTCAAAATATTTTTATCAAAAAGTTGAAAAAATTTCACGTCGAAAAACATATTAAAAAAAATTTTTTTATAATAATAAGATACTCGCTAAAAATGAAAGAAATAATGACTTTTGAATTTTTTTGAATTTTTGAACCGTTGCACCGGCCTCTGTAGGCACTAAAAAAAATGTTTCCCGGCGGGTTCTATCTTTTTTTGACTCATAGAATCGATATGCAAAGTTTCAAAAAAATCAGAGTACCCAAGGTACAAACGCTTACCATATTTAAAAGAATGACCCTTATGTAGTTCTAAGCTCAAATAACAGAAATGATAAAGTTAATTGCATGGAAATATTTATACGTAAAAAAAAAGCTAATGCTTCCATTTTTCAAGAGTACCAGCAATGCAAGAGTGGTGATACTTTATATCACACGATTTCTTATTCCTCATAATTACTTTTCTTACTGTATGTGACATACTATGGTTAAGGCTGATGAGTGCATGTATAGAGCAAAGAATTTGGTTGCATTTACACTCTGCTTCACGATACCACACGTATGTGCTGTAGTTTGTACACACACTCACCTTCTTTATACAGTTGAATATTTGTTCTGATTAATTCTATTACATTATTAAATTGATTTGAAAACATTATTTTACTATGTCCATCTCATACTTATTGACATCTTATACCAGCACTTGTGTTTGCCCTTCCAGATGATGGTGGCGCTAGCGCTAATGCTACCGAGGCAAATAGGTACAACCTTTGAATTTCTGCACTTGCTTGTTACATTTGCTATAGAATCAATATTGTGTTGAGCATGGATGTCAACAATAACATAATTCATCGAGTGAAATAATAGCTACAGCAGCGATTACAAATACATCTCGAAATACATCACTATACAACAGTAAATGATTATTTTGTCTTAAACATCCAGTTATAATTATTATATAAATTATGAACGATTCATAAATATCTGTTACACTTCGAGAATGTCTTTTTTTATTTACGTTTTCTTGTAAATATATTTGAATTTTACATACAGTAGCATTATCAAAGAATCACGTTGACACTGCATTTATTTGATGCGTAGAAATCTCCCCAATTTGATTTTGTATGGAATATAAATTTTAGATAAACCTAATGAATTTTATATCTAGATTGATAAGCTGATTTTTTCAGAAACACAAAAAAGAAGTGGTAGAGTATGCATAAACGCATGTATGTAAGTTCATTCATGAGAGGAAAATAACTGCCATCGTTGTTGCATGTATTTTTGCCCTTCACACCTCTCTCAAATTTTCCCCCGCTAAATGTGATACACATCCTTACACGAAAAAACTATTTCAGATACAACTCAAAAAACTGTAAAAAAATAAAACGCCAAAAAATACATTAATGTATCTGTAGAATACGAAAAATTTTGGGAAAAATTTTGAAAATTGGAAAAAAAATAAAAAATTTGTATAAACAATTATTAGTGTAAATAAAGGATATATAATTAACATTATATTTAATATGTATTAATATATAGGAAGATATGGATAATTCGTATTTATCAAAACACAGGAAAGCTGTTTTACTAAAATATAGCAATTTCTAAGCCTAAAAAATATCATTTCCCTAAAAAAATTATTTTATCAAATAAATAAGCTATCAATTAACGCAATTTATAATAAAACCAAATTAATGAATAAACAGTTATAAATATTTACATTGGAATTAAGTTACAAACTGTACTGTAAAAGGAATTTGATCGAGTATCCAAGATCTAGTGTCAAGTTCCGAGATTGAAAGCAGTGTATTTAATTCAATTTATTCGTATTGTTTTTTTTTTTTTTTTTTTTTTTTTTCGTTTAAGAAGAAAGAATAGAATCAAATAAAATTAAAAAAGTGTGCTAAGCTGTGCTATAGTGGTGTGACATGGATAATCGCACAGCTGTATATTGAGTGAAGCAGGATAGAAAAAACGAGATATTTAAAACTCACTTCCGTTACACATTTCCTCAAGGTCACTAATCTGAAATTATCTATTGACTCTTGCACGTAAAGTACCTACAGAAATATAACTTCTGAAATTTGTTATTTTAAGATTGTTTCACAGTTTGTTACTGCAAACATTCACCACCACATTGGGAAACCAGTATGTAAATAAATACCTTCTACAAATGGTGTGAGCAAGCTAGATAATAACAAGCTCTATTTGATAAGAATCCAGACTGGGACACAAAAATTTTCTTTGCATACATTTTAAACTTGAAAATAAATATAACACACGAGAACTAGAATGAATGTTAGCAATAGATCCAAAACAATTGTAAAAGTGGTCAAAACAGGTTATTTGCTTCTACTTGAAAAACTGTAATTTGGACAAAAAAAAGTTCTGCACTAAAGAGATGCACAATTTTAAGACGATCACAATGAGCCATGAAGGACCTTATTTGGCCTCACCCTTTTTCTGCAAGTTGCCAAAATATGTCAATTTCGCTTTATTCTTTGATGGCTTATAACTAAGGTTCTAATCAATATTTTTACTTTAAATATTAATAAAGCATTGATTTTGTAATTCTTAACAACCCCAGAAAATTTTAGGGGGAAAACTTTTTGCAAGCTGTCAAATAAACTAATAAAAGGTCTTTCTAAAAATGGCTCTAAAAAGTTGTTAGACCAGATAGAGCCGTTTTCTAAAATGTATTCTCCTAATAAGTTGTTAATCTAACACTACCTAATTCTTGCATCCCTAAATTATTCGTTAGTATTTTTTAAGTGTATAAAAAAATATTGTTTTTTCGCAAAGTACCTCTTTATTAGGCAATATATATCTTTCTACAAAATTGTTGGTGTGGGGCATTCTACACACACTTATTATAATTGTCCTCTATTACCACAAATCCTACATACCCTTGTTGGCCCCCTGCCCAGAAAATAAGGTAAAGATCCGTCATTTTCTTTCTTATTACTGCTTCAATTTCTTGTTGTCCAGACTCCTACCACCCTCCTAAAATCAACACCTACTATTCACCCTCCACTGCTACCGACAGAGATTGTTTTTATTACCTATCACCCCCCCCATAGCCATCCAGACAGTTTTTGTGGAATCAAATTAAAACCTTTCTAACTATCAATGGCTCTGACACCTACCTGCTAACATATCCTATTAACAGATATTTGACTTTATTTCAAAATTCATTTCAATAGCAATCTACGGTAAGGCACAAACTTTTAAAATAAACTATGATATACATGTATGTATGATGGTGGACATCATTTTGTGGTATTATGTATACAAGTAACGTGGTTAATTTATGGAGATGTATTTCCCCTTATTCTGTCGTTTTTCATACAGACTTTCTACCACACTTTGCCAAACTTATACATATTTATCTATTAACTTAAAAAAAAATATTTTTATAAATATTTTTACTTTAACTAAGATGCAAGTAAGTTTACTTTATACTGACAACTACTGAATAATAAGGTCATTTGTATAACTGTAAGAAAGAAAGGTCTATATAATAGTACAAAGTTTAATTTTTAATTTGTTTACATAGGTTATGATACGAATACATACATAAAGAATAAAACTTATTACACAACAGTAAAAAATATAAAAGTATTGCCCTATTAAGAATATTAACTTATACAACCTTTCAGATAATTTGGGTAAAATTTAATGTGCTGTGTAATGTACACATGTTCATGAGCATGTTTTGTCATTATTCGCATTGTAAGTAGGGCATGATAAATTTGTAATATTCCTCTATTTAACGAGTTAAAAAAATGTGTGTAAGAAACTAAATGGCAGTAAAATTTATTTTAAAGTGTTTACAAATCCCCAATGGTATTTGATTAAGAAAGAGAGAATTTTTTTACCAAGTTTATGATTAGTTGGGAAAAAAGTAACAAAATCCAAGAATTTTTCTTATACGACTAAGAAAGAAATGTCAGGATCTGGAAAAATTATAAAAATGGTAGGTATATGCAAACTATTTCGTATTATTGCACACATTCTCAGTAAAAACTGTTTCATACTGTACAAACACCTTTTCAATATTAATATATTTCTTATCATATAAAAAATCCTGGAATAACGAATCATTGTGAGGACTAGTACGTGAAGCGTACAAGGAGCTAATGCTCTTCTTGTATATGGAAAGCTAAATATGTAAAGTACTTCATATTACCTCACACAACATTTTAAAGTATCATTCACTGCTTTTTGACAACTAAGGAAAAAGTTTGTCTTTTTCTTTATTTTTTCAACCCAATAAACACAGCGTTAAGCATACCACTTTCTTCTTTGACATTTTTACTACACTCTGCACGATGTAAGTGGCCCCCTTAGTAAACCAGCATCTTTTTATTTTCTTTCTCTTTTTTCATTTTTAGGTTTACGCGTGGTTTAATTTCTATAGAAAGTTCTACTTCCCAAACCTGGTGGTATCTTACATTTTAAAAACTTAACAGAAATTATGTATGAGAAAAAAAACTAGTTGCCAGAAAGTTGACACTTTCTGTCCACTGTGCGAGCAGAAGAAGTAACTTCCTGGCTACAAGCCTATAAAATTATACATACGCTACTGCTAATAATGTAAAGAAGCCTTAGATTTCCTTATTACTGCCCTCAGCTTTGCCTCGGGCAGTAATGTTGGGGTAATCTAATGACATCCTTATTTTACGGGCCTAGCACGTAATATACTATTAATTCGGTTCCAGCGTGCCTTAAGAGGTTATAAAAAAGTTACAAATAATTTTTTCAGTTTCTTGGTATGTGTTTGTATTTGTATCTAGGATAAACTCTGTTTTTTTTTAGCCTGGCAGCTATTCAAATGTTGGAAAACCTTAAGGAATATTTTGTGAAAGTAAACTTTACACCGAAAGACTTAGCTTGGGTAATTAAAAAGGCAAAGTTCTCAGAATCTTAAAAATAAAATGGAATATAACTTTTTTTACAAATAAAACTTTGATTTCTATTTTTTTTTTTAATTAAGATGCATTTTTTTTTAAAAAGATTTAATTTGTGAGCCTAGTCTTTGAGTAAAAATGAATCATTGGCTTGAGATAAAATCGATACAAAATTGATCGCTTCATCCTTTTTAAAAAGCAAATAACTTGACTTTTTTTAAAAAAAGTGAGAAGTCTAATTTTCGTTTTGTAAACGACTGAGCTTTCCGATTTATACTCTCGAAAAAAAAATTTTATGAATTAAGACTTCTAAAATATTGAATCGTTAGTATAAACTTTGTAAGAATAAAATTTTTTCTTTTTAACTCCTTTCTACATATTATATGCGTACATGAACATTAAATTTTGGAACAAGGAAAATGTAAACTGAGAAAAAACATATTTTTAACAATTTCGGAATTTTTTACTAGAAAACTGTGGGACTTAGATATATTTATCCAACTGAGCTTATTGTTTCAGGTGTGCGAATTAATATTAAGTAACATATTTAAGAATTTGCAAAAACTGCTTTTACTAATTTGTTTTAAAAAAGCTTGTTAAAATACTATCTGACAATTTTAGTTTAGCAACCAGTGTTGCGATGTACCCAAGACTTTTCTTGGGTGCTCTCAGCTAGTAGCGCAAGCACAGAAGAATCATGATCTCTCTTACACTGAAAGGTAAAAGTAGAAGAGCCATCCTGCCAAGCCTTCAACTTAAGCTGCACCCCCTTCTCACAACTAAAATATTACTTTTGACCGTTATATCCTGATGTGTCTCTCGATGGTTGAGCGGACTAGCTGTTTTGCTAACGCATGACTTGCATCCAGGTACTCTTCGATTCCTGACCATGGCACTTTTTTTTCTCTCTATCACTATTATTAGTATTACTTTTTTTAGTATTATTATCATGATTATTGTTATTATTATTATTGTTATTTTTGTTTTTCTTATTATTTTTATTATTACTGTAATTATTATGACTATTACTATTATTACTATTATAACTATAGTTATTACTATTACGATTATTATTTTTATTATTGTTGTGATTTACTAAGCCCATAATTAAATGTGCTATAAAAATACTACAATAAGGAGATGCTTTTTTCTCACCATGTAGCGGTAAGTATCAGAGTGCGTTTTTTTTATTCAGAAAAAATTAAAGAATAACCTAATTACTAAGGAAGGAGTGATTAGGCTTTGACTTAAATAAATATATATATTTAAAAAGTTGATGAACTATTAAAAAAATTATCATCAAATGAATAGTTTTTTTGTAACTAACCAACTGTGAAAAAAAATACTATACGTTGAACAAACTAGACTAACAAAAAAACGTTTCTTATCACCATAAATTTTTCTCTTAGTAGTATCCCACATAGGCCTATTCCACTCATAATAATGTCTGAATCAATATATTAAGAAAACATTCAGGTAAAAAAAATTGATTACGGATTTAATAAACTTAGTTTAAAAACTAAAAGGTTATAATCTACTATACAACAATCATCGATTCAGAAATCTACATAATGACTGTGAATAAGAATCAAATTAATAACTTTGATAAATAAATAAAGTTCTACATCTCTAAACGTTCGTTTTAAAGTGACTATCAACTGAAATCTGATAAGCAACAAAAATTTCGTGCAAACACGTATAATACATAAATGAATGAAATATCTCTTTAGTAAATTTACTTGGATAGCAACAAAATAAACAACGATTTTCGAATAATACTGTAATTTAAGTGATACGAATTTTATGACTGATTTAAACTTTTCAAAATACGCTTATAGTGTGGGAGTAAGTTAATAAATAAACTAATTAAATTTGTCACATATAGTTAAAATAAATGTAATTTTTTATCTAAATATAACTTTTAATTACATTGCAATCGATACAAAACAAAGCAGTTTTTTCACCAATTCTCACTATTTAAGATCTTAGCTTTAAAAATAAACAAATGAAATTTTGAATCTTTCACACTATCATAAGAATAGCTAAGAAATTATTTTGCATAATACACACAAATCATAGGAGAAATTTTCAACTAAACTATTACGACTTTAGAAAAATTTTAAAACACCCAACTGATTACAAGTTGCCTTCAATTATGACTTTTGGATTATCTGTTGAATTAAATTTATATACTTTAAAGCTAGATATTTAAAGATGTTCTTTTAAGATTGCAAAATTAATTGCATGAATAGTTTTAATTGGAAAATAAGATTAACTAAAACAAATAGCCTTAAGTGAAGAAATTTTCATTTTGTTTTATTTTTTAGGTTTTGTATCTGTAACAGTCAAAAAAATTATTTCCACTTTTGTGTTGGATTGCAAAAAAGTAAAATTGGCAATTCTTAAATTTTTTAATTCGGGAACTCTTAATTCTTCTTTTCTAAGTGTATATCAATAACTTTTTTTCAAAACTTATATATTTTGACGTTGCAAAAAGTTAAATCATTTAAGTCCAAACGTGATGGGCGTGGAATATTTTTTTCTTTAATGATTTAAAATCAATATCTGAAAACGGAAAAAAAGTTTAAAAGTTGTCAGTTAAATGAGAATCCTGACTCCACAATTTCCTATTTAAGGCGTTTGTAAGTTCAAGAAAATTAAAAGCAGTTATTATGACTGGACTTGTTCAGAGTATGGCCCTAACTACTTTATTTAAGTATTATTCGTGGGTCTCTTAGGATTCAGCTCGTGAGCCTTATTTGTTTTTTTTTTGTGTTAAATGAGAATCTTTATTTAAATAATATGGGCGATTTCAATTAATGTGTTTCTTTTTTAAGGCAATTTGATAATAATTTGTTCTTTTAAACACAATTTCTTCGGATCACTTTAACAAGGTTCAGCATACATTTTTTACTGATGATAAAGTAACATCTATCTCTGATTGTTGTTACTGCTGCTTCACGAATGAGTTCGTGGCCAGTAGGATGTTGTGATTTCTGCTTTCTCTGCTATCGCCGGCATCACTTTCGGTGGGCCTCTTTTGCTGCATCTCGCTCCTTAGCGTAGTCCGATACTATTGATATTCTCGATACGCACTCGAGTTGCCTCAGCTAACACGTTGTGCCTTACGTGTATAAGGTACTCACGAGTCACGAGAGTCAAGAGTTGACTGAAACCTTCGAGGACAGGTGGCAGACGTAACAAAATCGATTTTTCCTCTTGACGGTACGTTTTTATAGCATCAGAGCGAGTAAAAGAGGCCTTTGGATGAATTACGTCAACCAATGAGCGATGTTCTTACAGACTGCATTGACAGTTGCATGATGATGTTACATGTTATGATCTTACATATTAGGAAATAACAATACAACAGTACCAACTGCATTTTCTGACCAATGCGATTAAGTTTTTGGATCAGTAATGATGAAAGCTTGCATCAGCAGTATAAAAACGCCAAATGCAAGTTTAATTGTAACAGTAATTTTACAAATTTCGAAATTAATCCTTCTCAGGATTTTATCATCAATTTTTAATATAATGAACTAATGTGTAAATTACGAATTTTAAATTAGTATAGATTATCAGAATTGAACAATTAATGAGCAACTGACTATTTATTCATACACACATGTGCATTTTTCAACGAGGCTAGCTGTATTCTATGTCAGCATATTATGAAGCATTCACCTTAAAGCTAATGTACACAAGCGCACACCTAAGCGATGTACGAGCTCCTCTTGTCATATGAGCTTGCTTTACATTCACAATACGTCTTATCTGAATTTTGACGGATGGGCGGTTTTTAGTTATAACACAACTCGTATCAACTCGGGATGTAACACAGTCACGTAAAAACTTTAGCACACAGAAAAAAATATTGTTGCTTTGCGGATCAAAAATTTTCTGCACTTGCAGGTCTGGACACTCTAGATTGTAAACTGTCGAATACCGTACTGTACAAGTCGAAATAAAAACAATACGCAAATAGTCAAATATTTGCAGCACTCAGTTCAAAATTAAATGGACTGTAGAGCGTCAAGAATGGGGACGCCACTGCTCAGAGTTTGGCACCTGAGAGGCGAAACTTCGGGCTAGCGAGTGAAGGCGAGATTTTGAACTATAGCGTGTTGAATATTGACTCATGGAGGTGAAAAGTTTTTGCGAACATATTATTGTAAGGTCCACAGTACAACGCATATATAATCTATCGATAAATATAGAACTCCATCGTCTGCTGTATGTATTTATATAAAAATACGTTTCATAATTTTTTATTATTTATTATTATAAGGTTACTCACGAGACTGTGTTGAAATACCTTTGTTTACAGTTGTGTTTTCAAAACTCGAAATTTTAATACCTCATGGTGTCATTGTTTTTTAGTTTGAACAACGCTTAGTTACTCATATTTCAATAAGGAACAAACAGCATGCAGGAGTAGGTATGTGTCATTTAACTCATGTTTATTTTATAGATTATTTTATTTTTTAATAGACTATTACGATACAGTGTAACAATTGCCATGTTAAAGGATTTGAATTCACAACTTAATGTTAAACTTATTATGTGTGTGTTTGATAATTTATACTGTGTCTCATTTACTTTTTGAGATATTGACATCTACATACCATTCCAATTCAACGTGAATAAACAATCTTGCGGCAACATACTCATTGCAATTTACTTGTTTCAAGAAATGGAATCAATTTTTTTCATCAACATAACATTTTCAGTTTTTTTTTAGTCTACTGGTTTTGTCAAAAATATATAGCTATTTTCAAGTCACTGAAAATGATCTGACCAATTTTTTGTTCGAACAATTGATTTAAATAATAATTATCTTAACTCTGGTAAGTATTTATACAAAGGATTGTTGACCAAAAAACAACTTACAGTGAGTTATTATTAAGACAACAGTCATGTTAATTACGTTGCCATCCAAGATACAAACATTAAACCTGGTAAAAATTAGTCACTCATCTGTCTTCAACATTTTTATTGAATTTATACAATTTATTATGACCATAAATATCAAGTTTTCAAGATTTCAATAAATAATAATGCTACTGCATTGTACTCTCTAAAAAACCTTCCCTGATTAGACCCAGTTTTATTAGTTTAAAAAAAATAGCCAGCATTCTGTGTTATCGAGGTACGAAATATAGTATACACTGTATAGTCATTGCTAGAACTACGCTAAAAGTGCTTCATGTACGTATTCCTTTAAATAGATGAATAAAAAAACAAAATATGGCTTGATTCAATTTTTGCTTTCCTATATTAAGACCAGCTCACAAAAACTGTACAAACGTTATTTTACATTTATTACATGTATTTAACATATTTTTTCATTAAGACTTTTTTATGGTTTGATTTTACGAACAACGTAAAATTTAATTAATTTTCCCTACCTTTTCAATAAACACTATTTGAATTTTATATTACAATGTATGTAGAATAAAAGTAAATCAGTAAGGCTATTATCTAATTGACTTATTAACTAATACGATCCAACGTTCGATCCAGAGTTACTCATTCATGAGCTTGAAGGCTTCTGACCTCTAGTAGTCGCAATATTTCTGAGCTTTAAGACGTTAAAAACGCTTTCTGTGTAACTTTTTCAAACTTTTACAGAGTCATGTTCTGGAAGTTTAAAAAAAACATTATTACAATTATCACTTACAATCACATGCTTTATGGGTTTAAAGTCTTCTTCTGCGTTTACCTTGTAATTAAAATTCTAAGTGAATTGTTTTTGTACTGCATAAGTGAGGATATCAGAACCCATTACTACTTAAACTTTTGAGCGTTTGACTTTTAATTTATTAATGACTAGTTTTTTAGTTTGAAACAATGCATTAAATTTATTAAAATCAAGTAAATTATAGTGTAAAAAATACAAATAAGCTATTACTCAGTTATCACTTAATAAATTATATATATAGTTGAAAGAGCTTTTTTTTCTCATCGTTACTTTGATCATACTTCTCATGAGATTGATGTAAAAAAAAGGCTTTGAATGCTTATGAATTATTAAGTTTCTGGTCAATACAATTAAAAAGTAAAAGTCATCTTGTGGTGGCTGATTTGAAAACTTTTTTTTTCGAAGTTTCCAAAAAAATTTGAAATTTTTTTAAGTTCTCTTATTTCTCAAAACTGTGAAAGAATGAAAGAAGTACTTATCAATCGATTATAGCAAAATCTGGTAATGCATTACAATTTCGGCACAACTTTTTTTGCAACTTGAACTACAGTATAACTAACATAAGGAAGCAAAATGACATAAGAAACTTTATTTTTTAAAAAGGTAAAAAAAAATTGTTTGAGCTGGTCATAATACTAGTATTGTTACATGCTAAACTTGCTATATTGCTGAGAGAAATTTCATATTTTGTAAAAAATGTATCGAACGATTCAAACACTTCTTTTGCACCCTACAATTTCCCATCCAATTGAATTAAATGTTATGAATAAGAAACTACTTTACCCGCTGTATGATTAAATTATTGAATCGCAATAAAAAAGTTTTTTTAATGTGATATCCGTCATACCATCAACTAAAACTGTAAGTCTTTGATTTTCAAAAGTATTCACTACCTGTTAACATTTATCTGTGCTCAAAACATTTTTTATCAAACTTGCACACTTGTACCTTTTCATGCCCATTTGTTCTACAATTTTTGGTTTTTTGCAGAGCTCCTGTATAAGAGTTATCAAGTTATTTACAACATAAATTAGCACGTTATTTACTGCTATAAAAAAAACTACTTTCAGTTGAAACTTTTTAACTTAAGAGTTTATATCATTAAAAGAAGAGTCATTTTGGAAAAACATTGCTTGTTTTTCTGTTGCAACGTGCTTGACCAAATTTTTCCTTTGTAGCACGTGATGTTAATACTACAAAAAAAAATAACGAGCAGATTTTTCAACATTTAAAACACAATGTAAAAGCCAATTTCAGAGCAAAGGATCTACTAACCACGCTAAAACAAAAATGCAACTACTCTTATTTTATTTTGGATGCACAAACATCACTGCTTTTTTTATTTTTGTTTCAAATTTTTATTTGCACAAGACGGCACGATTTTAGCTCAAATACATTGTACTCTTTAATTAGTACAATAATAAGTGCAAGCACAAATTTAAAAAACGAAGAATGTACACAACTGTATAATTAAAAAGTGAAATAAACTGCTTTACGAACTCGCAAGATTTTCGCACTGTGACAACAGTTAATTATACCTACGTATCATTCACGGTACATAGTATTAAACACTTACCACGCCAAAAGTTTACTTATACTATGCTTACAATGTAATGTATTAAAAATACATACGTATTATTCAATTACCTTGTAATATCTAAGCCTGCTTCCTCCAAAGGCTGACTCTAAAACAACCAAAACATAGTCCTCTACGCTGCACTAGAGTATCGCATATTTTTATACTTGAAAACAATGCAGGTCACACAATTGAAATAAACCACCTCCACAAATGCTTTGAGCGAGCTGCGATTTTCACACACATTTTTTTTTTCGTGCTGCCTGTTGGCGCGCTTCTTTTTCTCATGCCGTGCCGTTGCTTATGATGACTGCTGTGTTTTTGAGGATTCTTAACTCTTGAAAGACACATATTGTCGTTGATGAATATATAAATCTTGCCAAAAATTGTAAAAATTAATTTACTTATGTACTTATAATGCACTACAGTACAAATGACCCATAACTCAATCAGAGTTACGCCAAATTTTATTTTAAAAAAACTGCTCATTTATTAATAAATTTTTTAAAAGTTACCCAATTTTTTAAATGTTCTCTTCATTCGAGTCTTAGCTCAATTACTTCTTCCTTAGTAATTAAATTGTTTCTTTATTATTTCTTGAAAAAAAATAACGCACCCTGATACGTACCACAAGGTGGTGAGAATAGAATAAAGTATCTCGTAATTGTAGAACTTTTGTATTACACATTTCATTACAGGTCTTATAATTTATATTAAAAATAATGATAATATGAACCTGGGGCCTTCACGTGTCGATTAGATGTCTTGTCTACTAGATAGTCTCATGCACCACAGCACCACTCTATTCTCGTTCCATAAATACAGTACACATTTCAACTCGCTTTCGTACATATGTATAGTTGACAGAAAGAGAGAGAGAAAAAAAAGAGACAGAGCGAGCGTGCCACTGCATGCATGTATTATACGCTGTATTATACTACTTGCTGTCAAGTGGTAGTGGTGTGACGAGCAGGAACAAAGGGAGCTTGAAAAGTATGACGCTTTCCCCTACTTTCGTTATTCAAGGGTCCTACATAAGAAGATCCACTTAAAAAAATATCGTCGTAAAGGTTTGGAGTTAAATAATAGATATCTGTCTTTGCCAACATCTGAAAATTGTTGACAAGATGTTTAAAAAATTCATTAATGTAAAAAAATGATTTTTTTTTAAATTACAAAAAATTTTCAACTGCATTAGAAAATGTTTAAAATCAAGAAAAGGCTGGCGAAAGGATCCACAAAACCCCATAAGAATTTTCAAAATCATTTAATTTGGTTATCCACAAAGTTGAGAAAATCGTCCAACTATGCGTTTTTTCGATCGCTTATACGTAACAATTAATAAAACTATTAAAGTTTCAAGTAATGCTGATTGTGCATTTTAACGATGTTAATTAACGCTCAAAATTCATAATAGATTGGTTCAATAGTTTTTGCAAAAAGACGTTTATTTATTTAAAAGATGATCTGAAAAAAATGCTGCCATTTCAAACAATTTTGCAACAATGAATCCAATGGGATGCTCTTCTCAAGAGTCTGTACTATCATGTATGTGTTAAAATATATCGATTTTATCACTTTTGATTGTTCAAAAATGACTTTTTAAAAAAAGTTCTCTTTGAACTCTTAAACAATTGAAATAATTTTTTTATTTCTGGTCCTACATCTTTAAGAGTTGTGACATTTGAAAGCTTGAATTTTTCTGCAAATTTAGGAAAAAAAAAATTAATGCTGTACATAACTGGTAGACAAATTTGATTTTTTCTTTTGATTGAGCGTAACTTCGTAAGGAATAGTTTTTTTTTATTAAAATTTTTGGATAATCTAGTTTACTATTTAATCTTCGATGTACAAAATTTTCTGACAAAATAATGTGATCGTTTCTGTGTCAAGCCTTCTCTCAGACACTTGTTCTTTCATTTGACAGCATCAATTTATGACTGATAACGTCATCGCAAGTGCTTAGAGGCTCACACTTACCTACCTCTGGCTGCTTCAAATCAAACGGTCCGGAAAAAAGCATTATCTCCGGTAATATAGGTTGTAGAACGTTATTTTTTTTTTTTTTGATTTGGGGTAGCTCTTGTTACCAGTAATTATATACAATAGCTGCTGTAGCTGTACTGTTGTTGCTGCATGAAAATGTATACATGTATGCACGCATCAGCTGAATCATGAATGTAAGTGTAACATATGCATGTAGTATAGAGGCTAGCTCAGCCAGCTGCTTGCCAGCCAGCAGCAGTAGCACTGTACTTCACGTATATAGGTACAATTCACAGCCACTTGAGGTAGGAGAGAGATCACGTAACCATGTCGCAAAATGATACCAGTTTTCAGAAAGTTACTCTCCAAGCTGAGATTCCAAACGCTCCATAAAAAGCTTTGCTTGAAAAACTATCAAGTTGTATTAGCTAGTTACAATTTTATAGTCAGTGTGTTTGCTGTACATTAAATTTTAATTGTCAGAGTAAAAATATTTTTGTGCTTATTGTGACATATCAAAGAAACTTTCTATGAAATACGTCTATTCCTAATAAAACTGTTGAATTGTTTCTTATTCTGATGCGCTCGTTTTCTTATTTATAATATATGTCAAATACTCCTTATCTTATGGGAACGTCTCAACATAATAAATAGTATAACTATTGTTATATTGATGTTCATATGCTTAATGGTTAAAATAAAAAGTACCTTTAGGGCAACGTATTGGCTTAAAGCGCAAATCTGACGTCGAAAGCACAGGACAAAGAAAAAAAGGGAGTAGAAGGTTCTTTTCTCTTGTAGACGTAATCAAGAGGCATTTACACAAAGGGAAGACGTTCCTCTGCGTGGTGAGGGGGGAGAGAGGGTAAATTTAAGTTACCTTCTTCCTCACTTATACGGAAAACAAATGACGATTTAAAAAAAATATTACTGTTACCCTTAACAACGAGTTATTATTTTTTTAAATTAATTTTTCGAATAACGAAAGACGGCAAGACGAGTAAGATCTCTGACTGGTCTGAGACTGTGCGAAATGTACATGTATAACAATAA
Source organism: Copidosoma floridanum (assembly GCF_036245765.1). Lineage (NCBI taxonomy): Eukaryota > Metazoa > Arthropoda > Insecta > Hymenoptera > Encyrtidae > Copidosoma > Copidosoma floridanum. The sequence goes on along the minus strand of NW_028321903.1, from coordinate 7,101,094 downwards.
CAGTCCTAAAAGTATTAAATAAAAATCTATTGGCCGATTTATCGTTATCTCTGTATCCTTTTTGTGACCGTGGAAACCACTCAGTTTTATGTTGGTGCCGAAACACAAAACTTATAAAAAAAGGTACTCCTAAGGAAAGTTTCGAGTAAAATACAATGGAGAGAAAGCCGTTTTACAAAAAAATCATCACATTAATGATAACTTATATACCAATGTTTGATGTGGATGCTCCTGATTATGCTGTTGGCTGCTGCTGACATTGGTATGGGTGTTTCCCCAGATCTGGCTTACGAAGCTTTCGTTGAAGTCAACTCAGAAAAAGATAACAAAGATAAAGAAATGCTACATAAAAACTTTGCAGCTTATTTAGAAGATGGTGTAATAGATACCCTTATGCTTCCGACTGTTTACCAGACCCTGACGAAGTGGTAGCCTGATAACGCTCTTTCCGCCACACTCTATCGCCAGCCGTGGTAACAGCACGGCTTTCTGTTCCCTGCTGCTCACCAGATCCTTATGTGAGGATAGCCCGTTTACGTGTCCTCTACCATTTTTCATTGCCAGCCATCACAAAGGCAGCATATCCTCGTATTTCCTGCTTTTCTCCAGCGTCCCACCAGCTTGAGACCAAGTATGACGTTAACTTTACAAGATATTTTAACGATGTTCTGACCTCGTTGTCAAGAACGGTAATACAGCCTCTTCGTACTCGTCTGTTGTAAAACCATACTGACTTCTGTATTTTATAATTTGACTGCGTTACTCGAATCTGATTACTCTGTGAACGTCGTTTTTTTATAAAAAATGATGATGTAAATAAATCCTGCTCAGAGAAGAGAGCAAGAGGTTTCTTGGGTGATTTTACAACATTTTTTGTTCCTAATAAGTATCCTGATAGCACGATTAATAGTCATAGAGGTAGACAGCCAAGTTAAGATTTCAGTCCAAGGTTCCTTAATATTTTTGAAGATACCCTGACAGTAATCAAAAACAGTACGATAAACTCGTCAAACATAGGTTTAATCAATTGACTGTCACGTTCAAAAAACTTATCTTCTTTCTCAGATGATTTAGTTGACTTAATCTGTTTTAAAATAAACTTTGAACATAGGTCGAAAATTTTACCGACAAAGAAAACATGACTAGGCTATATGACTGTTTGAAAAGTAACGCTTGGAGTGTGACGAAAACTCTGTTTGCAGAGGGGAGTAGTGCAAATGAAATTATGAAAGTTCTTGAAATGCGTTTTGGAAATTCGCGTATAATTCTATTTAATATTGTTCTAAGCATAAGAGATTTATGACGCAAGGAGTCTTACGAAATGAATTTTTTTCAATAAGCGACAAGCTTGAAAAATGCAGTCAAGGCAATAAAAACTCAAAACGATCAAGGTCATTAGTACAGCGTTAAGTTGTATAAGGAAACTTAAAAAAAAACTATCTGTCTCCATGCTCGGTAAGTATGTGCGCTACGTGGCTCATGATAATTCATACAAATCTGATCTCGAGAATTATCTGACTTTTTCGTACAGTAAAGCTAAATGAAATGTAGCCGTAGGTGTAAAACATATTCGTTTAAGTGGCTTTCCAAAGAAAAAAATGGAGCAACCTTTACAAAAAACACGGTGCTTGCTGTGCACTGGAAAAATTTTGGGCACGCAGCGCCGCCTAAGAAGCAGTTGACAAGAGGCCACCACCTGCAACAATACAGCTCATCCGTTTTAAGCGCGCAGCTCGCCAGCTGTGGGTGCGTGGCACGCCCAACACGCCGGGCGAATTACGCGATCACATGTAGGGTGTGCAACCTCCCCACCAAAGCAGTCGATAACGCACCACAATCTGTAATCACGCAGCTTACTTATTTCAAGCACTCTACAGACAACGTAAACGTGTATCAGTGGATTACAAGCCATTACTACTATGCAGTAGACTAAATTCACCAAAATAAAATTACACAAATGTGTAACACAAAGCTCTTACATGTTATATTTACTTAAATATCAGCATGCATATGCAGCTCGCTTGTTTGCAGCTCTGTACTCTGCATGCAGATTGTGTGACAGTACTGAATAATTGTTAAATGCGTGTTTTTTGTTGCCTTTATTACATATGAAAAGCACATCTATATGATTATTCGCTTAATCGTTTATCTTTTTTCAAGCTTAGTGTTGAGGTAAGTGTAGTTCAAAAGGTCAAAAGGTTACGTCCAAAGTCTGTGGCACTTTAGAGATAAAAAGGCGAGTGATGAATTTTTCTCTGGTCTGATTGTCTGATTGTTATACCTGATATCATAGCACATCAGTTTGATCGCATTTACGCTATTTAGCACTTTGTACATTAGAACAAGTAGATGGAGTAAGCTATATTTTAGCATCTTACTATTTATTACTACTTTTTCTTAAATGTTTTTAATAAAAAATTTGTTTAGACCTCACTATTTTGTCACTGAAGCAAAATTATCCATACAACTTTTTTTAATGCAAAGTATTCTAAAACACATTTATTTATTCATGCATTTGCAAAATTACGCACTATCCAGGTAAGTACATAAATGTGTTAATATATATGTATGCTGATATTTAAGTGAATACAACATGTAAGATCTTTGTGTTACACATTCGTGTACTTTTATTCTTGATGAATTCAGTGAGCTGCATAGTAGTAATGGCTTGTAGTCCACTACTACACGTTTACGTTGTCTGTAGAGCGCCTGAAACGGGTAAGCTGCGTGATTATAGGTCTCGGCGTGTTATTGACTGCTTTGTAGGGACGTTGCACACCCTACATTCAATCACGTTGTCTGCCTGGCATGTTGGGCGTGCCACGCACCTACAGTTGGCGAGCTGCGCGCTTAAAACGAGCGAGCTGTATTACTGCAGGTGGTGGCAACTGCTTCTTAGGGGGTGCTACGTGCCCAGAATTTGTCCAGTGTGGAAATAAAAAAAGAAAATTCTTAATGTCTTAAAACTCCAGATGTATGTGTCAGCTGCAATCGAAAAGGACAATCGATCAATTAATTGAAGGTTTTTCTAAATACTCAAATTCATGGCTGTTGAAAAATTGCTTAGAGACATCGTTTATACTTCTATCACCTTAAGAGAAATCATTACTGTGATGATTCTAAGTTTAAGAATTTCGAATTATGTCAGGGCAATCTTCAGAAATTACAATATACAAACGGATAATCTAAGAAAAAGAGTCGAAACTCATAACATACTCAGTTTTAAAAAAAAACATCGAACACAAAAAAGTATGATCGTAACAATTACAAAATATTGACTTAGTAAAGTTCCAAGTTGTGACAATCGTTCTTGAGGTAAAAAGAAAGCTAAACATATTTACTCATCTTTTGATGGAGATTCAATCACATCATTAATTGATTTTAAAATTGCAAGAAAGATGAGGCTATAATGTTGAAAACCAAACACAACAACCAAATGCCTGGGTAAGCTAAATTTTCTTCTAATAGATAAAGAAAGAACGAATTTTTTAATTTGTAGAGACACTGCCAACTTTTAACTTAAAAATGTTGTATTTATAAAGAACTTACGGTTTCCAGAAGTTTCAGTAAGCTGTATTTGTCTGATTTTTGACAAGAAAAATCTGGAATTTTTATTAAATATTTCACAGCAAAACTAGATTTATTAATCGGTCAGAACTATATCGAGTTCATAATCACGCGATAGTTCCAGTTTTTGAACTGCAATTTAGTTGTTTCACGTTGCTTGCTGGGTTGAGCGATTCACAGCAACAATAAGGTAGATGGTCATCTACTTGTGAGTAGCTTTGTTACTAATTATCCAAAGACTGTATGCTTAAGTAATGACAATATTTTTAAAAATCTAGATGAACTTATAAAATCATATTTTGATTTTGATTACTTAAAGGTAAAAGATTTTCGTAAGTACTCTCATGAAAATATACGTGCTTCATAGATTTTGGACGACCCGAGAAAATGAGTGGGTGGTGTGTGAGAGGTTAGTTTATTATAAAACAAAAAAGATGTTCAGTCTGACGGTCACGTTGTCACCAAATGAAGACTTCATTTTGTAGAAAAAAAAATTTATCAGGATGAAAAATTTACAAAAATTTACCATCGTGAGAGAGAATATTTATTCAAAAACGAATACGCCCAAAAAGCTCCCGAAATATTAAGAAATATTCATAGCTACCATACTTTGCAGTACAAAAATAAATGAACCAGGAAAAATTTGGTTAGTTTTTGACGTGGCTGTTAAAACTAAAAATACTTGTTTTAACGACTTTTTGATAACAGTACCAGACTTCTTTTAATTATTACCGGGAGTTTTAATGTGATTTTACCAGTCCAGTTACTTTATTAAAGCAGACCTAAAAGATATATTCCTGAAGATCAAAATTCACGAGAAAGCTCAAGATGCGCAACAATTCCTTTGGAAAGGAAAGAAAAGATTATAAATCATAGAGTATTAAATGTATTTTTAGTTTTAAAAGCCACGTCAAAGACTAACCAAATTTTCCCTGGTTTATTTATGTTTTATAGTGCAAAGTGTGACAGCTACGAATATTTTATAACGTTTCAGTAGCTTTTTCGTCGTATCTGTTTTTGAGTAAGCACTCCATCTTGTGATAGTACATTACTGTAAATTTTTCATCCTGATCAATTCTTTTCTCTGAAAGATAGAGTCTTCGTTTGGTGGCTGAATGACCTCTATGCTTTTTGGCACGAAATCTTAACCATGCATGGCCTTACATATCAAAAATAAAAATGCAAGCTTATTTTCATCAAGTTACCCATACGCACAAATAGTATTACCAAAAACAGTTACATGATTGACTACTTAGACAGCTGTAGGACAATAGAAAAAGCTAAAAGACAAGCAACTTGGCTAAAGGAAATTAATACACATGCAAATTGGGACATGCATGGTTAAGCAAATAATTTTAGTTGAATTTTAGGAGAAATAGACACTCAAATATCTTAGCCAATGATGTTTTAGATGAAGATCAAGAAATAGAGAAGACTTTTGGGCTAAACTAGTTAAATAAATCTGATAAACTAGCACTCAGAATTTCTAAAAATAAAATCTCTCCTGACGTCTTCAATCGATCGACAATAATATATTTACTAAACAACAATTTTTGAGCATTATACTGTTACTAGTTGATCTCTTAGGTTTTCTGTCGCCCTTTTCCTTAAATTGGAAAATTCTTATGCAGGAAAGATGAAAAAGAAGACAAAGTGGGATAAAAGATTACATCAAAAATAGTAAAAGCTTCAAAAACGATAGTTACTAGAATTAAGGGATATAAAATCAATTCCTATTAGTCGTTACTATCAATTTAAATAATTATAACCAAACAGTGATTAGTTGCATGCATTCTAGGACTTAAGCTAAAAAGCCTATGTATCTGTTGCTTATTGGTGTTTCTTGCTACAAAATAACTCTTATAATGTATCTTTCATAATTTCTAGAAAATGTGTAGCTCCAACCATAACTCAGAAGATTCTTTGGGTTCTTCATTGAATAAAAAAAGATAGATGTATTTTTAAGATTTGTGTATTGAATCACTTTGGCGTCATTCGTAGAAATATCACGATTTTTGAGTGACATTGGATAATATCAAAGGGAAACTTGGCTGACCCCCCCCCCTTCTTTCTTTTGCAGAAAAAGATATTATTAAAAGTATCAACACACAAACTCATGAAAGTAATTATGAACAATTCTCCAAGTATATTTTATGTGTGCATGCATTATAATGTACGTATAATAATTATAATTTCATTAGGAAGCAGCTGACTTCACTGCACATAAATAGAGCCTTTTAGTTTAGCGTTGTATTATTATATAAGGAACTTGTGTCCATCTACAGCATATCTTATTACATCCAAGGTGTATAATATATTATCGATGAATATGATAACTCGGTGAGAAAAAAAAAAATGTGAGCTACTCCGCATATACAAGAGTACGAGTATACATAGAAGTCGTGGCAGACGAGATGAATACAGTAAGGCTCTCCACCAAAAAGAGGCTGTATCAAGAGGAAAAGAGAGGGAGAAGGAGGTGGGCGGTGGTGTCAGAGGATTACTGAGCGTGCTGATAACTAGTGGCTCAGCAGATGTCAGTCGTGATAAAAACTTGCTTTGACAGAGAGAGAGAGAAGGTCCATACTTCTGTCCCGAGTCTGCCTCAGCCGTCTCTTTCTGTCCTATCATTGAGTCAAGTTGATTGTGTGGGTACGTGTACCTGTACTCACCTCTGTCAATCGACTCTCCTTTTCTCTTTCTTTTGTCAATCGTTTTTCTTATTCACCTCAGGAAGATCTATCACGTTCCATCCTTCTCTTTGTCTTCTTCGTTTTTTTTTTTTTTAAATTCTTCGGTTGATCGAAAAGTACTTCATCTACGTTAAGATGGAAGCCAAAAAAAATTAAATAAAGATTTTACTCTCCGAGTGCTCTGCATATGGGTAGTGCTTGGAAATGCCTACTTCGATCGGTAAAAATAACATTAAGTTTTATTTTCAAAGAGCAGTCTCTAAAAAAGAAAATACTTGTTACTGTGTTGGCCAATGCAGGACACTGTTTGGATTCGCGTCAACTTCTACACGTATCTGTAAATCAGCTTGATTTAAGGGCACTTACACCTTATATTTTTTTCTATCAGCAATTTGTCAGGTAAAATAAGATTCGGCCAATACAAAAACCTATCATTATGTGCATGAAAACATTGGCGCATGGCTCAGAAATTTTCTGACTGGTTATAGCATGGGTGGTTACGTGAGTATGTGTCAACGTTGGTTTCCCAAAAAAGATAGTTCCGAAAATAAAGTCCCTTGAAAGAAGGTAACACTGTTTTCATACTTGATACTAATTAAGAGCAAAATCAATGGAGAAAGAGGGTAATAACTTGTTTACTGCCTAGCACTGATGGTCAACTGCGAGTAGCAGACGTGCAAACTGCGAGTGAAAATTTCCTCAATCTACGAAAAAAATTGTATGTTTTATAGAAGTACAACACTGAGAATATCGTACGGTAAGGAGAATATTTTTTGATTGTTAATTAATGTAATGTACTCGTTTTCTAATTAATAATATACGTCAAATACTCCTTATCTTATTAAGACATCTCAATATAGTAAATAGTATACCTATGGTAATACAGATGTTCGTATACTTAACAGTTGAAAGACGAGGTACCTTCAGGGCTAAGTATTGGCTCAATGCACGACTTTGATGCCAAAAGTACGGAGCAAAAAAAAGGCAGTAGAAGGTTCTTTCCTCTTATGAACATAATCGAGAAGCATTTACACCAAAGAAAATTCTATCAATTATGGGGCAAGGGAAGAAAAAATGTTAATTAATATTCATTTATTTTCGCTAATACTAAAAACATAATGATTTAAAAAAAAATATTAGCATTATCCTTAACAATAAGTTGTTTACTTTTTAAAGAACCCTCAAAAATAATGAAGGACGAGAATACAAGTAAGAGTTCAGACGAGTCTGAGATTTTGTGCAAAATATACATATATAATATTACCAGTCTTGACAGTGTTGAATAAAAATTTATTGGCTGATTTATCTTCGTCTTAGTGTACTTTCTTTACCACGGAGACAATTTGATTTTGAGCTCATTTTTCCTGTATATTAAATAAGCTAAACTCCAAGCAATGCTATGTTACTATGCACATCTAAATAATATCGTCATTAGCATAGTAAAAACCGTCTTAGAATTAATTGTGATATTGATTACCAGAAAACATCAAAGATTACTTACGCTGTAAGGAGAACCATAACTTTACATGGATCTCAAGCCTACTGTTTTGTTGTCAATGCAATCTGACAGCACATCACTTATTGGTTGACTTAATTTAACCAAAGGCCGTTTTTACTCGCTCTGACGCTATAAAAACTTACCGTCAAGAATAAAAATCGCTCTTTTTACACATGTCACCTGTCCTCTAAGTCTTTAGTCTACTTTTGACTACTTCTGTGACTCGCGAGTATCTTGTACACTTAAGGCATAACGTGTTGGCTGAGGCAACTTGGGTGCAGTTCGAGAGTATAAATAATATCAAACTACGCTAAGGAGCGAGGTACAACGAAAGAGGCCCGCCAAAAGCGGTTTCGGCAATAGCAAAGTAAGCAAAAACCGCAACCCTTTACAGGCCACAAACTTATTCATGTAGTTTAGGGAACGACTGGAAATGACTTCACGAAGCATTAGAGAACTCCGAAGCAGCAGTAAGAACAGTCAGTGATAAATGTTATTTTCTCATCAGTAATATAGTTAATATCAAAATCTGTGAAGTAATCTTAATCGACTATATCTTAGAAAATACCTGTTTTTAATTGTTTTAATAAATCAATTTAGAATTTAACATTGATTGAAGTTATCCATATTATTTAAATAATTATTTTTACGCGACTAAAAAAAAACAAATAAAGTTAACAAGCTGAATCCTAAGAGACCCACAAATAACTTTAAAGCAAATTGGTTATGACCTATACTTTAAACAAGTCTGGTCATAACAAAAGCTAAACGGAATTCATAAATTTTGGATGTTTCTGTCAATTGTAACGTTCAATATGCACAATATTTAATTAATAAAACTTTTTTATTTATCTATTTTTTATTTATTTATTTATCTTTTTAACTATTCCTGTATGACCTTCGAATAAGCTAGTATGACATTAAACTAATTTTGCCTTTTTGTCTTCTAGGGATAGATAAGAACATACACCTAAACAAATTTTAACTGTAACGTAAAGGTAATGAAAATTTGTAGTGATTTCAGTTTTTCGTAGTGATAACGTCTCTTAATTTTGGTTGAACATCTAATAATTCTTCTTTTGATAAAGCTTGTACATCTGATAGTAGTATATTGTGTAATGATTTTTAATCTACGGTTTCACAAATAAAATGGATGTAATTATCTTTGGTGTGAATGAAACTTTTGCAAATACTTGAAAATAGTAATTTATTTGCTCGAGTTGATTAGTTATGAGTTAATTTAGATAGATTCTCCATAAGGCTTATATTTCTTGTTACCTTTTCACTACGAGCTGAGTTCCAATTTTTCTGTTTGGGTTTTAATGCTGCAGTATGGCTTACTAGCAGCAAAACATTTTGAGTGGAAGTTTTCTTGATTTCATAATCAGTTTTATTCTCAGTGTTCTCCGATTGAGAATGGTTTTCATCTCTTTCTTTACTACTATTTTGTTCTATAGGTGAAAAAGTTTTTTTGTATAGTTTATCATTAGAGTTTTCTAATTTATTTTTGGTAGGACCATTTCTGTGTGATTTAATTAGAGATTTCGCTCTAGTAGGATTTCAGTTTGCAATAAATTCGTTCATTGTTTCATTGATCTATTCATCTACTACAGTAGGAGAGATTGAATTTCGAGGTGACGATGAGAGTGAATTTATTTGTTCTTGATTCAAGTAACTGCTTTCATGACGCTCAGAAGGGGATGTAAATGAAGATTGCATTTCTTTTAAGAACGCTGTTACTTGGTTTTATAATTTTTCTGATTGTAACTATCTCACCATAATGAGTTTTGATTCTATTCTTCAATAGATCTTTCTTTATTGTAATTTTTATTACTGTAAGTATTATTTTTTTAATCCGATAGCTAGTTTTCATTTTTATTTTTATAGTTTACCTGATCTTGTACAGAGCATCAAAAAGTAAATTAAAATTGTTTTTTTATTGAAGTGAAATTTAAAGTTCCTTCATCATAAGAAGTAGAGTCTTCATCTTGTTAACATATTACAGACTTTTTATTAACGTCATTGGCTTAGGATGTAGAGGGTTTGATTGGAATATTAGTTGTCTTAGTAAATAAATCTACATTTAAAAAAAATATTTTTTCAATTTCACTGATTCCCAAATTTTCGTCACTTGAGTTTCCCATTATATTCTGAGGGGTCTCTTCTGAAAGTGCATTTATTAGGCTTGGAGTAAATGATCCTCTTAGTAATGGTATTAGTACGTCAGATTGTGGGTCACTAAACTGTAAAATAGATGCGGTGTCCGGTTCAGATGACGAGTCTTTTATTTGAGCTCTTGGTGTTTTTTTTTTTCGTCTCGCTCTTAACCTTTTCGCTATTGCGGGTGCATTTAATTCACCGTGTCCGTCTTCCATACTCCAAGGTACTTTTAGTAGTGTATCTCTAGGTATATTTTTTCTTACTCTAGGTGCTGATTGTATGCTTTCAATGGTATTGGAATGAGATTGATTGGTTTTTGTCGTATTTTAGCGAACTAACAAAGATTTAGTTTGCTTAGGTTTTATAGGTGGCAATTGAGCTTTTAATGATATTTCTTTGTTTGAAAAAATATCTTTATCACTTTTGTCTTTATTCCTTTCTATTGGATTTCTTGATAAGGTGTCCACGTCTGTATTGAGTGTACCAGGTTTGTTCTTATAAGTATAGCTATATTCTCGAAGTCTTGCTCTCCATTTATTTAGCCTACTCAAAGGATCTTTGATAGACTTAATCTAAGATAGTGGTTCAGGATCTTCGTAAACCGTGAATTTTCTGCCGTATGAGTAATGTTGAAAATATTAGACTGCTACGACTACTGCTCAGCACTCTTTTCTTGTTGTAAAATAATTTCTTTCAGCTTTATTTAGAGATTTTACATATACGCAATTGGGCGGTCTTTTCCTGGTTCTTCTTAGCATAACACTGCCTCAATAGCTGAATCAAATACGTCTGTTGTTAATATAAACGGCTTATTCAAATCGATGCCAGCTAATAAAGATGCTTTCCATAATATTTTCCTTAAGTCTTCAAAGCTTTTTTGCTAAGTTTCTGTCCACTCAGATTATTTTTCTTTTCTTAACAAGGACGTTAAAGGCTCTGCTATTTTTGCAAAATTTTTGACAAAACGACGGTAATAGTTCACTTATCCTAAAAATTGTCTAACAGATGTTTGATTTTTTGTTTTCGGAAATTGTTCAATAGCTTCTAATTTTTTTAAAATCTGGTTTAACTCTATAACTTCCTATTTTATGTCCTAAATAAAATAATTTGGGCACTAACGATCCACATTTGTCAAGTTGTCATTTCAGCTTTGATTTTGAAAGTTTTTTAAATAGATGAATAATTTTTGTCTTATAATCCATTCAAGTTTTTGAGCATACAATTATGTCATGAAGAAATATAAATAACTCCTTGCAATCCTGATAAAATTACGTCTATTAATTGCTGAAATGTTGCAGATACATTGCATAGTCCAAACGGCGTTTCTACATATTCATAATGACCGTTACGTGTGCTAAAAGCAAATTTGTGTCTATCTGCAGGGTCACCTTCTATGTGATGGAATCCCCTGGCTAAATCTAAAACGGAGAAATTATTTGAGCCTCCAATTTTCTCTAATATTTTATTAATGTTTGGTAGTGTATGATCATGAGGGATGATTTTTTGTTTATTTTCCAGTAATCTATTACTAACCTGTATCTTTTTGTTTCATCAGGTCCTTGTTTCTTGGGTACCATCCAGAAAGGACTACTGTGAGTGCTGTTTGTTTTTATGATTGTACTGTCTGCTAATAACTTTTCTATTTGAGTTTTCATTTCTTAGTGTGACAATAAAGGGTAGCGGTATTGTTTGGCTTATACAGAACGGTCATCTGTCGTAGGTATTTTATATGTCATAATAGAAGTACGAGGAGCCAGGTTGCCTGGAATGTAAAATAAGTGAGTGTAATTTTCTACAATCTTTCTTTTTTCTAAGAAACTAATTTTTAAGTGGTGAGGTCTTTTTAGCTTATCCGTTATAAATTCAATTCGAACTTTTATATGGTTTAAATCATTCTCTTTAAAGTCAGTGTCGAAAAAGTCTTCAGATTCTATGACATCAAAATGCTCAAGTTCTTATGCAAGTATTTTTTTCGTCAGCTCATCTCTTCTGTTTATAGCTATTGTATAACAGTGACCTTTTTTTAAATCTACTACCGCCTCGCCTTTATACACTCCGGGTACGTTAGTTATTCTACAAAGATAGGCATGTCCGGTGATTTTGTTTCTAGTCAGTTATTTATGAGCTACTTTTGTTCTGGCTGATAAATTATAACTCATGTTTTCATTTTCTTCAAATCCTTGAGAATTATAATAAATGGTATCGCGTGTGGGTATGGTTATTTTATCTGTATTGTGAAATGAAAAAATAAGTTTTTTAAAAGTTGATTCGAAAATTTGTTTATTTTTCAGCCTTAAGGGTTTTTCTTGTTTCTTCATTTAAATAATTAAATAAAGCATAGTTTACCAGATATTGAATTAATTTTATAGCTTTGATTTTATTATCTTGGTATAAAAAAGGTATAGATTCAATTTGTCTGCTTCCTACTATCAATGCATACAATCCATAAACGATTTTAGCGTTTTTTTGTGTGAAGAACAGATTTTCCAAATCCATACATTATTCATTGGCAATTCTGGACTCATAGCGGGAAATTCGTAATCTGTATCAAAAAAATTTACCGTGACGGTACCTAGAGTGTATATTTACTGTGGAGCTATCTCTTCCAATTCAATTGTTTGATCACAACTTATTTCTGTGCCGTTCTGTAATGCGTTAAAACTGATGATATTTACTTCAGCACCTGAATCTTACATGAAAATTTCCGAATCTTTCCAGAATGTCTCGCAACGTAACTTAACTGCTGATAAATTGTCTATTGTTCTTGCTCGAAAGGCTCTGTATATTTTATTGCCATTATTAATTTCAGACGCGTGATCGGATTCAAACTCGCAGTCGCGTCTAACCGGCGAGTCTCGTTATCGTTTTTTAGAGAGTTAGGGTGAGAGTCTCGGAATCGTTCTTGATTATTATTTTGATATTGTTTTTTGTTGTCGTACGGACATGGAGCTTGTTGATTGTAAGTACAGCCTTGAGTATAAGGATAGGGATAATACATTTGTGGGTAGTAAGAGGGATAAAGGGGTAGTGGTGGAGAATATGGAAATTCTAGAAAATTACGAGGGTAAAAATAGTGATTAGGTTGATTATTTTAAGGTGGTAGTGGTGTATGGCTTGGTGGTGGAGTACTTGATCATCGTTGAGGTGCGTAGCTAAGTGTGGGATGTTTAATTTTTCCATCATATTCGTCGAATTTGGGTTAAGTCATTTTGACATTACTTTTATCGTAAGCATGCAAGAAAGAATGTCTATTGTGGATTGATAGGTCATCAAAACTGACGTATTTTTTTTGGTAGTTGAACTAAGTAGAGACATAAACAGTAATTTCAGTAACGTTCGGTACCAAAGATTCAGGAGTTGTTGAAGTAGAGGTCGTGGTATGGCCTTGTAAACATACTTGACCTGATTGAATACGGGTGGGTAAGTGCGTTCAGTAAGTAAATCAGCTTCTAAAGCTTCGTGGATATCTTTAGGTTTTAAAAGTGCTACAGTTAGCTTCCTACGAGTCAGGTGAACCATTATTAAACGTTTGTAATGCTTATTTTTTAAGTTGTGGTTTTTGTTTTGTCTTGAGTTTGTCATCATTCAGTTCAGTCAAAAGGGCTGTTAAGGTAGTTTCTATAAAAGATATTATCCTATGATAAAAATCTCATACTATTTCGTTTTGTTTTGTTGTAGTATTTAATAGTTCTGCCATGTATTCATGGTACGATTTGGTTGGTGAAAATTCTTGTTTCAAATAATTTCTAAGCTGATCAATTGATGCAAAACTAGAACCTACTAAACTTTCTCGAGCTTTGCCTTTGAGTCTAGAAATAACTGTGCGAAGGTACGTAGGTTTTTGAGTGGCTGTTATAAGAGTTTGTCCATTTTCCTCATCTTGTAAAAAGTCTTTTAAGGGAGTCTAGTATCTGTCATAAGAATGTATGTTATGAGATACTTGATTTATGCACATTAATGAGTTAGTCGTACTTAATCCTTGTGAAACATTTAAAAACTGTTGTATAAGAGAGTCGTCCACTGACGAGTCTTCTCTACTATTTTCAGGTACTTCCTTTTTTTCTTATATATTTAAACATAATTTATTTAATTAACGTAAATATCTTTTTTTTTTTTTTAAACTGAGATTTGAAAAGGGATGCCAATTTATTATGACTGGACTTGTTTAAAGCATAGTCTTAACCAATGATTTTAATCAATGTTTAATATTTAATTCTTTTAATAAAACAATGCGAAACGTGTATTCTCTTAGATACAGTCCATTCAGATTACTTCATGGATTTTGGTATTACTTATATTACTGGTGAAAAACTAACATCTATCACTAATTGTTGTTACTGCTGCTTCGGAGTTTCCTCATGCTTCCTGCAGCAATTCCCAGTAATTACTTAAATTACACGAATGAGTTCGTGGTCTGTAAGGGGTGGCAGTTTTTGCCTTCTCTGTTATTGCCGGAACCACTTTCAGCGGGCCTCTTTCGTTGTACCTCGCTCCTTAGCGTATTCTGATGTTATTGATACTCTCTATCGGCACTCGAGTTGCCTCAGCCAACACGTTATGCCTTACGTGTATAAGGTACTTGCTAGTCGTGGGAGTAGTCAAAAGTTGACTAAAATTTTAAATGATAGGTGACAGATGTAAAAAGAGCGATTTTTCCTCTTGATGGTAAGTTTTTATATCGTCAGAGCGAGTAAAAGAGGCCTTTGATTAAATTAGGTCAACCAATGAGCGATACTTTTGCACATTGCGTTGACAGCAAAACAGTAGGCTTGCACGATGATGTTACGTGTTATGATTTTATATATTAGGAAATACCAATACAACAGTACTAATCGTATTTTTATGACGAGAACAATTAAGTTTTTGGGGTCAGTGATGTTAAAAGCTCGTATTAGCAATAGAAGTCCGCCAAATACAAGTTTAAGTGTGACAGTAAGTTAACAAATTTTGAAATTAATCGTTTTTGGAATTTTACAATCAATTTCGAATAAAATGAAATGTGTTGATTATAAATTTTAAAATCAGTATACGCTATTAAAAGTGGACAATTAATTTACAAGCAAATTGTTTATTCATATATATAACGTACAATTTTAATACATAAGTGCATTCTGACGAAGAGGCTGTCTGAATTATGGGTCAGCATGATATTAAACATGCACCTCAAAGCTATTACACACACGCATATAAGTGATGTATAAGCTCCTTTTGTCAATTAAGCTTGCTTTATATTGACAGTACATTTTATCTGAATTTGATGGGTAGATAGCTTTTTGTTATAATATAATTCATCTGTATCAACTCGGGATGTAACAGTCTAACACATCTTTTAAGATATGTAATCATTAACTGATAAAATAGCTAGAGTAGTCAGAGAGGCTGCCCAATTAAACAATAAAATAAACAGCTAGAAGAGGAAAAAGAATACAAAACTCTGAAAGAAGAAGAGATGACCAATCAGATTTAAATCCAAGACCTATTTTTTTAATGTTCTAAAAAGTCCCCAGGTTGAGAAAAAAATTTTTTTAAGTAGTTGATTCAAATCTAGCTGCAATAGAAGGTTACAGTGAATTTGAGACTTTGTCAAATAAAAAAGTAAAATCAAGTATGAGCCGAATTATAACGAACTATGAAAGCTTACATCATCATTAAATTTCTTAAATTTATACAACTTCATAAATAAAAGATAAATTTAATAAGTTTAAAGAAAAGTTAGAACAATACTCTACCAGAGATATCATAAAATAAGAAAATAAAAAGAATTTAAAAAAGTTAGGAGAAGCTGTAAATACATTAATTGAAAATACCAACACTACAAACAAGAATTTTTTGAGATTCAGTGTCAGGTTAATAAAAAAAAAAAAAAGATAGAAAATAAAAGAAACGAGAAACATGGCGAATAAAAACAAATTTTAACATACAAAAATGCCAGTTGGAAAAAAATCTCTTAATGTTAATACCGTTAGTGAAGAGATGCTCACATGAACGATTAAAGGACAAGGTTAGAGTAAGAGATATAATTATTAATTGAATGGATCTTGTTTATCGTTCAAATGGATTACGTATTCAGGACCCTAAACAACTAATTAGTAGAATTAAAGAATTTAAGGATGATAAAGAAAAAACATTGTTAGCCAGACTAAGAAGAAAAATTTACAATCCTAGATACTGCCCCCATAAAAAACCAGCTATAACATTATGGGATGAGTTTAATAAAAAAAGTCATCCCTACGGTAATATCCCAGAAATTCATAACTTTTTACTGTAAACGTAAGGGACGCATTTTTTTCAGCCGTACTTATAAATTAAGCAATCATCAAAAGTATACAGTTTTTATATAAAAAATCGACGACTGTATAACAAATATGTTAATATCCTACCGATGAATATATGAGGAGCACATTGCTCTTAACTGCCCATACTCAGAAGCTTATCTAGAAGAAATAAATGATAAAAAAATAATAACAATAAGCTCAATCATAATTTTGAGAAGTTTAAGTACATAAGACAAATTTAAAAGAATGTTATTAATTTGATTTTCTCATTAGTAATGGTATCAAAATAAACATTATATTATTTTGCCTTTTATCTAAACTAGTACTTAATTTTTAAGTAAAAAAAAATAATCATTTAAATTTGGTACTATATCGCATTATAATTTAGTGTTACAGTAACTTTGAAGTTATTTCAATCATTTTACTATTAAAACAAAAACTGTACTGTATTTAATACAAAAAAATTTTTAGCCAACTTTGGCAAAAAATAAATAAGTTATTATTTAAGTTCCTATGAACAGAAAATCTAAGATCTTTTTTTTATATAGTTGCACAATTAGAAATTTCTGAAGGTTTGTCCTAACATCAAGAAATATAATTAGAATTTCTTTAAGTAAGGCATCATTATACATCAAACCTGCATCTAACCTTTGCTTCTGCTAATGTGCTGCATGGCATTTAGTAATCTGAGAAGGAGACGTTTTTTGAGACTTAGCCCCAGATTAATGTAAGAAAAAGACAGAAAGTATAAAAGATAAAAAACAAAGTAAATAAAAACAAATCTTATGATAAACAAATGCCATTTAGAAAAAAAACCCTAATATTAATACCGTTAGTGAAGAGAAGCTTACTTAAACGATCAACGAAGAATTAGTAAAGATTCATTTATGCGAAATCATATTTAAAAATTAAATATATATTAACAGGTCAAATCACAATGTTGCCAGGAGACGTAATCATTAATGAACTAAAAAATTAAATAACGATTTTTTCGTTCATTATTTAAATTACAAACTAATAATTACATATCTGATCGTGCTTAGCAGCAATGCGTTCACACACGTCGTCTCCTCAACTTTCTTGTCCTGTTAAGGGGCAGTGTGTTTTTGCACGTTGTCTTTTTGTCGTTCTAGTTCTGCTAAGTGGCAGCGCGTTCACGTACGCCATAACGCTGGCATTCTGGTCCTGTTAAGTGTCAGTAAATTCGTGCAGGCTATCTCCTTGTTTACTCTCTGCTTCTTCTAAATAATAATGCATTTTCGTATGCTGTCTCCTCAATTTCCTGATCCTGTTAAGTGGCAGTGCATTTACGTCCACCAAATGCTCATCGTCGATCTCCTTATTTTTCTGATTTTTCTGAGTAACTGTGTATTTATGTATGCTGCGTTCTCCAACTGCAAGTCATATACCTGCAGCTGTATTTAGGTCGTATACACAACGTTATTTGTCTTCATTCTGCAAAAGTATCATAGTAGGATAAGTGCGCAAGTTTTATTCTTGCCCGTTTATGTGAAGGTGTAATGTATTTAATTGGATCTCCTACGTTATTTAGTTACATACCAGTCACATAATTACTTTTATTTATGCAACTTTTAGAAAAATGTTTTTGTTACTGTTAAGGTTTTAAATATTTTAAATAGAATTAAGGTATTGTACATATTGTAATCTTGAGTGGAAGCATTTAATTTAATCTCACATGGCGGGAAATGCTGGGCCAGTCAGTGGTCACGTGATACAGGAAACTAGATTCACAACGGCAGGGAAGTGCACCCCAAGCAGTAAAGGACCCGGAAATCTTCTCTAGGATCGACCCAGATCATAACAGCAGAGATGCGCTTCTTGAGCAGTGGAGGTCTGAGAGTGCTGGCAAGACATAGCTTATCGTAAGGGAAGTAGAGATTTCCTTAGTGGCAAGCCGTATTAGTTGACCTCATGTGAGCAAAGTTTTCTCTTGTAGGTTCAGTACAGCAATTATTATTATTATCTAGGACCTCAAAATTGCTTGTTATTTAATTCACTGTTTCTCGTTGTCGAATTATTGTTTGTTGTGATAAAATATTCATAGTGTGACAAAGAGTGTCTGAGAGTAGTCAAAAACATATCCCTTGTGAGATCTAAAAGCATGGGGTAACAACCGTAGAGGCTTGTGGCGGGCCGTCAGCTGTAAAACGATCATCTCTGCATATTTTAAGTTGTTGAATGTGAGACTGCATCTTCAAAAGTCAATTTATTTTCTACGAATTAAATAGATTCACTTATGAAATGTAGACTTTGTGATTTTTCATGGTTATAAGTTTAAATTATTTGACTCTATAAAGCTACTTATACCCCTACTACAATTTTAATTTTTTTTCATATGGTACAAACCCAAAGTTTGTGTGGGGGAAGGATATTCTGGATCAATAGAGCATATATTTTTAAGTAAAATGTATCAAAGTTTTTCTGTCTTGTATGCGTAGTAGGAAAAAAAAGATGCGTTTAAACGTAAACGACGAGCGTTGTCATGTTAAAAAGATGTTGTTGATTCTGGTTAAAAAAGACGCTTAGTTTGGAACTTATTTCGATGACAAAGAGTTACACTTTTTTTGTCAGCAATGAATTTTTCTTTATTTGATATTCGTTCAAACATGTTTTTTTATTTGCGTAAAGCTGATTTTGTCAGCTGAAAAAGTTATTGACAAGTATTAGTAGCCTGTGATATAAGATAATTTGTAATTAGTTAACTTGAAACTTCTAGATTTAGTAGGTATTAAGATTTTTCAAAACATAGAAACAAACTCTCGCACTTTAAATGCTCTAGCCTCTCTTCATATTCCTTACTATTACGGTTTGAAACTGCATTGATTTTATCTCATATTATTTTGCAGGTACAAACAAAAGTAGAAGACATAATTGCTACTTAAATTTACACTCGACATGCTAGTATTTTAATGTCATTTGGTTACTTATCGCTTACAAGATATAAATACAAGAAGTTTTGAACGCCATTTTGACAATATTTTAAAAGCTCTTCATTGTATAACTATTTTAATAGATATGTATGAGTTAGGTTACGTATAACATAAAAACAATATCTAGAATGAGAATTCTGACGTTTGAAAGATTTGCTACTTATTTAAGTTATCCTCTGTATATAAGGACTAAATGTATAATTGTTATTACTATATAGATAAGATTTCATTGCAAATACATGCACAAAAATAATTTTTCCTAATAAATATTTATTTTAAGTAGCACCCAGGACAAAGATAAATGATCGAAACATTTCTGTTTGAGAATATCAGCTGCTTTGCGATGGCAATGCATCAGCAAAGAATGCTGATCTTACATACATTTTTTTCCGATCTCCTTTTCTTTGAGTTGAACCCTAGTGAGTTGGCAGTAGTCAAAAAATGGGTGACAATTTTATCTGTTTCAGAAAAATTCTAAGATTAGAAGCCAACACACAATTGATATCAAAGATTATTTACGTTATCTGCGCTATCTCTCTGTGCACAATTGATTCTACATATTTCCTGATAATCCTTGCGCATATCTTATCTAGCTTTCTGCACATAATTGACAGCGCGCATTATGTGCTTTGTGCCAACGGTCAAAATTTTAATTTTGTGAATTTAAATTATTTTTATTAATTATTTAATAAAGAGATAAAAAAACTAAGATTTTATAAATCGGAAAGGAAAAGGGATCTTTAAACAACTAAATCAAAATATAACCAATTACAAACTAGGTAAAAACTGATAAAAATTTACCCTTTTTAGAGGGGGGGGGGGCAAGTGGTAGCTAAAAATCGAATGAACGATAGTCAAAAAGGGTTGTGCGAAATGATATTCGAAAGTTACCATATCATTAATCTATACGTATACCTTCCTATATTATATAGTCGTTCCCACTTTACCCTAAGATTTATTTCCCCACCCTTCCTTACGCTGCTCTTACCTTCCTTACGCTTCCCCACCCTTTTTCTTTCTTCCTTACGATGTATGTTTTTCTTTTTTTGTTAATTTTGAGCTCAATGTGACTGTAGAAAAATTTCTCACACTGCCCCACCCCTTTTCTACATTGCCCCATACTTTGTTCCTTGCCTCCCTTCTGCACTTCTTCTTTATCCGATACATTACACACGCATTCAAAATAATAGTACTTGTAACACGTTATAAGTTCTTTTTTCTCTTAAGATAATATTTTTAAATAATTATTTATAAATTCTTCTGAATAATATTATCTTAAAATATAACAGCATAAAAACCAATGAGTTTTTAAATAAAACATGTACATCTATATTTCAAAACAGCTTGATGAATTTATTTAGAAGCAATTATTTAATTGTCAACGTATTTTGTAAGGAAATTACGTATTTAACTTTTTATAAGACTAAGTGTATTTGTAGAGCAACTTCAACTAATAATTATCTTTCAAATAATGGGCACGTGATTTCGTTGATGACTTTTTCGTGTGTAAAGTAGTAATTTATTTTATGATAAACATTTTTATAACTGTTGATGCAGATGTCACAATTCTGGATTTTTAAAAATTTGAGCTCCTTTAATTCTTACGTTAGATTTTGTTTGTGTTTGATTATTTTTCGAAAAAGTGACATGTAGAACTTTTTTTTGTATTAGTTTTTTCACGTTCTTTTACGTAAGAGTAATCATTTAATCTTAAAATTTGATAATTATATTTAAAATCTTAATACTTAAAAATAGAAAAGCTTTTATTATTTTTAAGCTATAATACAATTTAAAAAAAAATTCTTATGTAAATAATACTTTTTTTAGGACATTGGTATTTGAAACGAAGATATGATAACAATGTCAGATTTTACAAAAATTTATGAGTAATAAAAAATTTTTTACAATAAAAGTTTTACTTAATACAATAAACGCAAATTAAGTAAAGTGCATAACATACCTCTGAGTCTCACAAAAGAGATGTAAAACCGTATTGTAGTCAGAGTTTTAAATTTAGTTGATTTTATACCTTGCGCATACACAAGTGACATAGTATACTCACGTAATACATTACACAATAAAATACAACGAAATATGAATCGGATGTAGTTCCTTGTGAGAGGCTTATGAACAGTTCATGTTTTCCTAATATTAAAAATGAAAATGGTCCTCAAATCATGTACATCAAGTAAGACTCCTTTTTTAACTGACTTAAACCAGAAACTCATAACAATTTTTGAATTCCTCTGTATCTTGTTGTCTATTAACATTAGTATTAAAGTAATGTATATTTAACACTTTAAAAAAAGGCGCTTTTTGTAATTTTGTTCTGTGTCTAAAATTTTTATTTTATAAAAATTAAAGTTATGTGTAAATTTAATGCTATGTTGTAATAGAACGGACGTATTCTTTCTTTTCTCTATGTCTTTTTTGTGTTCTGCCATTCCTAATTTTACAGCTCTCGATGTTTGACCGATATAACAGCAGTTGTAATTCGCACATGTTATGTGGTGAACGACATTATTTTTATGGAGTGGCTTGGTTACATCTTTTCCAAGTGACAAGATCGGATTCAATTTATTGTTTAAGCTATATTCAAGACCAATGTGAAGCTTCTTATAATAATATTTAATAAGACCGTGCAAGTGGAAAATATATGGTAATGATAACATTAGTCAATAATTATTATTATTTCTATAGTGACTGTCAATTATATTCATATTATTTAAGGTATTTAGTCTTTTGTTAAAAAATTTATCAATAAATCATTGAGAAAAGTTGTTAGCCAGTAAAAATTTATTCATTAATTTTAAATTGTCATTATTGAATTGAGTATCTGCTAATTTAATGAAAAAGTCTACTAATGTACTACGACTTCCCTTTCTTTGAGTACAACCCCGGTTAATTGGTGGTGGTTACAATCGGCTAAGAATATTATCTGCACCGAGGAAACTCTAAGATTAGGAACCAAGACACAAACAATGTTAGTGTTTATATGTCGGAGAGCGGGTTCATTGCCCTGTGTAAAAGAGCGAAGTTGCTCAGATTTCCGATTATATAAAATATTTAAAAATAATTATTATCAAGTTTCAAAATTTATCTATTCAATAATCAAATAATTTCTGCACAATATACAGCAATTATTTTTTCATTATTATTACTTTATTTCATTCTCATCGCTCCCTGAATATTCCCTTAAGTTAATTAATTTTATGTCTTTTTCTTAACTAATCCAATATCTTTCTAAATCTAATATCTTTTTTAATTCATTCCGGCCCTTTTTTGGGTACAGACAATATTCTCAGTTCATATAAACGATTTCATAAATATCTTAACAGCTATTATTCTAGTTTTTATCTTAAACTGTAAAAAAAAGAACTCGCAATCATACGTGGAGGGTAAGGTTAACTTAAATAAGTACAATCAATTTATTTTTAATGATCTTATATTTATTCAATCATATAATTCTAAGGAAATCGTATCTTTAATTTCTACATGTATTAATTATTTTTGAGTAATCGCGATTATTTACGTTACTAATGAAAAAAGAGAATATATAATATACTCGATAATTTAGAATTTACTTAAAATTTATCCACCTTTGTTTAATAGAAAATTTTACATAAACGACAATTGAAATTTTCCTTCCTCAATATCTCCGCTTAGAAACGTTATGTTAGACTAGCACGATTTTTTAGTAAAACCACGAAAGGTTAATGTTAGGTAACTACCTATCTTACCAAGTCACCTAGGGTTAGGTCGTTCTCAGGGCCCTTGGGTGTCTTGACCACTGCTCAAGTCGTCGACCCAGGAACTTCGCCTGAGAACGTGGTCGCTAACCCTAGTGCCTTGACTACTTGGGGATGCATCGTCTCCACGCTTAAAGCGGTCAAGCACCGAAAGTCCAAGTAGGAACTGGTTAGTGAAAGTGTTACCTGTAGGTGGTGTACAAACTTACTTTTTAGCTCTCGGCCTTCGTACTTGGTCTCTTTCTTTCCCTTTGTGCTCGTCGCGGCAATGTACCGGTGCACGGGAAAATTCCAGGTCTGGGTGAGCAGCGGATTTTCTGCGTCCCAGGCTCGCTGGAGAAGGACTCCTTTGCATTGCACGCCAGCGCCTTTTATGCCTGCATTGTTTCTTTTTTAGTAGCAGGTCTTCCCTTCTTTAGGTGAACGCGCTCTAGCGTTTTCTTAACGTACTAGACGCACATTCCTCACGCGTGGCGTTCAAATTTGAATTTTCGTGTTTGAAATAGGAATTTTTTTATAAAATAAAATATATGTATGTATAAAAAAAAATGTGTACCCTTGAATCGTCTATTGGATGGACTTCTTATTACAAGAAAATATAATAAATAGAAGAATATAAATATAAATGTAAGGCGTATATTATAAAATTTAGGGGATAGAAGTGCCCCCTTGCAGTACAAATGATAATTTCCAAATTAAAAAAACTGATTCTGTTGGTATTACATGTTTTAACAGTGAATTCTGATTTTGGACAACAGCGATTAAAAAAGTTTTTAGTATAATTGATATATTTAGTAAGCACACAAATAAAGATATTATCCCCATACCGTACATACAGAGGAACATCCAAATATAACTTCTGTAAGCATGAAATTTTAAGCAAACCCATTACAAGATCACACAGCACCAGATTACAGGGACTGCCCATTGGAGAGCCAAGAACTTGCTTATACAATTTTTTGTTGAAATGAAAAACAGTCAAATTCGAAGTTAAAGATACGTCTGCGTAAAATTTATTAAGAGAAAAATTAATTTTACCATTCAAGAATTTCTAAAAATGTTTTATTGCATTTATAATTACGGCTTTACTAGTATTAATTCATATACTTACTACATCTAGACTAATGAGAGTGTAACCAGGTGAAATGACAATATCTTTTCATTAATTTTTTAATTAATATCTATTTTTTATGTATGATTTTGGCAGTAGAATAATCTTGATAAAAAAATTATAAAGAAATTTAGAAAAACTATCAGTAGATGAATTCAGTATCAAGATAATGATATGGACAGGAAAGTCTTTTTGGAGTATTTTTATTAGTCCGTAGCATTCAAGTAAGTTTTTTTTATGAATATCTATATCGAACTTATTAAATTCATCAAAAATACCGTATTAATCCCACTTGCTTACAAAATTTTTTGTACCTTCAATTAATTGTGTTAAAGGATTATTTTCTAGCTGTCAATAACATTTATTATTACTTAATTATCCTTTTACTTTATTATTGTAAGCTTCTTTGTCAATGACAACAGTGACATTACTTTTGTCTGCCTTAGTCACAAAAATGTGTTTATTATTTGTAAGAAAGACTCGTGCTCGCTTTCAATAGTCTTAGAGAGTTCTATCATTTAAAAAAAATGAGTAGATACATTTTGTCTATTGTTACTTATCGTGTTAACTAGTCCTTTCCTAACAGTCTCAAATTCTCCAGAATATTTTAATGAATGTTCAATATTCTTAAAAAGTTTAAAATAATCACATTTATTGACATTCGAAACAAAATTAAATTTATCGCCCATTTCTAATATGCTTGAGACACAATCCGGTAGTGGTGTGTTAGAAAGATTACATAGCCAGTTTTTTTTTATTTCACTTATGCTTTCATGAATAACAAATTTAGTGCACCAAGCCGAGCCATGGTCACTTACACTTGTAGCTGGAAGTGTATCGTATACACCTTTACGCTTGGACTCGAAACGTCGTTTTGTTTCTTAATAAATACAAAATTTGACAGTACCAACATTGGACGTTGTTTTAATTACTCCAGAGTATTAAAAGTAATTTTCAGTACAAACATATTTGTCCTTTGTTTTCACATATAATATTTTTAGAGTTAATATTATACTAGAGTAATTTTGATATGCATCATTGAGTCTCACTAGGTAGTTTAAATATTATTCTTTAATTTCTCAATAACAATACTACTACATTCAATTTAAATTTTGTCTCATGAAGTCGTAAGCCCCCATGAATCACATTGAAAACCTTAACGTAAAAAATTAACTTTATATTTCTGTCGGATTAATCTGTTCCTTGTGCTGTTGCATTCTTTGTCTTATCAATACCGTAGTAAAATGAAGCAGATCCGTTTGTACTATCAAGGATTTTATTGTTTGATAATTAAGTGTTTGATAATTCATGTGATGTTAGACATAAGTTCTTCTTTTCTTTTTTATATGGTATTGTAAGCGAATCAGTTACCATCCCTTATATCTAATAAAACTAAAAAAATGTATGTCACTAACAGAGCTTTTATTGTTTTTAATTTAAAATTATTAAAGTGTTTTTATGCAAAAGAGTACGCATTATTTTTTCTATTCTAGCTGATTTGATGATATTTTTCAGAACTGGTAATAGTTGTAACACATCTTTGACTTATAATATTATTTTTCCTTAAAAATGTAAGTTATTATCACACAAGACTTTTAACGTGTAGTCCACTATTTCTAAAGCTTTCTTTGAACTATCAACACTTTATTCCTTATTAAAATAGCTACTTCTCTTAATTTTTTTGTCGGATTCACGTTCCAAAAACGCTGCGTCAATGTTATTCTAATCTAAAGGTAGTCAAAAAATTCTTGGACTTGTCATACCTCTTGGTAACAAAACAAAAGTAAATTAATACTGACCTCCACAGTTCTTAGAAAAACTTTGTAGGCCCCAACCAACCACCGCAACTTTCCAAAAAACCTACACGCCCCCCTGCCTTGCACAACTTTTAGAAAAACCCATTCACAGGGCCCTATTGACCCCCTACATAATTAAATAATTCTTTTCCTCGTTATAATAAGGTCATAATTTTTAAAAACCTTTCAATGTCTGACACAATAGTTAGAATTTTTTGTTAAAAATTTGTCACATTTTCTTCTTATCTCAAATAAAATGATTATGTAGAACTTAAATTAATATAACGTTTAGCAAATTTCCACACCATCCGTGGGGTCTTGCTAATGGCCTGCTGGTGGCTTTTTATAAGATTTTTAATTAGTATATTAATCATATTATTAAGAAAGTATAACTCTACTACATTATATGATTATACTAATACAATATGCAAGTAATAAGCCATTTAAATACGTGAGACTACTGTATTTATGCATGACGTACTCATGAAGTTAAACCATCGTAAGTACTGAACTCAATTTTTTTTATTTTTTTTAATTCATTTTTCAAGGTTTTGTTTTAGTGAACTAGATGAATGCAGTACTAATTTTCATAGAGCTTTGTTCTTCCTATGGGTCCCGCTACCCCCTTGTTACCTGAGAAATTGTGTATCCTTATACTCCTCTCATGTCTAAAGAACCTCGTTCTTAGCGTGGGTCCCATAACCCATTTATACCCCCTGGTTTGTTTCTTTCATTTTCTGTTCTTTTTTTCATTACTTCTTTTATTTTATTTCATATTTCATACCAATATTTTCTCATATTTCATTTGATAACTTTTTTCTTCATTTTTTGTATTTCCTTTATTTCATTTCTTTTCTTATTTTTCTATTTAATCTTTTTTTTTTCATTTCTTTTTTAATTTCAATTTTTCTTATTCCATGGTATTTTTTTAATGTTTTCTTTAATTTCACTCCATTATTTTTTCATATTTCATTTCATTATTAATTTTCCTTCAATTTTTTTTTAATGCTTTTCGTTTTTTTCATTCTTTAAAATTTTATTTCCTGTACTGTTATTTTATTTACTTTCTTATTTTTTTTTATTTTTTTATTATTTTTTAATGTCTGTTCTGATTTTGTTTTTTTGATTTTATTTTTCAGTTATTTTTCATATTATTGATTTAATAAATTACTTTATTAACATAATTATGTAACATTGCAACATTATTTTTCTGCCGAGTTCAAAATAAGCGCCCTTAAAAACCATTGGTTTGTTCTCCAACTCTTTTGTGAATGTTGATTTTAATAAATTATTTAATTATTAAATAATTAATTTATAACAGTAATTGTTAGCATTATTTTAATGCCAAAAAAACATTAGGCTTAAAAAAGTCGGTTGGTACTTTATGCATTAAATGCATAAAATACAAATATTTAATGTGTAATAACGCGCCTTATTTGATTTAATCTACAGAACCATATTCATGCTAATTAAATTTTTTGTTTTTTTAAATTTATTATTTAGAAAAAAAATTTTTTTTAAGAGGAAATGACTTCTAGTAAATGACTTCCGTTTCATAAGAATCCGTCGTTTTTCAAATTCCAGCCTCCCAAGCACGCGACATACAGAACTTCGTTTTAATAAATAATTAAATGAATAATTTATCATTAATTAATTTTATTATCAGTGAAAGCATATAAAAATGAAAAACAAGTTACGAGCCGCACAATAAGTACAAGAAACCGAAATTGTATAGTCAGCAGAGCTCGTAGCAGAGTGGGTAAGAAACTCGACTCGTATACCGGAGGTCGAGGGTTCAAATCTCTTTATTGGAAAGTGTAGGGGACTGATGGTGAGGGAGACGGGGTAAGGGGGGGTACTTGGGAGGAAGAGACTTTCAGTAAGCGACTTCCGTTTTATACAATCTGTCGTTTTGAAAATTCCAGCTCCCCCAGTACGCGACATAAGGAACTTCGTTCTAAAAAATTTGTTACAAATTACAAAATTACGAGTTTAAAGTTTTTACTTTAAAAAAAATATTTTTTATCTTACATCTCAATGATAATTTGTAACGGGGTGCGTGGGAAGAAAATAACACCGGAAACAGGACGGGACCTTATTACCTGCCAAGTGATATCTCGATCGGGTGGCTAGGCCCAAAAACCCTCGTCGTCACTCATCGTTCATCCCGCAGGTCAATTTACCTGCTTTCACGCTTCTGTTACCATGGAGGTGTAGTCGAGTACCTCGGCATTACGGCAACGATCCCGCAGAGCAGGCACACCAAGGACTAGAGACAATACTGAAAATTTAATTACGCGCAGAGGTACGGGGACACGGGACTCTTGGGTTAGGTACAATACACACATATACGGAACTAATAATGAAATGTATCCTTTCAACCTTTAATATGTGCTATTTTTTTTACTTTAACTAAGAATATTCGAGTATTAAATTATTAGTTCCGTATATGTGTGTATTATACGCAACCCAAGAATCCCGTGTCCCGTACTTCTGCGTGTAATTTAATTTTTAGTGTTGTCTCTAATCCTTGGTGTGTCTGCTCTGCGGGATCATTGCTGTAATCCCGAGGTACTTGACTACAGCTACATGGTGATAGAGGCATGAAAGCAGGTAAATTGACCTGTCGGATGAACGAGGAGTGATGACGAGGGTTTTGGGGCCTAGCCACCCTATCTAGATACAACTTAGCAGGTCATGAGGTCACGTCCTGTTTCCAGTGTTATTTTCTTCCCACGCACCCCGTTGCAAATCATGATATATATATATGTGTATACTATATACACACACACATATATATCTTTACGGGTATATAGCTGATCTACAAGACCGCTGTCTCTCTCGCACAAGTTGATCCCTACACGAGGGGCAGACCTTGTGAATCGAAGCAAAAAGGCACGCTCGAAAACTCCGTCCTCAACTGACTTGCTTTAACGCAGGCGCTGAAGGTGACGGATTATATTTAGGATCCCTTGGGATTATATAAGCCATCATTCTTGTATTTCTCATTAGTATTACGATCGCTTTCATTTTACAATTTAGCTAACAATGTGGCAAACTATCACGAATATTATTTGAAATTTTAACTTAAAAATTAATGTAAATATCATTGTTAGACTTATCAACCCAATTATAAGTTTCATGATCTATACAAAAGTTCATATTACTTTTGTCTGGTAAATGATTTAGAATTTAGTTCTTTAAACTAGGCGTACTTATTATAGGAAGTGAGAGTAACATTATGTGTCGAACAATTTATATTTTTCACGATAATTGTCAAGCATACATTGTATCTTTTCTATGTTTTGTAAATTTTTAATGATTTCATTTATCTTTCGTCGATTTTTAACAATAATTATTGAAATTCTAAGTTACAACAGCAAATATCATTACCTTATTCCATAGTATGAAAATATGACGAAAAATAAGTTGATTTAAGACTTATAGATATACAGGCACAATTATTAGATGAAGCTTATCATTAAATAGCAATTTAACTTTAGAAAATCTTACCCTGTTAGCGCACTGCAGTTGACACTTCTTATGTTAAGTACCGTCAGAAATTGAAACGATCAGAACTAAACAATATAAATCCTGTAAGTGTCAAGAAAAGTAATGAGGTTATGTTACTTGGTCAGTTAAAGTAAAAATTGCAAATACTAAGGTAGCTGTACCTATGTATTTAACGCTTAACGTTTAAAAGTGTACGATAGTAATAGCTTGTGTAAGTAGGATTCACTGTCGATATTAAGCAACATTGACGAGTTGATAACTGAAAGCTAGTTAAGTTATATTACAGATATCCAAATAACTTTTGAAGAAGTAAAGAGTAGGATGATTTAATATTAATTCATTCTAAAAAAATTTCTGCTTTTACATGCAGCCAAAAGTTACTTTTATTGTTAATTAGTATAGTTACAACACAATTTATACAGTATAAAGGTCAATACTTTTTTGGCTATAATAATACAATGAAAAATGCAGCATCTTCATCCAGGCTGGATCCATTTTTTACCAACTTAACTTAATACACTGGATTCAAAGCTACAGTAGATAGATTAAGACTGGATCCAGGCTCTATGTTAATTTTTTTTTTGGAAAGTAATTTCAATTACCTTATTAAAAAAGGTAGGGTGGTTACAAACAATGGTCATTTCTATCGCATAAAAATAACAGAAAAACCTATCAAATTTGCTTATTTTTAGGCAGGGTGGCAGTTAAAACAAAACGGAAGAAAGTGTAGATAGCCTATCTTAGCAACTATGTAATATAACTAGAAATATCTCTGGATTACATAGTTATTTCCTCGGAGCATTTTACAAAAGCATCCTTTTCGTGGCACTGACAAATCGCTTCTAAGGCTCTACCTTTTCAGCACAAAATAAGAAAAAATTAAAGTATTTGTTCTAAAACGTAATAAAATTAAACCAAAATTCACTTATCCTTAGCAATCCACCACTGTTCCACACTTAATTCTTACTGCCCCACCATTATTCTCCCACACGATTTTTCTACCTCTTCTACAAGCACTTGCTGCCTTTAACATACTCCCATTAATTAATGTCTTTGTTGATTGCTTATGAAAAACATGTTTGAAATTTAAGTCATACATAGTAAGAGAAATCATAAGAATTTCTTATTATTTCTTATTTTCAAGCATTTTAGTTGTTTAGTTTAAGATTTCTTATTAGTATGTACTAAATTCTCAATACGTTAATCTTCTTGTTTCCTTATATTATTATACAACTGTGGAAAACAAATTTTACATAGTAATAAAATAACAGTAACAATAATAGTTTCATCCTATTAATATGAGTCATGTCCATGCACCGTCGTATAAGGCCTTCATAAACTACAACGGGACAGTGTTCCTTCTTTACGTAATTAACTTTCTTTTTTTATTGATATGAATATCCCATCTTGATTTTTGCATCCTAAAAACGCTACATGTAGCTGACAATGAGATAATAAATGTCTTAAAATAAAAACTAATTGTACAGCTTTAATTCATACTAACACACCTAAAGATATAAGCGATCACTAAGTTTAGCATTTGTTACTAATTACAATTGACAACAAGTATCGTAAACAAGTGTGACAGTAACTTGTACCATGTATAAGATCTGAGGGATCAACAATTTTAACCATCAATCTTTGTATACTTATTGCACTACGATTATGCTTTTGTCAGTCAAGTGTTATAAAGTTAAGTTCTGATTGGTCGTCTGAATTTTCAACCTGCCATCTCCTCCGTAAATGCAAAAGCATAAAAACACCTTGCACTTATTAATATTAGCCTTTTCTCTTTTATCAAGTGCTCTAAAGTAACTATAATGGTTGGAAAATGAGTTTGGCTTTGTCTTTGAAACAAATGTAACACTTACTTTAGTAATTAAGCTGTGAATTTGAATTTATCATTTCAAACAAATGTAAGACTTAGTTTACTGATTAAGCTATGTTCAAAAAGCTCGAGAAAAATAGGTCACTGTAAATATGAAATAAAGAAAATCCAGAAAAAAAAGTCAACTTAGATTTTGACGCTGAAAGCAGTAGCCTAACTATTATTATCACAAGTACTCCCGTGTAGGAAGAGAACTATTATTGTGGTCAACCGTATCTTTATAGAGATAAGATATTTTAATTCTGTGCATGCAAACAGTGGCTAACTTAAGATCATGAAAGTACTTTATATTTAGAATTGTAAATACTTGTAAAAAAACTGTAAATGTAAACTTAAAAATTCATAGTTAATATTCTTATACAGTTCAATTTTTTTCGCTTTTACTACATTTATCAAATTATGAAATGTGACGTTACTTGGTCGTTGAATTAATTTTTCTTTTCTAGGTTCAAATTTTTCTTGGTTACAAACTTCAATTAATAAAACAAAATATTAGCTTTTATTAATTAATTAAATGCAAAGTAAGAATACATCGAGTAACATATCACAAGACATTCACAAGGAAGTAAGATCGAAAATAAATGAAATACTTTACTACTGTATGCAATCAGACGGAAATTCATGAAATAGGTCAATGTCAGTTATATAAAAGGTCCCAGTCATATAACACAACAACACCACTCCATGCATATCACTTGGTAAAACCTAACATGACAACGCCAAGTTAACGATTGAAAAGAAAAGCATACTATACAAAAGAGCAAATAAGTAAAGCCATCAGGTTGACAAACAGTGAAATGAGATTATTAAAAAAGAAACAAAAATTTTATTTTGAGCGAGTTTTACAGAATCGTTAAGATTATTTGGCTAACCTTGATTCTGACATGATTTCCTTAAAGATAGGATACCGACTTCTTTAAAAAAGATTTATGACATCACGTGATTATTGTGTGATTATGTTAAGAAGAAGGAAGTCATATTTTGTAAATTTAATCTCCCACCCAGAATCAGTAACCCAAAAAATTACAAAAACGGTACGTAACTTCATAAATATTTAAAATTTGTGGTAGTTCTAAGTAACCCTTAGCAAATAAACCATTAAGGGGGTATCGTTTTATAATTTTGACCTCACATCAGAAATCAGTGACCCAAATAATAAAAATGACACGTATTTCATTCTTATATTAAAGTTGCGTAAATTATTGCTTAGGAGTGACAAATTATTAATGAAGGAAGTTACATTCTGTGATTTTGACCTCATATTTGGAATCAGTGATCCGAAAAATTATGAAAATGACATGTAACTCCATCACGTAAAAGTTACGTTAATTTTCTTTTGAGGTGACCAATAAGGAATAAAGGGGATCACAATTTGTAATTTTGATGTTGTATTCCAAACCAGTAATTCTAAAAATAATAACAGTGGCTGTCAAATTGCTTTCATCGTGAAACAATTATCTATACCAGTTATGCATTTGTTGATGGTAATGGCTAACGCTTCAATGAATTGAATGTGAGTTTCCCTTTTTTTAACTTATTTTATCTTTAACAGTTATTTGACATTTTATTTATGCATAAATAATTTCGTTATTTGTAATTGTGTACCATTACGCAAGCCATCTAATATAGTTCAGTTTCTTATCAATATTTGTTTGATATAGAGTGCTGATAATGATGCATTTCTTGGTGCCAGATCAGATAAATTCGAGCATGCAAACACTTATAAATAATAAAATAATTATATGGTAATAAACTTTAATTACGAATAAAAAAATAAAATCACAAAGAGTCTTGATATAAAGAAACAATATTTCCACTGAGTTACTGAACAAAATGATAATGTAACAAATAATATTTAAACCTAAATGAAACGATAAGAGTAAATAAACTTGAAGTTAATAAAAGATCTATTGCCACCGAGTATCACTATTAAGTTTATAAGCACTGAATATGTCTACGTGTATCTTATTCTCACTCACTACAGCATCAGATTTACTGCTGCCTAGCACGGATTTTTTGGTACCAGCAGCGAAAAAAACACTTCTAATATTGGTATGGAATAATTCGGTAGTACAAGAAGAGGCTTAAACATATCAAATCAGTTCCACCTGTGGTATCCTATTTTAAGTCACCGTAGCATGAGCTTTGCCTATACCTCGCACGGATTTTTCCCGTATGATTAGCCAAACTAGTAATTCGAATATAAGTATAAAATATTTTATAACCCCTGATAATGTTTTTCAGATGTCTGCATACATAGCAGGCGGCCTTGCATATAGTACGACAGATCTATCATAAGACCGGTTTTACTTTTCTCTGGGACCATAATTTCTTTGGAAAATGTAAAAAAAAAATAGTGTAAGGCACATTAATATACTGATTGTATATTCAAATAACGGATAAATTTTAGAACACTTTTATACTTATTCTTTGATAGCAGTTATAATAAGTGCACTTCTGTGAAACTTAGTAAAGAGACAAATACATTTTTTTTGCTCGTCATAAAAAATTACAAGCTATATCTACTTATAATCCGCAAGGGGATAATTTTATTACCTAAAAATTTTTTAATATACGCCTTTTATTTGTATTCATATTTCTTTATTTATTATATTCTTTCTTCTTGACAATTAATAAAATACACGGAATCCGTCAAAAAAACGATTCAAAGAATCGGTGCGAAGGACATAATCCGCGCTCTCGACTGCGCGCAGAAAACTAGATTAGATATGCACAGGAATTATCAGCGCATAATACAAAGAATTGATTGTGTGCCGAGAGATAACGAAGGTTGCGACGGCGAATCATCTCAAAGTCAGCTATAAAAGGCGCCGACGTGCAAGGAAAATTGTTCTCTTCTAGCAAACCTGCGACGTGGAGATCCGCTGCCTACCCAGATCTGGAACTCTTCCGTGCACCGGTACTAATCGCGACGAGCACAAGCCGAAAGAAAGAGAGAGACCACGTAGTTGAGATACTAAGGATAGTGCCGGCGCTTCTTAAGTGAAATACTATGATAGATTAAAAGAGCTTTGCTCAAGGTTTTCAAGGCCCCGAGGATGACCGAACCTTCCATGACTCTTTCAGGGTAAGCATAGAGCCCAGTACTAACACTCTACTTCTAGAGGCTGTACTATTCTCGGTGGGACCTCCAACGTGAAAGAGAATTTTTGCGGGAAAATTTAAAAATCTTTAAAAAATATTTTGAAAAAAATTAAAGTTTAAAATATAATCCAGTTTGAATTCAAGCACGAATTTAACTTATCTTGAAATGATTTACAGCCTTTGGAATAAACTAGAAACTTTTTAGTTGTTAATTTACAAATTTTGATAGTTATTAAAATAAATATAAGTTAAAAACCTAGCGATTGAAAACAGACTTTCCTTACATAAATAAACGTAAATAAATTTAAGAAAAAGAACAATTAATTGTATTTATTAATTTTAACCTACCCCTCAATAGGTGATTGCAAGTCCTAATATTACTTAAAGTTTATTTGAGAATTTAATTACAAGTGATCTTGTTATTTTGTTTACAATCTTATTAATTGGGGATTTTGATTGTTTCATCTATTGTCAAGTTAACGAGTAGAAAGGGAATGGATTTATATAAAATAAAAATAAGTTTTAACGTATAACAACTAAATCGGTACCCAAAGAGGTATAAATAAATTTAATTGGAATGATAATGAATTACCAAAGTAAAAATCGATAGAGCAAAAATTAAAAATAATCGCTGTTTATATTTCAGGAATTTATATATTTATCGACACTTCATTTAAACTTAAGATAAAAGCTATTTTAAGATGTTTTTTGTTATGGAATTGGCAACCCGAGAGATTTTGCTCTTTTACACTGGGCAACGAACCCGCCCTCCAATATACGATTACCGATATTGATTGTGTGTTAGTTCTTGATCTTAGAGTCTTCCTAGTACAAATACAATTCTTAGTGATTCCTTAACTACCGCCAACTAGTCGGGGTTACACTCAAAGAAAGAGAGGTCGCACATGTAATCTACATTTTTATTTTTTTTTATTAATAAACAGGGTATTTTTAATGGATTATCTTCTTATACAACAATTTTTTGAGTAGCATAAGATATAACGCTGAGGCCAAAAAAATGACAGTTAAATCCTATTTACTGAAGTGGTGTGTACATCAAGTATATACTGGTGACTCCGCTGTAACTAGCTCAAATCGTGTCCAGAGCTTGTACGACGTTTTGAAACTAAAATTAATTATGCTTGCAGTGCTAAGATATGTGAAATGTTATGAATTCTTGATAAATTACAGATGTGACCGATTTCTTGTCCCTCTCGCGAAGAAAATTTCAAAAATCACCTAAAATTGTCAGTTCCAACCCCTATCTGAAACTCAATTTTTTAAACAAAAGACTCTAGCTTACCAAAATAAAGCTTTTTTCTGGAATTTTTGCACCTGCACTATAAGCTTTAGTTATCATAGATCATATTTAAACTGAAATTACTCATACTTTTAGCAAATAAGTAGGAAAGTGTAATGCATTATTTTTGTCCCTCGATTTATGTAAATATTATGATCAGCATAGAAATAGCTTTGAAAAACGCTTAATTTAAATTTGCAACGCCCCTTTACGGTCATTTTCGAATTACCTTCTGGCACTAAAAAATTTTACTGGTCAATGCCACTAAAAATTGTAATCGCCGGAACTGACAAGAGAATAATTTCTCGTTTTTTTTGTGTACAAATACTTTGGTCATTTCCAACCCTCCCCTAAAACACCCACTAGGTTTAATTAAACAGGTACGTAAACTGTACTTTTTTATACTATTTGGCGATGACAGATACTGTATAAGTGGAAAAGTCAGTGTGTCTCGTTCGCAAACAATCTGAGAGCTTTAAGGGTCAAAATGTCAGTTCCGACCCTGTCAGTTCCAACCCCCTGAAATTGATTGTCAATTGTAGTTAAGTTTCTATACATTTTTAGGTCTTGAGTCATTGAAAGTTTAACTTCTCATCATTTAATAATTATTCTTTACATAGTTTTGAGACTTTCTTTGTAAGTGGCTCGGTAACAGGGTTCAAAGAAGAACCAACAAATCAGGATAATGATACATTGGAAGATTTCAAATAAATAGTCAGTGATTTAAATGCATTAAATTAGAGTTTGAGTAGCAGAGTATTCAAAGCCACTAAAAACAAAGCTACCTATATTTTTTGTGTTAATAAGTCTTTTGCACCAAATATCTTAGCAAACTTTTTTTATTAAGTCAAATGACTATAATTTAGTAAGAAACAAATTAATAGTTAATAAGAAACAATGTCTTCAAATGTTAAAATACTTATTACATTTATATAAAATGTAAGCTATTCCTCAAATAAATAGTAAAAAATAGTTTTTTTATAAGTAATTGTAAAAAAAAAATTTACATTTGTGATAATAAATATTAAATATTTCTTATGTAATTACAATCTTTATATTTTAATTTGAAACCTTAAAATATTAAGTTTTAATTGTAAAAAAGCTAAGAAACTATTTAAAAATTATTTAATCAGTATTAACATGTGAAAATGTATCCGTACAATTTTTCTCGAGACTTTTACAATTAAAAAACGAATTGTAAATAATTTTTACAAAGAGGTCAGTTTCGACCACAAACTAAAATTATAAAAACTGTATGATTTTTGATACTAATAGTCTGCAGCAAATTCATTATAGATAATTGTTTTTTTAATGCATTGAAAAGCAATTTTCAGCAATAAAATTTCTATGAAGTTTCATTAAAAAAACCAAAAATTTTAAACTGAATCTGCGACAGTTACGGCAGAATTATCCGTATGCTTTCTTTTACACTAAGAATCTTATCTATTTTTCTGAAAACTGGTCCCTTTTGATTAAGATTTACAACACTTATCATTCTAGACTAATAAGTAACATTATTTATTAATATATTGGATGGTACTATAATGTCTTTCCTGATATTGTAGAAGAAAATTATACATTTTGTCAATCATCAAAAAATTCCTTTTTACTCCTGACATCTGAGTCTTCATATTTTAAAAATGCATAATTCATTAAATTCAATTGATATTTCATTCCAATGCTTTTAAATATATTTTTATTTGAAGAAGATGTTTGTGAAATTGATTTAATCTCTCTGTGCAACTTTCATAACAGGTCAATTTTGAAAAATAATGTGTTTATAATGTAGTAAATTATGGAATCTCGCTTTAAAGTTACCAAACAATTTTATGTACAGTTCATGATGTTCTTCAATTAATATTTTTACTTTAATTTGATCACATCGAAATATATATGGAGCCGTTAATTTACAAATCATTTCTCGTAGTTGTATGTTTAAAAGCCAAGTTTCATTGCCATGTGAAACATATTCCTCTACCAAAATACCAAAGTATCGCACAAAAAATAAAGATTCCGAAGCAGACATTTTTTAACGACTATTATTTTTTACATATTCTAGCGTTATACTCATGGAAACATTCGAAGATTCGTATGAAGAATCTATTACTTTAAGCAAATAATTTAACTATTGTAGGGAGATAAATTTATTTTGAAATAACTTCTGTAAAATTTTTTTCATAACAAGATTTGCAACCCCTTCAGCCACATCATGCATGGCATCGAGATGTGTGTTTTCTATTATATTCAATCCTTGTATTTTATCAAAGACGCATCTTTCTTTGATACCTTTTTTTTACAGTTCATTGTGACAATACCTTTTCCATATTTTTCGTTCATTTTTCATAAAGTGGCATTCTCTTTTGTTAGTTGTTTAATTTCTTCGGTTCCAGCATAACAAAATAGACAACAATTTTATTGCTTCCTAAGTTGTCACCGAGAATGAGAGAAGTTATTAAGTAAACTCTAATAGCTTTATTTCTTATAATAATATTAATTCCTTTATTTCGTAGGTCACTTAGCTCTTCAATCAGTTTATCAAAAAATACTTAATTGCCCACTCTTTTTCTATCTTCCGTATACATAATGCCAGGTGAAACAATGCTTTTAAGTTTAGACGAAAAATTAGGTGGAAAGCATGGAGTACTAGCCCACTTCATTTTTTCCTGAATAAGATTCCATGGCATTTTTGGTCTCTGAGTAATCATAATAAATGAGTAACGGTAACACAAGACTATTTTTATTAAAATCTTCAATTTGCTTTTCCACAACGAATCTTGTATAAAATTTTCCATGTATTGAGTGTTAGATGAAACAGTACCCATAAGCTTAATGGTCACATCAAATAAGCCATCTAACTGTAAAAGCAACTTCAAAGAATGTTTTAATGGTAAGTGAACGCTGTATGACTCTTTACTTGTTAAAAAAACATCATTTTCTGTAAATTTTGGCACGCATTTGTTCCTGAAGATATGTACCTTCGGCTCCCTGTATAAACCTAGTTTTTTATATAAATTTAATCGCTCATCTTCAGTGCAAAATTTGTTGAATGGATTTTGATACATTTTAAAAATATTTTCTATTGAGCCAATTATTTCTTCGGTGACTGAGTTTTATAAGTTATTCTTAATTTGGTTAAGTAAAAATAAATTATAAATTTTTTTAATAAAAGCAGGCATGATGTCTACAACACTTTGAATATCCGTTCTACTTAATTTAAGTTTAGCATACAGATTACAAGTTATTTTCAGCACCTCACTTTCTCATTTCATAGTGGCGTTTATAAACACACGACAGTAAAGGTATGTTAGTATGAAATTCTCTAGACAGACAGCTTATCCTGTAGATCACACTTTAAGAGTAAGACCTGTTAAAAATTATAGAAATAAATTTAAATAGATGATATATTAGTGAATCACCAAAATAAAATTATAAAAATAGATATACTGGTAAGAAGGTGCCAAAATTATAAGAACGCTTAAAGAATTTAATAATTCAGACAATTATTTTATTCATTTTATTATTTAACTCAAGGATACTTTTTTAGCTACAACGTTTTTGACCCCTTCGATTAGATACGTGCATTTATAAAAAAAATACCATATATGTGCTGAGCCAATAGAAAAACCATCATGCAATGCAAAAAAGGATTTATAGCACAGATCTACGGCTTCTAGTGGCGTTGCGTAAACATACTTCTAATAATCCATCACTGCATAAGTTGTTTTAGTACAAGAAAATGTTCCAATCATGAGTACGTATGGCTGGAAGATTGAAAAGCCAAGTTTCAAATGAACTTGTCGCCTTTCCTAAATAAAACTATTAATTTGTTCCGTGGTAATATTTTCGTCCTATTATATGATGTAAACAAAATAACGTTAAACAAATTTTTCATGAAACCAGATACCTCCTAGTACCCTGTAAAGTTTAAGTTTGTGTCTTTTGAGTATTCATAGCTTTTTTTACTGTTCATCATCGCCCGTAGGCTCAGGTATGGCTTTTCTAAACAAGAAGTGTTTTTCAGTCATCGGTGCCCCTGAGTAATGACCAGATGTTTATACGTATATAAACATCTG
The DNA here is from genome assembly GCF_036245765.1 of Copidosoma floridanum. Lineage (NCBI taxonomy): Eukaryota > Metazoa > Arthropoda > Insecta > Hymenoptera > Encyrtidae > Copidosoma > Copidosoma floridanum. The sequence goes on along the minus strand of NW_028321903.1, from coordinate 7,061,415 downwards.
GACCAACTTATAGTCACACCTATGATCACAATGTCGAAGCGAAAGAGAAAGAGTTAATTGACCCCCGAGAATCAAGAGTACAGGCGAAACGGCGTATCAGAAACAGTTAATCACGCCAAATGCAGCTTAACCTCGGAGATTGACGGAGCTACAACTCTACCGTTGTGCCACCGCGACCACAAAATAATATTAACCATTAATTGCGTATTTGAGTAAAGTAAATGTCCCTTTTATGAACACAAATTTCATTACACTTACATCTTTAATTTTTTTTTTTAACTGTGAGCTTTAAGAGTAAAAATTTTGGTATTAGCTGGTGCGCTAAACATTTATCATTACTATTCTAATTTTTAAATATGGTTCTTAGTTGTTAAAATACTTTATTTTATAAAAAGATTATGAGACTAAAATGTACATAACTATAAAACTATGTACCTATTGTTTCATAGTATGTCCCTATTTATGAAACTTTTTAAAAAACTTAAACTGATTATCATATTTTAATACAATTAAGGCTTTTTCGCTTGCATAACACTATTTTATTTAACAAAAATAATTATATGGTTAACTTGTTTACTAGAAATATAAAAATTCCTTGTTGAAGTTTGGTGCCATAATACGTACAGTTCAAAAGATAGGTTATGTACAACTTCATCCCTATTTATGGAATTATCTTTAAAATTGGTCATTTATTGTATGTAAAATGAGATTTTTCTTGTGAATTCATAAAGATACAAAAAATATACAACTACCACAATTTTTTTATCAAGTTAGTTGTATAACAAAAACATGAATTCTTATGTTCCATGAATAGGGACACGTTCCACAAACAGGGACATTAACCTTAGAGTTAGTACACAAATACTTCGTAATTTTTAATTATATACCTAAAATTTATAGAGAAATCAAAGCGTCTCTAAATTTTTTTCATGGTAAGGAGGATTAAGTAAGGAATTTTAATATTTCTATTTTTTAATTTACACTTCTAACCTAGAGTTAAACGATGTACGCTTTAAAATTTTCATATTGTTTTTCTATCTTTTTATGAACATTATATCCTAAGAGTCGAGGCAGAAAAAGCAATACAATGGTAAGTGCTCGATCTATGCACAATTCATGCAAAAAAAAATTATGAAACGATTTTAATAATTCAGTAAATTGAAAAAAATATATATTCTTTCACTTTAAGCATTTTTGAAAGGCTAGTGTGCCCTTGGTAGGAAAAATAAGATTCGCCTCATAAGCACCATCACACCGCAGCTACCTCACGTCCCTCGAGCACTGCTTTGCAGGTCGCTCTAGCCACAAAATAGCCCCAAAGACTATGGCACTTATCTAGCAAGAACTACCATTTTAACTCTAGTCAAATGACATTGAAGGAATCATTTTATTGCACTCACCAAGATTTGTGGGGTCAAAATTTGTACTTAGCATACTTGTGATGTATTCAGTTGCATGTGATGAAATTGTGTGGCTTGTACTTTTAACGAGCTCTTAAGTAGTTATAAGACGTGTTGCATGTTTAATTAATTTTTGAGAAAGAACAGACCAAGGATACAATAAACGATTAGGTATCAAAATGTTTTTTAGCTTAGCATCGAGTGGATACTTATATTTTTTTAATCCAAACTCAAAATCGATTTTCAGCAAAAAACTCGTAAATACAGTTACTATGCTGTATGTACAATAACTATTGTACGTCACAAAAAAACATGCACGTAAGAAGAATTTTAAATACCAGCTTTGCACTCGAAGGACTGCGAAGAATTGCAAACTTTACAATTATTTCAGTACTACTCACATTTTTGTACAAATTTTTATGTCTCCTATAGTAAGACGATTGCCATATCAGACTAACATCTTTTTCATTGTTGCACACATCTTGATATAAAAGGTTTAAGTCCAGTTCAATCGGAACACTGTCATGTGCATAAGTGTATGACTGTAGTGTTGTATTATTGTGGAGTAAGGTATATTTAAAATAACATTTTTTTATTTTATAACGTATTTGGTATCGTGTTAAAATTAACAGGCATGAGTACCTGATTTATCAGGCTGGGGTTTTAAAATAATGTCAAGAACTCCAGCTTTTTCTGCTTTCTTTATAAATAATACGTAGGTTGAGTACAAATAGACAGAACTGTTTATCTTTCTTCTTTTACTACCATTTTGTCTATCCACATCGTAGCCAGACGTGTAATACAGATCTTTTTGCGTTTTAGTTTCAAATAAATTTAAAATTTGGTTTGCCAGTTCTGAAAGCATCTCACAATCTAATCTGAAAATTAAAAGAAACAATCGTTGCTTATCAATGTATACGAAATAACGTATACTGCAAGGGGGCACTTCTATCATCTAGAATTTATAATACGCACTTTACATTTATATTTATATTCTTCTATTTATTATATTTTCTTGTAATAAAAAATCCGTCTCATAGACAATTCAACAGTACACATTTTTTTTAAATATATTTCATTTTTATTTGAAACACGAAAATTCAAATCTGAACGCCGCGCGCGGGGAATGTGCGTCTAGTACGTTAAGAAAACGCTAGAGCGCGTTCACCCAAAGAAGGGAAAACGTGCTACTCAAAAGCAAATAACGTTAGCATAAAAGGCACCAGTGCGCAATGCAAAAATGAGTTCCTCCTTCAGCGAGCCTGGGACGCGGTATATCCGTTGCTCACCCAGACCTGGAACTTTCCCGTGCACCGGTACAATACCGCGACGAGCACGAAGGGAGAGAAAGAGACGAAGTACGAAGGCCGATAGCTGAAAAGTGAGTGTGTACACCACCAACATGGTAACACTTTCACTAACCGGTACCTACTTGGACTTTCGGTGCTCGACCGCTTTAAGCGTGGAGACGATGCATCCCCAAGTAGTCGAGGCACTAGGGTTAGCGACCACGTTCTTAGGCGAAGTTCCTGGGTTGACGACTTGAGCAGTGCTCAAGACACCCAAGGGCCCTGAGAACTACCTAACCTTACGTGACTTGGTCGGATAGGTAGTTACCTAACACTAACTTTCCGCGGTTGTAATAAAAATTCGCATTAGTCTAACCTAACGTGTTTAAGCAGAGATATTAAGGAGGGAAAATTCAAATTGTCATTTATGAAAAATTCTCTATTAAAAGGGCGGATAAATTTTAAGTAAATTATCGAGTATATTATATATTTTTTTATTATTAACGTAAATAATTGCGATTACTTAAATACAATTAATACATGTAAAAATTGAAGATATAAATTCCTTAGAATCATATGATTGCATACATATAAGATAATTAAAAATAAATTGATTGTACTTATTCAAGCAAACCTTCCCCTCCACGTAAGATTGCGAGTTCCTTTTTATAGTTTAAGATAAAAACTAGAAAATTAGCTGTTAAGATTTGAAATCGTTTATATAAACTGAGAATATTATCTGGACCCCAAAAAGGGACAGGAATGAAATTAAAAAAAAAAGATATTAGATTAGAAAAATATTGAGTAAGTTAAAAAAGATATTAAATTATTAAATTAATTAAATTAAGGAAATATTCAGGAGAATTCAATAAAGTAGTAATAAATAAACAATTGCTGTATATGGTGCAGGAATTAATTGATTATTCAACAGATAAATTTTGAAACTTAATAATAATTATTTTTTAAGTATTGTATATAATCGGCAATCTGAGCAATTTTGCTCTTTTACACAGGGCAACGAACCCGCCCTCCAACATATAAGCACAATCATTGTTTGTGTGTTGGTTCATAATCTTAGAGTTTCCTCGGTACAGATAATATTCTTAGCCGATTGTTACCACTACGAATTAACTGGGGTTATACTCAAAGAAAAGGAAGTCGTAATACTTGGTTAAAATTTTTTTAGTACATTTATGTAAGTCACACTCGTATACGTACAAAAGTTCAGCGTTGAAGAGTTAATTTAGTCCATGTACGAATTTGCTTTTCATTGAAAAAGAAAGAGTAGAAATTTTTAACATACAGTTTTTAAAATTTCCAGTTATGAAAGTTATTTAAAAAAATACTTTTCGACAAAGGATACTCAACCTTAAAATTTATTAAATTACCTCATCCCCACGTACACTCAGCAATATACATTTTATAGAAAAGTACAGATTACAATTCGTAAAAAAACGCGGATGTGTGAACTAACATAATAAAATTTTTAGAGTGTACGACCGAGCTGATGGTAAACAATACTGTGCATATTGACAGCTTCATAATATTACGAAAGTAATTATAAAATATTGCTTACGAAAAAGGCCTTTCTGTCTCTATTAATTCACTTATAGCGTTATTAATGATTATTTTACTCAGCTCTCTTCTCATCAAACTTCTATTATAAAAATACTTGTATCATATTACCTTGCTTTTTGACAATTGAGGTAAGAGTTTAAATAAAGGCATGCCTTGTTCAACTGAAAATGCATGAATAACTAAAAATCAGAAAAAAAATGCAAAAGCAATTAATTTTTGTATAGAAGGTTACTATTACTCTGAAAATATGATTGTCCAATATCTTTCAATTTTTCTACTGTTGTCGCATAGGGCAGCACTTTGACTTTAAAGCTAATTATATCTTAAAATAATTTTGAGCTACTAGTTTCGTTATTTGCTTCGTTAGCATCTATTAATACTTCTTTATTAATACTGACGTCTTCTCTTTCAAGTGTAGCATCATTTGAGGGTACGTTATCTTCATTAACGGATACTTCAGCATGACGATTTACAAGGTACATGGTGTGTTTATGAACGAAACTGCTTTTCTCTTTGCATTTAATAGGAAACATTGCATTAATTTGTTCTTAAGATAATTTAATGAATACAGATTCATCAATGTTGTGAACTGAAAATATACGTTTATACAATAATTCAACACATACTTTGGTTTTTTTCTTATTATTTACTTTTAGTATATATATATATATATATATATATATATATATATATATAATATATAGGTGAAACGAAGAGAGCTTCAAAAAAGGGAAAACGAGAACACCAAAACAACTACAAACTGGAATCGGTAGTTACTTAACACCAAATTTCTAATAACCATAATTTTGAGTGGGACAATATAAAAATATTAGACAAAGAGCCGAATTATGGTAAACGTTTGATCTCTGACATGTCACACATTACCTCCAACATTCATAATATAAATAAGAAAGAAGATGTTTATAATTTAAGTCACACTTATCGAAGTTTCTTTAATTCTGTCCGTTTTTAAAGACTACTTATGTACGTTTTTAGAATTGTATACTGATAATGTGATATGTGCACTGAGGGCTTGGGTCATCGTACTGCGAAACCTGTATATGTTTGTGTGTGTGTGTTTGTTATAAAAGCGGGGTACATGGCGGTGTTGGGGCCTTCGCCAGTTTGACTTGCGTGTGAGCTATTTGCTCGATACGTTAAATAAATTGTCTTTCACGGTTTAAATTAAGGTAATTTATTTGTCAGTTCTACATTATATGTATCTGTCATTTATATTAGTCATTGTAATAATTTATTATTGTTAATAAAGCCTGAAGAGGTCAACACACCAGTCGACGAAGCGTTGCTTAAACTTATTGTTTTCATTTGCCCAGAAGATCAACGAAATGAACTTATATAATGAAAAGTTTTGTTGAATTATTTTTGAGCAAATATCTTTTATTCTTCAATTGTCTAAGACAATATAAAATTATATATTCTCTTATTTTCAGTGTTTACCCGTTAATTATAAAAAGTGTCTGATATTACAGCAAATGTTAACATTATATGTAAAATTACGAATGTAAGTCTAAAAAAATGATTATTTAATGATTTTTTTATGATGATGCTCGTCTTTCATCCCCAAGAAGAAAAGTATTTGACAAAATTATTCTCCTTGCATAAATTATTTGTTTTTAAATAAAACTTTCGTAATACATACATAATGTAACGTCCTATCTATTATTTCAAAAGTTTTTTCAAAATTGTAGAGGCTATAAGAAAATTTTCCTATTATTTAAATTTAAAGGTAGATAAAAAGTTCTGTAGCTTGTTACATTTTCTCAAGGTAAACTTTACAATGTTAGTCTTAACCATCGATAAAATCTCTTTTCCATAAAAAATGAAATGATTTATTAATTCTTGATGAATATAATTCTGTTGAATACAAGAACCATCCACGAGAAAAATTTTGTTTTTTTGTCCTCTCGTGATTTTAGAAATATTTTTAGACACTTTTTCATTAAATAAATGTATAATAACCTTTTTATACGATATAGTGAGAGCGTTATTCTATGGCTATAAAGAATTTCCATTTGGCGTTGGTACATAAAATAAGTAACAAGATTTATTTTTCAAATCAATAACTTTTTTTTCAAGTAAAAGTATTGAAACTTCTCATTCCAAATTCTTTTAATAAACGGTTGTGGTAAATTACTTACATTTTAATACTCTTAATAGTTTTTGAGAGTCAAAATCAAGTAAAGGTTTATCTTAATAAAAAAAGGAGCGCAATAGTACTAGTCACGGTAAGTAAAAAAAAATAACAGTTTCGGAATCATTTTTAACTAAAGTAACTGTTATAATAGCTTTTTTCAATGTGTCATAATTAGTATTTGTTAAAAGAAAAACGTAATTTTTTTATAAGAAGCTATATTTAACCTTTCTGTAGCAAAATCTGTTGCACACTCTTTTTTTCCTAAATTGTAAGTTTATTTGTAAAAAAAATTATTTTTAAGTATATTCACGTACTTCTATTGATTTTGTAAAAGTATCATTTCGGGTATATAAACGTTCAAAATCATGTTTCTAAATAAAAAAAAATTCCAATAACTCAATGTATTATGTCAAGTCAGAAACAGTAGAAAATTAACTATTATTTTACCTATAAAATTATAATTTTTACTAGTTTACAAAAAGAAAGTATATCTTTGTTTGTTTGGGAAAACTACATAAACTATTAAATAAATAGAGTCTTAATATCGAACGATGGTTAAATACAAACTTATGGACAAAAATAAGCGATCCTTTTTCTAAAGAAGGTTTTTGTTATTTCAAAAACATACTGCATACAGCTTTGCAAGGGGAATTTGCCTGTTGACTGCTAGATGGCGAGTGATTATGGTTTTTAGTAGTTATTTTACGTCAAGTTAGCCACATTCGCAATGAATTTTATCATGTTATGATCATAAGTTAGAATTGGTGGACTGCTTTATGGAATGTGATATATATATATATATATATATATATATATATATATATATATCAGTATCGGTAGAATGTATGGTAATGCTGTACCTTAACAATTAATGACGATTTTTCCTGAACAAAGCTACTACTGGAATAAGCCTTAAGGAAGCTTCTAATTTTACTATAATACAATAAGAACAAGTTCGTTTGTACATTTGCGAATATTTTCAAGAATAACCATTCCATTTTTTTTTAATTTTGGCAGAAAATTAAAGAAGAGTATTTTTACCGTCTGACAGCGATAGTGTGCATATATTGCATATATAAAGAAGTCTTTTTAAATTGTTATCAGAAATTCTAAAAAATTTAATGATTTAGTCATTACTAAGTTTGATAAAAGATTTAATAAGGGTATCTATTTTATTGAACAACGACAGTGTAAGAAAGAGAGCTTTAGTTCAAAAGCTTCGAGCATTTTTCGTGAAAACTATACGTTTGTTAGTAAGAGAAATCACTGATTTGCAAATTTGTCAAAAAAACAGTACATTAATGAGGCAACTTTACCACTGGGAGCAAATTACCGAGTGACGTGAAGTGTAATGTATACTATTTTTCTTACTGCTTTGCACGAAAACTCGTGTTTCGTTAGCAATCAAAGAACAATTAGCTTCAGTGGTAATAGGTTATGTCTAAGAAAAAAGTAAAGGGCTTCTTTCATCCACAAACATTTACAACCTGAGCAAAGTGAGTATTATTGGTTGTAGAAGATAGTTACTTTATTTTATGTTTAAATTAACTACCTTTTTTTAATAACTTAACGTATGCGCAAAATAGCTTAGTTAAGTCGTTCTTGCGGTGCCGCCAAAAAAAACTATACTTAGAGACAAAAATTCGTTTTGTCTAGTCTAGTTGCAAACTAATTATCTCTGTGTAATAAACTAAATAAGTCATTATTGAATATAGTACAACTTGTAAGTCTGTAAAACTAGTAAGCAAAAGCCGCCTGAAAGCTGTCTGAGTACTGAAAGCGTGTATTAAAAGATATGTAGGTTATGAGCAAATAAGCGTGTATAATTTTGAGGTTAGCTTTGACCATGCGTCTTTTAATAAAGTTTCTTAATAACATTTCTAAAAACGAATTTCAAATGCCTGCCACGATAGCGTCTAAAAAAAGTTGTATTTTGTATTTTGTGTTTCAGTTGCTGTTCAATTACCACTAAGTATATTTAGGTGACTAAGTATCATTTCATGTGTAAAAAAACTGTTTTTTATATAGTAAACAAGTGATACCAATATCATTTATTATAACAGTCCTCACAAACATTCACTGCTTTTCCTTAGCTGTCTAAAAACTTTATCACTGGTTAGTGGATGTTGAGAACAACTTAACTTTATGAAAATTGCTTGAAATTTTATTAAGTATTAAATAACATCTTACAGATTTCATTATCTACTGAATATTTCTGCATACCAACCCCATTTAAATATTTGTAGGCTAATATAATTATTTCTTGGACTTCTAGGCATCGGTTGCTGAAAAAGTCACATGTTTAAATTTTATAAGATTTTCTAACTATCGATTGATCATTGTTCCTGTATTAAGATTGAGGTCAGTAATCAACTACGGTGCGTATAACGAGAAGAAAACAACATGCATATTACGATAAATTCATAGTCATAATAGAGTTAGCCATGTGGTCCATAAAGAATTTTTCTCACAGTTCAGAAAATAATAAAGAAACAAAGCGTAAGTTAGTATTTTACACTTATGCACTGCTGCTAATTTCTCTCATTCCGGGTCACCCAAAAGCGGCATCCTAACTAGTGCGAAATTACAATTAGCTACGTGGAGCACTACGCAAAACGTTAATAAATCAACAGCAACCGCACATATTAAATTAATGAATATACCCAAAGCTTTTAAACCCAATAACCCAACCCACTTATCAGCAGTCTCTAGACTTAGTGGTTGCTTCATATATAATAAAACAAATAAGATAAAGCAAGCACCAGTCATCACACAACCCAAGCGTTTACTAGTCACTTAATTTATTAATTTGATAAAAAAATAACGTAAGTGCCAATCACCACACAACTCGAGGCACCCTCGGGTCACTTGATAGATTAATTGAATCAATCAAATCAAGACACAAACGCTTGTCACCACAAAACATAGGGCGCTTACTATTTATTCATAGGGTAAATAAAATAACGCAAGTGCCAAACACCACATAACCCAGGGCGCTCACTGGTCACATTATTTGTTATTAAAATTAACAATAAGGGCAATCACCGATCACTACACAACTTGTAACGCTTACTGCTCGATAAGTGGATTGATTAAATTAATTTAGTAATGACATAATCGCCAATCACTGCACAACCTAAGGCGCTTACTTGTCAGTTTGTTTTGTTTATCAATACATCAAATTAAACAGCGCAAGCGTCAATCACCACACTAACCGTAGTTCTTACTGGTCACTTGGTAGATTAATTGAATCAACTTAATAATGACACTAACGCCAATTGCCCTACAATTCAGGGTGGTACTGGTCGCTTTTATAATTGAATATAAAGCGTCAAAAAATATCACAAACGCCAATTACCACATAACTCGGAGCGATTACTCGTTGCTTTGTTGCTTCATTTAATTAATAAAATAATTACTAATCACACAAGGGCCAATTACCACACAACCTAAGGTGCTCATTTGTTACCTTGTTTATCAATAAAATAAAATAAAAAATGCAAGCGCCAATCACTACACCAACAGCGTTGCTTACTGATCGCTCGGTAAATTCGTTCAATTAATTAAATAATAACACAAAAGCCAATTACCACACAACCTGGGGCGCTAGCTAGTTGCTTTGATGATTCTTTTTATAAATAAAATAATGACACATTTGCCCATAGCCACACAACTCAGGGTGCTTACTTGTCACTTTATTTATTAGAAAAGTAAACAAAATAACGCACTCGCCAGTCACAATAGAACCGAATGCATTTACTGGTCACTTTAATTGTTAATAGAAGCATAAAATAATATAACAAGTACTTATTATTACACAACCTAAAGCGATAATTGGTCACTTTGTTAATTATGGAAAAAATTATGTTATAATACAAGCGCCAGTTACCACACAACCTAATGGGCTAACTACTTGATTGGTAAATGAATTAAATAAATAAATTAATAAACCGAGCTACAATCACCATACAATCCAGGGCAGTAACTAGTCACATTAACAATTAATAAATAGCATCAAATAATATTTCAAGCACCAATTGCAACACGACCCGAGGCCCACACTGGTCACTTTTTTTATTCAATAGAATGAATAAAATTAAGCAATTTGCTATGTGCAGTAATATGAATCAGCGCCACCTGCACGGCAAGAAGGAGGCGATTTTGGATAACACAATTACATAGCCTGTTATGGGCTGCAAACTTTGTAAATTGTTTTTTGTAGTTTTAATGCACTTTTGATACTTAAAGTAAAGATTTCCAGTGTTAAGAATTTGTATTAAACAGAAAATAATTTTTTTTTACATTACTTTTTTTTTTTTTTTTTTAACTGTAAAATAATAGTTGTTATCTGTTTCAAACAAATTCTTGACACTGAAAATCGATGCCTTAAGTGTCAAAGATTTATTAAAACTATAAAAAATAATTAACAAAGTTTACAACCCATCACAGGCTATTTAATCGTGTTATCCAGAATCGCCTCCTTCTTGCCGTGCAGGTGGCACTGTTTCAGATTACTGCACACAGTGAATAGCCGTTTATCGCTTAACCAAGGGAACTGGCTGCTCACTTTATTTATAGATAGAATAAATAAAATAATGCAAGCACCAATCATCATTCGAGCCGTTGCACTGACCAGTCACTTGGTACGTTGATTAAATAAATTACATAATGACATGAGCGCTAAACACCAAACCACCATAAGCACTAACTTATTACTTTGAAGATTAATAGAATAAAGTAAATAATGATATAAGTGCTAATCACCTCACAACTCAAGGGCTTGTTGATCACTTTGTTTAGTGTTAGCAGTATGGGTTTGGGCAGGTAACTTGGCGAATAATAATACAACACTCGAAATATAGAATTAAACTTGGACACGTTCATTTACACTATCTTTAGGTTTAACTATCTTAACACTTTAGTATCTAAAGTACGGTAGCTACGCGAACAGAAAAGGTAGGATAAACTGTAAGTAAGATGCGAAGACAGAGTATGCGTGTGTTAACAGACTGGCTGACAGCACGAGAGTGAACAAAAACGTAGTTAGTTGACGCTGACGTGCAGCGTCACTGCGTCTCGTCTTCTTGCTGTTGCACATGCGTAATAATTTAGTTACGAGCGCCAACAATACATCCAACACTCTCTCCGGAATTTGGTATCTGAATTTATTAAAATGAAAAGAAAAGATGTATTCGAACATTAACACTGAATATGAATGAATTTTAATGAGCCAATGATGTAGAGCACGTGGGCTTCTGGGTCACTCATTGTGGTTGATTCCGACAAGCTAAAACATACACAGAAAATATATTAATCAGCATGTCTACCACCATCATTATCTATCTATTATCAATTTACTGATTTTGCTATCTCAAGTTCAAATTTAATTATCATGCTTTTAACGCTAATTAACATTCAAAATTTCTTTCGTTAGTCTTTTATGCAGTTTAAACGGCAGGGGTTTTGTAAGGATATCTGCTTGTTGTTCCTAGGATAGAATCCATTTAACAATTATTTTTTCTCTGGATACACATTCCTTAACGTAGTGAGCCTTTATCTTGGTCATGTGTCTCAGTCTTTTGCCACCATCTATCTTAGCACTTGCTCCGGCAGCTTTGTTGTCACACCATAGATCCGCGGGCAATAAAGTGCGAGACAATATAATACTTATAGAGTGGTCTAGTCCAATCAATTCTTGATTTGCGTCACACATTGCCACATATTCTGCTTCGCAGGTTGAAATAGCAATATAATTCTGCTTTCTTGTTTTCCAGGCAACTGTATCCCCATACAGCCTTGGGAGATATCCACCTGTTGTTAGTAAGCCTTAACAGTCTGCCAAACGAGCATCTGAATAGGCTTCTTATCCATCTTAACAGCCACTGTAAGTTAATCCTAGGGTTCTTGTGTGTTGTGAATATCGAAATACCCGTTTGATTATTTTCCAATTATCTTCGGTTGGGCTGATTTAATGTCTACTCAGTGCATTCACCGAGTATGAAATGTCTGGTCTAATTGTGTTGGCCAAATACAGCAGGCTACCGACTGCTTCTCTGTAAGGCAAATTTTCTCTCGTTATCGTTGTGCCTAACTCTCCAGCATCTTCAGATTCTTCTGTATCTTTTCTTTTTCAATTCAAAACTAGATTTGTCACCATTGATGTTCTTTGGGGTTTTGACTCGTTAAATCTAAATTTCTCTAACATTTTATCTATGTATGGTGCTTGTGTTCGTGAAATTGTATGAAGTTTTCTATCTCTTTCCACTTTGATGCCTAAAAATGTGCCAACTTCGCCAAGATCTGACATCTCAAACTCAGATTGCAGACCAGTCTTAATTTCATTAATTTTTCCTACACAATTGCTGGCTATCATCATATCATCCACGTGTAGAATCAGGACTAGAAAGTTATCTGCTTCTCTCCATGTATAGAGACAGGGCTCGCTCGTATGTAACCGTAGTCCCAATTTAGATGCAGTCTCGCGAAACCGCTCATTTCATCTTTTTGGGCTGATCTTAAGTCCATAAAGGGCTTTTTCCAGTTTACAAACCTAAGCTTTCTTAAAACTGTCACCATCAAGCAGGCCAACAGGAACCTCCATGTATATCTCTTCTTTGATAGATAGATTTGAGAAAGCTGTCTTGACATTAAGTTGGCAAGTCTCCAGATTGTATCTATTTAATATTGATAATACTGATCTTACCAGGGCTAGCCCATACACCGGGGCATAGGTTTCTTGCAGATCGTACTTGTTTCTATCTTCGAAACCATAAATCACCAACCTCGCTTTGAACTTCGTGTTTCCATCTTTATCTATTTTTCTCTTTAAAACCCACCTAGAAACGATGATGCTGGGCTTGCCACCTTCAACGCTTACAGTTGGTCTTTCTACAAGCTTCCACACTTGGTTTTTCCGCATTGATTTCAGTTCTTCATCAATTGCTCTAAGCCATTTATCGCGATCCGGAGATGCGACAGCGTCTTTGTAGTTTGCGGGATTTTTGTTCAGTCCAGCAATCACGGCATATGACATTTTATCTTCGACTTCAGCGATCAAACAGTCAATATCGCCCTTTAATTAAAGCAGTTTATTCAACTTGTTTGTATCAATGGCTCCTGCAAAGCTCGTGTCATTTATTCTAATGGGTTGCTTAGGGCTTTCTTGACCAAGATCTTCAACTTTCTTGGGCCGACCGCGCTTTCTCTTGACTACTGGTTCTCCCTCCGTTTCAAATGACTCTTTAGGGCTAGTCTTATCGAACTTAACAACCAATGCATCTTCTTTTAATATCTGTCTTGTTGTTTCCCCAGTTTGCTATTTTGTCTTTTCCCCAAACATCTCTGAATACGAGTCTTTCTTGGAATTTTACGTCTCAACTCTTATGAAATTTTCCATCTTTAGGTCTTAAGAAAGAAAAGCCAGTGGGGGTATAGCCAACCTGCACGACTCGTATCCCTTGTTGACCGAACTTAGTTCCAGTGTTCCTTTGTATCTTGATAAAAGCGACGCAGCCAAATCTTCTAATTTGAGTAATGTCTATCTTCAGATTGGGTGCAAACTTTTCTAAAGGGGCTATCACATCGTTAGAGCGGTGAGGTGTCTGATTGTAGGCATATACTGCACTGCCTAGTGCTAAGTCCCACATGTTCTCGCTGAGCCCGGAGTCGTACATGTAGGCTCGCACCTTGTTTTGCAAGGTACGATTAAACCGTTCTGAGACTCCATTGTGCTGAGGGGTGTCTGGACAGGCCAACTGAAGTTCTGCTCCCAACCTCTGGAGAACTTCTACCGTTTGGCCTCATGTAAACCCCGTGCCTTGATCAGTTCGAAGATAGCATTTCTTTGCATTAAAACCCACCAGGTTTCATGCGATTGTCACAAAATTGTCCAAACAACGTCCTGCTTCACATTTTGTCTTCACTGGGTATGCCATAGTCAATCTTAAGTAGTCATCCGTGTAGACGATTTTAAATTTATATCCCTTAGGATAAGTAGCTAGGCTGATCAGTCCCATTGTATCAGCATGAACTATCTTGAGTGGTTTGGTTGCCCTATCTCTTTTAGTACTAAAAGGCAATCTCTTGATTTTAGCAACTTGGCACACCTCGCATGTTGTAATAAAGCTGTCAAAGACGGTTTTATTCAAATCTTTATTTTTCGGATATTTTCTTTGCAGCACCTTCAGATATTCTGCTGTGGCATGTCCGAATCTTACATGCCAGAGCATGGTCTATTATTTCTTTTAAATTTTCCGTACTTTTCTGTAAACGGGCTTTGAGCTTCTGAAATCTCACCAATCATAAGGTCATCACCATTATTAATTTTTCTATCTTTAACTGTTTTCTTAAACTCACTTTGATGAGAGCTGTGTAGACAAGCTCTTCCCGATTTATTATTTGAGATTCCAGGGCAGCTCCTATTATTAGTGCTGACTTGCTGAACCTTCTCAGTCTTTGCTTTCGGGGGATTTTCTACCATTAAGCAGTCTATAATTTCTTTGCACTTCTCATTATTACTTGTGCTTTGGCCATCTTGCAGTAGTTCTACTATTCAGTAAGGGCTGTTGTAGATACCAGAAATCATAGTCTCATTAGAACGCGGATCAAATATATCTAGCTTTGTGTTATCGAGGTATACACTCACGACCCTTTCAGCAAAACGGCGAAGCGACAGCAAGTTTCCAGCGAGTGCCTTAGCGCATGCAGTTTTATCTAGGACTATCTTGTTTTGGTTATTTTTACCCAAAACGCACCCTTCTCCCTCTGCTCTTAAGTCCGCAGAGGAATCTTTGTTCATGCATTTAATCAATTTATTTTTACAGTCATTAAAATTTTTGAAATAGAGTTTAGAATTAGCAAAGTGTTCTGTGGCACCTGAATCTGCTATGAACTCAACTTTTTTGCAGCCGCTTTTTCGTGTTTCCTCCATGCACGTAAAGAGCAAAGTTTCGGGGTTAACAGCAAACAAACCACTGCATGCATTAGACCTAGGTATTTCTACATTATTTTTACCCTTTTTACCTTGTTTCTTGTTATCGACCTTGGCTTTCTTGTTGTTATGATTTGTATGCTGTTTTTCAGGTTTCCGTTTATTACTTTTTTTAAAATTATTTTTATTGTTACCACCACTTGTGTTGCGTTTAAAATTCCAATCGCTACTTTTGTGAGAATTACCTCTGCACCTCCATATGTGCTTTCGCAGGTTCCTCACGAACCGTTGGCAGGTGTAGCACCACCTAAGGTTCTGTATTTTTTTTGGGCACTCCCTCAAATAGTACCCGTTATCATTGCACTTGTAGCATAGAGTGCTGGTGGTGGCCGCGTTAGCAGCAGTTACGTTGGTGGCTGGTCAAGAGCCTGCCGCACCTTGGCTTGGCCCAGCACTGGTCATACCTCGACTCGGTTCAGCGTTCGCCCCACCTTGGCTTATTTCAGCACCAGTAATTGGTCGTAGAAATGACCCTTCTGCCCACTAATTCAGGACATATTGTCTTAAGTACTTAAAAGATAAGCCATCCCGCTTTCAAACAGCCTGTTAAAATCGGCTATTTTTACGTCCGGTACTCCATCGAGAATCGCATGATAGAAACTATCTCTTTTCTTATCTTTGGGGAGACTGTTAGTTTTACTAATTAATTTAAAATCTCTTACCAGTCCATCAAAAAAATTACAAAATTCAGTAGCACTTTGCTTTTTGGAGTCAAATCTAACGGATTGTATTTTGTTACGTATTTGATATGCACTCATTTTTATGTCACCCCTTTTTATATTTTTTATTTTTTGTATTATTATTGATGGATCAGTAATGTGATATACTTGTTTTGGTCATCTTGGAACAACCAACCTAGTATTATGTTTAGAGCCTGTTCTTTATCTTCTTACATTTTTTCTTGAGTAATGTTTATATTGGCTTCCAATTCTGAATCAATTGTGTGAAGCAATGTCATACTTTTTAGTTCTGACCGTAATTGTTTTAAGAACTCTAGTTTGGTTGCATTTGTAAGGGAATAAGTAAAGTACCCTAGGCTATCTTTATTGACAACTTCTATCTTTAGACTATCATAAGGCACAGCGCGTTCAAACATCAGCGAATTATCAATGGAGTCAGAGTTTAGATAAATCAGTCGTTTACATAATTTAGGTCCCAGAGTAGATGTAGTCAATTCATTTACCTCTTGTATTCGACTCCTGGCCAGTTCTTGCTCAAAAGCCTTCATATTTCTTTGTTGAGTAACTAGACGCTGCTCAAACTCAGCTCGAATCGTCTCTTGAGCCCTCCTATTTTCTTCTCTTTTCTTGTCCAGAGCCTTCTTATGTTGTAGGGCAACAACCTCGAATCTCATTGACATCCAGGAGCTCTGCTGATGCCTCTTCTGTTCTATCAGCTTCCTGATCTCCTTTATGTCTTTCTTTGAGGCTTCTGAAATTTTGTTTCGTGAGCTTATCATTTCTTTCAGTTTGATATTTTGACCGGTTTTTTTCATTAGTTCTTTCTTAATTTCATGATATGCATGTGCCATTTGTTTATGTAAGCTATTTAACTCTTTCTTTAGGTTATCTTTCCTGTTTTTCAAATCTTTAAATTGGCTATTAATCGAATCTAAATTTTTGCTTTTCAAATCTTCAACCTTGTCGTGAATTGAGGTATCAGTAAAATTTTTCTTCCTATCCCTCAAATCTTTATTTTTATCTTTAGATAAGATATTACTCAAATTTATTTTTCTATCTCTCGAATCTTTATTCTTATCTTTAGATGAGGTATCAATTAAATTTATTTTTCTATCTTTAGGGCCTTTTTTTTGGATGCGCTATTTAGGGACAAGTCAAATTTGCCCATCACACTTTTCCATCAAATTAAATAGGTCTAACATATCTTGATTGTGGTGTGCATCTCCTCCCATGTATGCAACTGTTTCATTATTTATGAAAAATATGGCCTGGTTGTTTTTACGAGTTACGACCACCTCGTCTAGTTCCCCTAGATTGTCTCCAATCTTTTTGTATGCATTATTTATCATGTAAATGGCATTTCGACCTAAAATTAACGGGGAATAAATAGGCAAAAGTATTCTATATTATGTTTGCGTGCACGTTAGGCTATCAGTTTACTTGTGGAAGTGACACGGAGATCAGGCGTAAGCAAATGCGAAGGAAAATGGCGCTAGCATCATGTGTGACATGCATAGAGAGAGAGAGAGAACTAAAATGGCCGATGAACAGCATTTACTACGACGCACGCCACCAGCCGTAGCGTGAGAGGACGCGCACACTCAGCTCGGCCGAACGCCAGCCATAACTAAGGCACGCATCCCCTCCTCGCCTCGAGGCGTCCCCCTTGGCGATGACTGGCAGGTTTATCGAGAAATGCGCTTTCTTTGTCACAATGTGGGCCCCTCCCTCACATAAAAAAACGCGTGCCGGCTCTCTCGAGTTTCACGAATCTCCGTGAAAACAAAGGAAAGCTTTCCATTCAAGGGAATCTCAATCATGCAATCTTAAGTGAGCTGTCTTGCTCCATCTTAAGGCAAGACACAAATATTTTAAGGGAAACTGTAAACGAACGTGAGTTAACGACAACAGTACTTCACGTAATTACCAAGTCTTCAAAACAATACATATTTCCAGTACTTACTGCTGCTCACTCTCTTCCTAATGTCAACCTTTCTAATTGCTCCACCCGAAGCCTTGAGAGTAGGGCCGACGTCCGCATCTCGAGGTAATTCAGCTGCTGTACCTCCATCCTGACTCTACTCTGCTGCCTCCTGGGGCTGTCCCTCTGCCACCTTGGTGGTAGTCAGGGTGAGAGGACTGACAGGCTCTTCCGTCTCACAGTGCTCGTTACCCAACACAGAGCTCCCGGTGGCTTCCGCCATTACGTTTACACGTAAAAAAAACAAGAGTAAAGCACACAGGGAACGCGCGATAAACTCAAGCGCGGAGCGGAGAGAAGAAGAAAGAGAGAAAAACAAGACGTGATCAAGCAAATTTCACACCCACACTACCATTTAGGGCCCATAACCTGTTAGCAGTATGGGTTTGGGCAGGTGACTTGGCGAATAAAAATACAACACTCGAAATATAGAATTAAATTTGGACACGTTTATTGACACTATCTTTAGGTTTAACTATCTCAACACTTCAGAATCTTAAGTACGGTAGCTACGCGAACAGAAAAGGTAGGATAAACTGTAAGTAAGATGTGAAGACAGAGTATGCGTGTGTTAACAGACTGGCTGACAGCGCGAGAGGGAACAAAAATGTAGTTGCTTGACGCTGAAGTGCAGTGTCACTGCGTCTCGTCTTCTTACTGTTGCGCATGCGTAATAATTCAGTTACGAGCGCCAACAATACATCTAACATTTAGTAATTAAATGAATAAAATAGCTTGAGCATTAATCACCACAACAACCGTGGTGCTTACTAGTCTCTGGATAAATTGATTAAATTACTTTAATAATGAGACAAGCGCTAAACACAACACAACATTAGGCACTAACTTATTGCCTCGTAGATTAATAACATAAAGTGAATAATAACACTAGTGCCAATTGCCATACAATCCAGAGTGGTAACAGGTCACTTAAATTATTAATAAAAACCATCTCATCATATTACAACCCGGAGCACTTACTGGTCACTTTCTACATTAGTTAAATTAATTATATCATAAAACAAGCACTCATAACCACAAAACCCTGAGTAGTTACTGGCTGCTTTTATAATTAATAAAAAGCATCAATTGATATCACAATTGACAATATGTACACAACCTGCAGCTCACACAGCTCATTTCATTCATTAATAAAATAAATAAAATAACGCAATAGTCAATCACTCTACAATCTAGGGCACTCACTGGTCACTTTATTTATCGTAAGAATAAACAAAATAACGCAAAACTTAATCATCAAAAAATCCGTGACGTTTACTGCTTGCTTGGTAAATCAATTAAATTAATCAAATGATAACAGAAGCGCCTATCACCACACAAGTCTGGGCTGTTACTAGTCACATTAAAAATAAATAAAAACCATTAAATAAAATCACAAGTGCCAAGCATTACAAAACCTAGGGCACTTACTGGTCACTTTGTAGATTGATTTAATTATTTAAGTGATGACACGAGCTCCAATTACCACACAACCCAAGGCACTTAAGGTGGCTCCAGTGGCCTCAATGTTAAAATTATAAATAACCCAACCGAGGTTATTAAAATTGAATTATATTCTTTGAATTCCCATCTTTCTATTCGTATAAAAAAAAATTAAGGTTAACGATGAAAATTGTAAGGAATCATGCTTACAAAATCGTAGATTTGAGACAGGTTAGATAGGAAATGCAAGCTTATGCGATGTACAACCTACTGCTGCACTTATGTAAATAAACCGTAAGGTGTAAAAAATATACTATCTTGTATATATTATTACGCAGTTTTCGATGACATGAGAAAAGTGTCTTGTTATCGAACAAAATCTTTAAATAATCGGAGACTTAGTAAACAGTTGCGAGTACAAGTCAGCTCTCAGCTGTCTGCATTCTGCAGAGTACATATATATAGGTAAGGGAGACTGGGGTAGTCTGGCCACCCAATAACTTTATCACGTTATTATGAACGACTACTTGATTGTAGAATAATTTAAAAAACACAAATAAAAGGGGCCGGATGTGTAGAAATAGTATCCAATTTGTTGAGTTATCTATTTATAGTACATGTAGTTTAAATATGAAAAAGTGAATGCGTCTCAAACTGGCCATTTTACCCAGGGCCGGGGTAGAGGTGGCCATACCCCGGGGTACAGTGGCCATCGACTTAAAATGTTATTTTAAATGTTGCTACTAAGCTTACGTCTGAAAATTGAAAATTTATGTAAATTAATAATTACTTACATAACAGATCGATAAATAAATATGTATAATGACATAAATATTTTTCTGTCAGTATACACATAGAATAAATAGAAATGTATATTTTTTGGTATGTCGTTGTAGAAATTGAATGAAAAATAATTACGATGTTTTTTAATCTTTCTTATTAATTTATTGCACCTTTAATACCGAATTGACTTAAAATATGACTAATTACTTAAGTACTACATAACTTTGACCTGACACTGTTTGTTTTGTTTTGGCTATAAGTACGATTAAAAAGTTTAGGTTAGGATTCACAGATTAGCAGACTGACTCAGTATTGACGTAAACAACAAACTCGATGGCCTCTGTACCGCGGAGAGATGGCCACCACACCCCAAAATAGGACTATTTTAAATTACTTATAATTATATTTCTAAATAATATTTGGTAAAATAAAAAAAGCAGATTGTAGATTGAGGTTCAAACTTTCAATTTGTGTCAATTTTATATCGATTTGATGTATTTTCCGCTTCAGGCAAGTTTAATAATGTAGCTGTTTCTCCGAATTTTTTAACTATCAAATTTAATTATTTAAAAATTTAACAAAAAAACATTCTATGGTTTTATTTTATTGACGGCATGTAAGTAGAGATATATTTCAATAAAAAAAAAATATATTACATTTTTATCTCAATTGAATGGTTAAATATATCCAGTGGCCTGTTTACCCAGGTGGCCACGATTACCCCGGTCTCCCTTATAACTACTCTTGAACTTAGGAGCGTACCGTAACAGTTCATCAATTAGGGCACCATAAAACTATTTTGTTTTTTTATATTAACTCACTAAAGTAACAGATAAAATGTAGAATATGGCTTAAAACAGTCTCTACGATAATTTTATACCATATTTTTAAGAAAATAATGATTAATTTTTAGTCTCCCCATTTTGATACGGCACTAGGCGCTGGAGCCACCTTGATTGTCAGTTTGTTTATTAATAGAATGAGAAGAACGACGCAAGCGCCAATTATCACACCATCCATGGTGCTTTCTAAGCGCTTGAAAATTTTAACAAATTTCTTAAATGATGACACAACTGCCAGTTACTACACAACCTAAGGTGCTCACTAGATGATTTGTAGATAAATAGGACTAATTAAAAAATGACACAAGTGCCAATCACCGCACAACCCAGGGTGCCTAATAGTCTCTTTATTTATAACTAGAGTAAATAAAATAACGCAATATCCAATCAATATACCACCCACAGTGAAAACAGGTCACTTCAATAATTGATAAAGAGCATCAAATTATGTTACAAGTGCTCATTACAAAACAACCCAAACCACTTACTGGTCACTTTCTAGATTGATAAAATTGAATAATTAATAACACAAGCATCAGTCACCACACAACTTGGGGTAGTTACTGGTTGATTAAAAATTAATATGAAGCATTAAATAATATGACGAGCGTCAATTTCCATATAATCTAAGCCCACACTGTTAACTTTATTAATTATTAGAATGAATAAAATAACGCAATAAGCAATCACCACACAACCCGGGGTGCTTACTAATTAAGTTATTGATCAATAAAATAAACAAAATGACGCAAGAGCCATATACCACACAATCCATAACGCTAACTGCTTGCTTGGTAGATAAATCAAATTAAGTAAATGGTAACATAAGCGCTACTCAACATAATACTTAAAGCAAATAGTGGTCGCTTCAATAATAAATAAAAAGCATCAATTTATAGCACAATTGATAATTACAACATAATCCGAAGCACACACGGGTCACTTTATTTATTAATAGAATAAACATAGTAACGCAGTAGCCAATCACCTCAAAACTTAGGGCGATTACTGGTCACTTGATTTATTGATAGAATAAATAAAATAACGCAAGCACCAATCATTACACAACTCGTGACGCTTACTGTTCGTTTACTAGATTGATTAAATTTATTTAATAATAACATAAGTGCTGATCTTTATACAACCCAGAACTTTTACCGGTCACTTAAGAAATTAATTGAAAGCACTTCAGCTTGTTTATCTATAAAATGGATCAAATAACGCAAGTGACGATGACCACACAAACCAAGTGCTAACTAGTCGCTTGGGTAATTTATGGAATTATTTAAAAAATGACACAAGCACCAACCACCACACAACCATAGGCACTTTCTAATTGTTTTGGAGATTAATGAAATAAAGTAAATATTGATACAAGTGCCAATCACCACACAACCCAGAGCCCTTAGTGAATTGATTAAATTAATTAAACGATAACACTAGCCCCAAAAAAACACAACTCAGGGCAATTACTAGTGGCTCTCATAATAATTAAAGAGCAGCAAATAATATCACAAACGTTAATTACCAAACAACCTGAGGTGATCACTGGTCAATTTGTTAATCGATTGAATTAATTATATGATAACATAAGTGCCAATTACCGCACAACACAGGGCATTGACTGATTGTTTGGTGGATTAATTAACTTGATTAATTAATAACACACAATCGCCTATCACTACACAACCCAGAAAAGTTACTGGTCCCTTTAATAATAATTAGAAAGCGTCTAATAATATGACAATCGCTAACCACAACACGACCAGGAGCCCTTACTGGTAACTTTTTAAATTAATTTTATTAATTACACAATAACACAAGTGCCAATCACCACATGACATGGGGTAGTACCATATGTTTATTTTTAAATTAATAAGAAGCATTAAATAATATTACAAACGCTCATCACCACACAAATCAAAGCCCTTACTAGTCACTTTTTTATTTACAAAACAAATAAAATAACGCAATAACCAATCATCACACAACTTAGGGAGCTTACCGGTCACTTTTTAGACTAAAGAAATGAATTTAATTATGACACAAGCACCAATCACTACACAAACTAAGGCGCTTACTGGTAAGTATATTTATCAATAAATTTACCAAAATAACGCAATCGATAATCTTTACACAACCCATGACGATTACTGCTCACTTGGTAGATTAATCAAATTAATGAAGTAATAACACAAATGCCAATCACCACACAACCTCAGGCACTTTCTGGTCTCTTTGTAGATTAATAAAATTACTCAAATATTGACATAAGTACCGATAACCACACCACTCAAGGCACTAACTGGTCTTTTTACTTATTAACAGAATAAAGAATATAACGCAAGCGCTATTCACTTACCAATTCTTAGCGCTTCCTGGTCACTTAGTTAATTGATTAAATTAATTAAATAATGACACAAGCGCCAATCACCGTTAATCCTAAGGCAGTTACTGGTCGCATTTAAAGATAGTGAAAAGAATCAAGTAGTACCATAACCGCTGATCACAACGCAACCTGAAGCCCGTACTTGTAACTTTATTTATTATGATAATAAATAAATCAACGCAGTATCTTATTAAAACACAAGCCTGATTGAATAGTGACACAAGCACTCATCATAATGGTAAATGGACTTCTGGTCACTGTAACAATGAATAAAAGGCATCAAATAATATTATAAGCGCTTATCACAACACAACTTAAGGCACTCACTAGTCGCTTTGTAGATTGATTAAATTAATTAAATTATGACAAAAGTGCCAAAAATCACACAACCTGGGGCGCTTACTGGTTACTTGGAAGATTAATCGAATCAATTTAGTAATGACCCAAACGCTAATCGCCATACAAGTTAGAACAGTTACTGGTTGCTTTTATACCTAATAGAAAGCACCAAATAATATAACAAGCGCTAATCACCAAAAAACTAGGGTGCTCACTAGTTATTTTTAAGAATTATATTATAAATATAATAACGCAAGAGCCAATCACTACACCATCTATGGCACTTACTTGTTGCTTTGTTAATTTAATAATCCAATATAATGTCTTAGAGCCTCAATCACTACAATCTTCTATTAGTTTCATTGGAAAATTAAGTGATCAGTAACAGCCCTGAGTTGTGTGGTAATCAGTGCTTGTATCTCTATGTAATTAAATAATTCTATTAACAAAATGACCAGTAATTTTTCCAAGATGTGTAGTGATGGCGCTGGCGTCATTTATTTATTCTATTAATAAAGAATCTGACACGTAAGTACCCCAGGTTCTGAGGTGGTTAGCGCTTGTGTCATTTCATAATTAATTAAATCATTTTTTTAAATGAGCAGTAAGCACCCCAAATTGTGTGGTGGTTGAAGCTTTTGTTATTTTATTTATTTTCTCAATAAATAAACTGACCAGTTAGTGCCCTAGGTTGTGTGGAAATTGGTGCTTGTGTAACTATGAAATTAATTTAATTAATGCAAAAAGCTATCAGTCAGTGCTCTGAATTGTGTGGTGGTTGGCGCTTGTGCTTCTATTTAATGTTTCTTAATTATTCTTGAAGTAACCAGTAACCACCATCGGTTGTGTTAAGATTGGTGATTGCATTATTTTATTTATTTTATTCATAAATAAAGTGACCTATGTGTGATTCCAGTTAAGATGTATCCAGCGCTTGCAATAATGTTTGATGTTTTTTATAATTAGTTACAGTGACCTTTAACCCCATCAGATTGTGTGGTAAAGAGCGTTTGTGTCATTTTTTAATTAAACTACTAAATCTACAAGGTGACCAGTAAAAGCCCTGGGTTGTGTGGTGACTTGTGTTTGCCTTTTTTTTATTTTAATAATAAATACACTGCACAATAAGCGTCACAGGTTGTGTAGTGACCGGCACTTGCTTTTTTTGTTTAATTTATTTATTAATAAAGAAACCAGTTAAATTTTTAAGACTGCTGATCAAGGCGTTGTTAATTAAATCAATTAATTAACTAATGACACAAGCGCAATTCACATTAGATCCTGGGGCGATCACTTACACTTTATTATTTTATTAAAAGCATCAAATGATTTCACAAGCGCCAATCACCACACAATCTGGAGTGCTTACTGATCGGGTTGTTAATTGATCAAATTTATGAAATAATAATACAATCGAGAATCACCACATAACCTCGGGTGGTTAATGGTCGCTTTATTTATTTTTAAAAACCATCAAATGATATCACAACCGGCAATCACGATACTACACAAAGCGTATACAGGTCACTTTATTTTTAAATAAAATGATTGAAATAATGCAAGCGCTAATCACTACACTACTCTAAGTGCTTACCAATCGATTTCTACATTGATTAAATTATTTAAACAATGACACAAGCGCAAACCACTATATAACCCGGGACACTTACTGGTCTCTTTAATAGTTATTAAAAATCATCAAATAATATCACAAGCGCCAATCATCACACAAAGTGAGGCCTACTCGTGAATTCAGTAATTAATAGAATAAATAAAATAAAGCAAAAGCCAATTACACAACCCAGAGCACTTACTTGTCACTGTGGAAATTGATGAATATAACTAAATAGTAACACAAACGCCAATTACCGGAAAACCTGAGGCGCTTACCGGTATCTCGGTAGGATAATTAAATAAATTTAAAAATATCACAAGCGCTTACCGATATACAACCCAGGGTGATTACTTTTGGCTTTACTAACTTATAAACAGTAACAAGTAATATAATACGCTTTAAGCACTACACAACTCAGGGTGCTTACTTATCAGCGTATTTATTGATAGAACAAATTTAATGATGCAAGCGGTTGTACCACACAATTTGGGGTGCTTTCTAGGGGTTTTATAAATAAAATGAATCAATTTAACGATTACACAAGCGCTAATCACCAAACAACCCAGGGCGGTTACTGGTCACTTTATATATTATTAAAAAGCCTTAAATAATTTCACAAGCCCCAATCACGGCACAACTCAAAACGCTTAGTAGTTACTTTTTTAAATAATTGAATTTATTAAATAATGACATAAGTATCAATAACCATGATACCCGAGACGGTTACTAGTCACTTTAATGATTAATTAAAAACATTAAATATTAGAAGCGCTAATCACCACACAACCCAAGGTGCTAACTGATCAAATTATTTATTCGTAGAATGAGAAAAATAACGCAAGTGCTAATCACCACACAACTCGTGACACTTGTAAGATGATTAGATGGATTAAATAATAACCAAAGCACTAATCATCATATAAGTCAGGGCAGTAACTAATCGCTTTCAGTATTTGTAAAAAGCAACAAATATTATCACAAGCTCTAACTACCACACTACGTGGAGCGCTTACTGGTCGCTTTATAGATTGGTTGAATTGATTAAATAATCTCACAAGCGTCAATCACCACGCACCTTGCAGTGTTAACTCGTCGGCTTGTATATTGATCGAGTTTATTTAATAATGACACAAGTGCCAATTACCACTTGATTCAGGTCTGTTACTGGTCACCTTAGTTATCAATAAAAAGCATCAAATAGTATCGCAAGCGCTGATCACCACTTAACTCATGGCGCACACTTGTTATTTTAATAATAAATAGAATAAATAAAATAACGTAAGTGCTGATTATCACACTACCCGAGGCACTTACAAGTTACTTCGTTGATTGATTTAATTAATTAAATAAGTACACAAGTGCATATTACTTTTATATTTTATTCAGTTTATTTATAACTTGAGCGACCTGTAACCACCCTGGATCGTGTATTAATAGGTCCTTGTATCACCATTTGATTAATTTATTTTATCTATAAAGCAACCAGTAAGCATCCCTAGTTGCAGGATGATGGCACTTGCGTTATTTTATTTTTCCTAATCATATACTAACTGACAAGTAAGCGCCCTACGTTGTGTGGTGTCTGGCGGTTGTGTCATTATTTAACTGTTATTTCTATTCTACAAACTGACTAACAAGCGCCCTAGGTTGTGTGGTCGTTGGTACCAGTGTCATTTCTTAATTAATTTTATACATCTACAAAGCGATCTGTGATCGCCCTGGCTTGTTTGGTGATTGGTGCTTGTGATATCGAATAATGCTCTTTATGAATTATTAAAGCAATCAGTAAGCACTTCATGTAGTTTGGTGATTGGCTGTTTACTTATTTTATTTACTGTATTAATAAATAAAGTGACTAATAATCGTCCTGGGTTGTGTTGTTATTGGCACTTGTTTTATTATTAAATTGTTTAATCATTTAACAAAATGAGCAGTAATTGTTTTGGTGTTTCTAGTGTTTGGTGCTTGTAATATTATTTGATACTTTTTTCAATTAATAAAGTGACTAGTAACCGCGTCGGGTTGTTTGGTGACTATCGCTTGTGTCATTATTCAATTCATTTAATTAATCTACAAATTGACCAGTAAGTGCTCTGGTTTGTGTGGTGATTGGTGCTTGCTTTTTTTTATTTATTTCATTAATAAACAAAGTATCCAGTTAGTTTTTTAAATTGCTGACGGCTTGTTGTATTATTATGGTTTAAATAGCTTGAGGTTTATTTATTCGTTCAGTATGTATGAATGGTGTTGAGTTATTAGGATTTCACGTATTGCTCCTTATAAGAAATCGAATTTCACGGAATTTTTGGTGCTATTTTCAGGTATAAAGGGTGAAGTGCAGTCTGGCAGATAAACTGCCATGCTCAGGAATTTCGTTAAATACTGTATATCTATGCTTATAACTAATACAACTTATTTTTATTAATGTTTGTCACTCACACTTATGAAGCTCACAGACGTGAGTTTCTGAGCCAGTGATTGCCTAATTAGGATTGTGTGCGTGTTGGTCCTGATATGGCAGAGCCAATCAGGAGAAGCTGTAGCAAAAATCGTGCATATCAATAAAAAAAATGTAAATAGTTTAACATGCACTGCAGCAAACAGTAGGCGACAACAAGTCATATTTTTTAAATAGTAGCAGAAAAGACAGTTAAAACGTCAAAACACTGGATTCCTACAAGGTTGAGGATTAAAAAATAATAGTTTCAGTTAAAACTAACCTGCATATTCTCGATTTGTTACATAAAACATAGAAAAATTGTACGCATTGAGTCTTCTGTCGTCTTTGATAGATCAATAGTACACTATGAGATCTTCTTATCAGCTTTATGCATCTACAACTTACGGTAACAGTGACAAAATCTGTATTTTTACTTAACAACTATACTTAGTTCTACTACTACTTCGCTGCTTGTTTCACAACCATGAAAATAGGTTAAGGCAGATGGTAATACAGCAACTACGAATACTGAATTAGTAAGATACGCTATGTGTTACCTTTTCTAAGTAATGAGGTTTGAGATAGACGCTTGTAAGATCGATACGTGTAAAAATATTAGTTAAACACACCTTATAAAAAATCAATTAGCTAGATCTTATGAAAAATCAATAAACTTTTAGTAAGAATTTAAGTGCATACAATAATTTTCGATTTTAAAAGCCATCACCAATCGTTGAGTGCTTCAATGCTTATTATTTTTTGGACTTTTTTTGTAGCTACACCAGTTCAAATTAAGTGGTCCTTAAAGACTCGATGAAAAATATTTTTTATTGCAGTAGCCATTCCTAGACGTCACTGATATTTCATGTTTCACAATAATTAAAACATTGTGTAAATTATTCTATTGAGTATGCATAAAATTCTTTTTGTTCCTTTTAAATTTTATACAAATAATTTGTAATGCCTTTGCTTATGCGATTTTTATCAGAGTGATTAATTACTTTATGATCGCTGCTCGCACGGACAACAGATATTGAACAGCTATTGCTATCTTTAATCATTATTCCTGTCTAAACGTTACACTCCTTAAAAATTCCATAGATATTCCACAGTTTAGCAGCAGTTGCAGGTTCTATTGCCTGAGGTGAACCTACAAAATTTAATCAGCAGTTGTGATTTTTTGGATCATTTTTAAGATTACACATGCAACACTTGCGATTTTTTGATTTGTAAGCAACAATTAAAAAAAAAAAAATACTGTAAGTGTACCTGCACCAGATATGCTATCATATTGTCAATCTGTTCCTCTCATCGTCCATCCTATGTCATAAAAAACAACAGTTATTCGCTTTGAGCGCAATTCCCAAATCGAGCTTCCACTGGACACTTTGAGAACGATTGGTCGTGATTAGAAAAGGACAGTACTATGAATTGATTTCCACATGCTTGTAGAAAAGCGACATTTTAGGGCTGGCCACCTGGTGAATGGAGCCGGAAGCTCGATTTTATAATAATTACCTTTTCTTATGACGACCAATCGCTCTCAAAGTCTCCAGTGGGGGCGCGATTTCGGAATTGCGCTCAAAGCGAATAACTTTGTTACCAGGTAAAACTTTTGTAACATTCGAATGGTCTTGGTTATGAATAATTTGAAACATACAATTATTCCTTAAGTGGTTAGGTCTGTAAGATAAAAAATAGGATATTGTAATTGTAGAATATTGTATTTGGAAAAATTAAAGTACACGAGTTTTGCTATTGATTAAATGGTTCTACTTATGTATATCTAATAAAAAGGTCTCTTAACTTTTAATTGAAAGTAGATAGACGTACATACGAAAATATATCTTATTTTCAAAGTGACATCTAGTTGAATAAGGGTAATGTTAATAAATAATATAAAAATAAATGCCTAAATTATCTTGTAAATAACGTAACATATAAAACTTTTTTTTAATAAAAAAAAAATTGTATAGTTAGAATAAGTCACAAGTTACTATAATAAGTTTATCTAATTAAAATAATAGAATATAATAAAATTGCCTCACTAAAAATTTAAAAAATTAATGATGAGGATGTATCGAAATATGTGTATGTTTCTCGTATAAAACATTAAAGAACGTTAGTAAATACTAATTTTAAAAATATTTTTTATCGTTTAACAGCGTAACATTAAATGAGAATTCAACGTAACACTCGTAATACTTACGAAAGCTTTTTTACTTCTTGTACATTTTTAGTTGTAAATTTTTGTTCTATAAGAGTTGCTTGCATACAGCTATCTAAAGCCTTTTTTTTGCTAGAGTTCCTATTTTTTTATGCAACCTGCATGCATAACAATATAACATTGGTAAATCTACTAAAGTTAACACTTTTTCAGATGATTACAGCCCAGGCCAGCGTTAAGACTTTCAAAAGTTAATTATCTTAGTAAATATTCGAATACAATGGCGTAAACTAGGTACACTCAACATATTCAATAAAACATATTCGTATGTATATGTAAGACCAATGATAATTTACCAATTGCTGCTGAAGTATTCACATCATAGTGTTTTATTTTCTTTCCTCCTTTAAAACTTGTCAAGAAATTGTGAGTTTTAGCAATAGCAACCTGTGTTGTACTTAAATGGGCCAATCATTACATTCAACTTTTAATACATACGCTTATCTAAATCACACTTCATCTACAATATTCTTTAAAGAAAGCATGAGATTATACTTCTTGCTAATCAGTTGCTTTCCTAATGTTTTGGTGTAAACAACTTTTTGTCCTTCCACGTTGTATTTTTGTTCGGTATCACTCTTTTTATGATTAACGTTAGACTGCTCTGACTTTGTACTGGTACTATAACTATGAACATTTCTAAAAATTTTTTTCGCATCTTTTTGGCGTTGCTTTCAATAATATTTTTTCTTCCGATACATGCTATATAATAATAAATAGTTTATTTTAAGTCTAATAGAAGATGGTATGTTATGTTTTATACTTAGTATTTTTAAATCAAGATGTATGTACAGAAGGCTAATTTTTTTTAATAGTCCGAAAAATTAACACTGTAAGTGTCTATTAATATACAAAAAAAGTTGTTTATTGTTGTGAAAGTGTCATGTTCTTCTTAAGAGATACAAATGCATAAGTACAACATTTTAAGTGGCTATTACATAAATAACGGTTGTGAAATCTAATGAGAAAAATTTTTTAATGAAGAAGCTTATCGCTATTGATAGAACAGTTGACAAGCAAACAAATTAAAATTTTTGTTCAAGTGAGCCGTGGAAAATCCATAACTTAATTTGGTTTTGGTGGTTGGTACCGTACTTAGGGTTGGGTGCCATAAGGGCCCATAAAAAATCAGCACTTTTTGACGGTAAATTTTTCAAGAAAAATAGTGATTCCGATAAAACCAAAGTACCAGATCAAGAAATTTCTATTAAAATACCGTGAAATTATAAGTAACTGTAAGAATTAAAAAATGTTGCAAGGCAAGCTAGATTGATATTCCATATTTTTCTTCTGATTTTCTTTCAAGTTAAGTCGTTAATCCTATATTTTTAAGAATTTAATAAATTCTTTGTATGAAAATACACAAAAACTATTTAAAATTTTTGAGGTTAATCAAAGTTTTCCGAAGATATAGTCAATTTTGTGACCACTGTCCATAAAAGTAGGTGTTAAATTGGTGAATTTATAGTAGCGATTTGCGAAAAAATTAAGTCGTTGAACAAGGTATATTCTAATTGCAAATAAATTAGATATCTTATTTACATAATTCCAGAATTTTAGAGGTCTTAATCAAGCCGATAAAAATCCAAAGCCACCTTAATGCTAATTGGAAAAAAAGCTTTATTACTAAGAAATACCATAAGAAAATGCTACCTTCTTAATACTACCAATAAAAAAGTAAAAAAGGCAGTTCTATCTCAAGAATTTTATACACTGAACTTTTTGTATACTTACAAGGGAGATTTAAAATACATTACATTTACGTATGCAAAATGTATAATTTGTAGATCGTATACTTTTTTATTGAGAAAGAAAAGGACTTTTAATTTTCTTCCACTAGCTGTACGCATATAATATTGTTATCCTCTACAACTTACTAAGCACCACAATTAAACTTTATATTTTTTTTTTTTTCAGGCCATGCAAAATGAGCATGGTGACGTGTGTCTAGTTTTGTCTCACTTTCAAGCTCTTTGATTGATTCTACACACTTAATTAATAATTTGCAAAGTCCGTATATTACGTAATGTAATCAATGACTTTGACAATATATAAGGTTTGTCATTAAAATATTATCCTTTACTTACTTTATAAAAGATGAGTTTGAATAAAACATCACAGTACACCACGCACTATGAGTCATTGGAGTAAACTTATAATATTAGGCATGGGTTAAAAAAGGGTAGTATTTAATTTTTTTATCGGTAGAGATTTACTTGGACCTTGCATATGCTG
Source organism: Copidosoma floridanum (assembly GCF_036245765.1). Taxonomy (NCBI): domain Eukaryota; kingdom Metazoa; phylum Arthropoda; class Insecta; order Hymenoptera; family Encyrtidae; genus Copidosoma; species Copidosoma floridanum. The sequence goes on along the minus strand of NW_028321903.1, from coordinate 7,029,030 downwards.
ATCCTCTGAGTAGAGAGGGAGACTTTTGCTTTAAAAACCCATACATCTTTACACTTGTTATTCCTTACAGAAAGATTTCGGTATGGGACAAAATGTAAATACGTATGCGTCCATTCGTTTAAGAGTCACCAGTTGAATCGAGACACTTCCTGAACCGTAAAATGTACTTAAAATAAGCTAAAGAAAGCTCAAGGTTCTTTACATGGATATACAAAAACTTGCAGTTATGCTAATAGTAAAGACTGTTAGAAAATTAAATTATTTGGTCTGAGCAAAGGCTATTTCAGTCCTAAATATAATATACAAAAAGTGAAAAAAGGCCAATCACCTTGTGATCTTATTACCTTGAAGAAGATAAAATGAATTCCTAATATTGAGAAGAGCCTGTGTGTCAGAGCCAGAGTCCAGATGCTAGGAGATAATGCTACTTGTTTTATCAGCTCCTTGACTCTTGGGACAGGCTTTTCTTCATTGTTGCTTAAATAGTGACACTTATTGAGCCCACGTATTATTCGTAGCTAAAAAAAAAAGAATAACGATATTGACGACACTACGGTGATAAAACTCAACGGCAAAGCAAATACTTTTTCAAAAAGGTTAACATGTTGCTTGGCCTCACACTACCGAACAGAGCCGAGCAAAGCCGAGCCAATAATTGAAAGTAGTATCCAAGCTGTACGATACTATGAAATCTTACCTATATATATATACAGTCACATTGAGAACAGAAGGAAAAAGTATTTTCGGTTAGTTGCTCTTTTAGTTTGGGCGTCAGGTAATGTCCTGTGGACTTTTCAATATGAAATGGCCCACTAAGGTTTTTTAGATGTATATTTTTCTGCGTTATACGATTTTTGATGGTAGATCACGATCCAGATGGTCCATTTGAGCGATTAACGAATTTCATAAGCCATAACAAAAAAAAAACTTTTTAAGAAGAAATTTCTTTTTTTTTATACATCAACTAATTTAAAAAAAATGTTTTTTGTAAGCCATATTAGTAAGCCTAATACTTTTTTCGTGAAAAATCAAGAAGTTATAAAAGATGCGATCTTACCATTTTTGAAGGCTTATTATACAAAGCTGGGCTGATTAATTCCGACTTAAAACCTCTTAAACTGTATGCTTAACAGAGTATTTTAAAAATACTTAATGAGTAATCCATTTTATACGGTTGTTTTTATGCATCAAGATTGACTCTCTAGGCATTTTGAATACGACTGTCTTTTATGGAATGCAGTACATTCTGACATCTAATTTCTTTTGTCTGGACCAACCCGAAAAAAAATTTTCCATGACAATTTTTCCTAATAAATATAGTTCTCCATAATAACTTATTATTTACGACGTCATTTATTAAGTATTAAAAAGCTTAAGAACAAATTAGAAATCTGAAGTTTTACCTCCAAAAAACTTTTTTCCGATTTTTTAGCTTATTATATACAAAAAGTTTCATGCAAACCGTAAATATTTAGCACAAGTATTTTTTGTAAAACAATACTTAAGAATAGAAAATGCGATTTTTGTTTTTAAGCAACTAACATGAGAATATTCTAAATGTTTAAATAATTTTATTACAACTTTTTACTTGAAATTGGTAATTTGCTAGTTTGTATGGTAACTTCAAAGATTTAAAATAATATGTCCCTGATCACGTTTAGTTGAGTTTAACCAGTAATCTAAGCTCTTTTGTTTATATCTATGTGTATGAAATGGAAATTAAAAGAAAAACTTGCTTAATGCCTACGAAACATCACTACGTAATAATGTCTAAACTTATTAGCTAGAATACATTATTTTTGTGCACAATACAATGGATGTTTTAAAATGTGATTTATTTATTTATTTTAAACGTCACAACATACTTTCTTTAAAAAATGTTTCTAGAGCGACGCAGGCGGAAACTGCTACTTCCTTATTTGCTTACAAGCTTTTAGAATTATCACAGTAATCAAAATTTTAGCTGATTAGACAGCTAGTAAACTATCTTATTTATGACGTAAATTGTCAGCTGATTTTTTTTAATTAAAAATTTTTTTTTCCCATTTATAAGTTTTAATATCATATAAAACACTCATATAACTCAAAATTAATGATTTAATGATTCACTAGTGGAACTGGATAACAAAAAAAAATTTAAGGTACCCCATAAATTATGATTGGTGAGAGTAAACAAAATACAAGTTGCAAGTGAAAAAAATGATAATTTTCGTCATAAAAAACATGTGAGTAAGAACATTTACAGTAAACTAAGACAACGGTAAAACATGATTTGTATCATACCCCTACTAAAAGTACGGCTTTCTTCCCTGTTTTCAGAAAGCAAATTATAAAGTTACCGTTACTTACAGGAAAAAACGTTATTACATATATCACATATAACATCAACATATACTGCTCATAGGCATAGGATTCTTCTATTATTCCCTGCATCGTTTTTTGCCAAAAGTGTCAAAATACTTTTTCTTATAAGTAGTAAATGCCATCAAAACCTGACAGGTAATGTTGCATTTTTCCGATAAAATCATTAAAAATTACTGTACTTTTGGCGAGGGAAGAGAATAGCATATGATACATCTAGTAAGTGAGGTTAAGAATGTCACAGATTTCACGTGAATAAGCGCCCGAGGCAAAGCCAAGGGTACATAACGTGAGATCTAGGGCGTTTCTTAACCTCTGAACGTGGTGCATATACTATTTTTCTGCAAACCCTCGTCGAAAGACCTGATTATTTGTTTTGGAACAGGGCAGGTATGAAGCCCTTTTGGCGGGGGTATGCAGAAAAACATCGTATTTATACTGTGCGATTGTTTGAAAGAGTGCCATTACTGGCGATAGTCAGAGTTACTAGACCAAAGATAATACACAATAACATAGAAAACTTGTTTTTAACTATGTCTTAAAACTTATTACCTGTTGTTATTTTAAATAATTAAGTTAGGTAAGTGAAACTAAAGTATAGAAGTTTTTTTTTAAGTCCAATCTTTATTTAAAAAATATTATTAATTTACCTATATTATTGTAGGGAAAAATTAAAGCCTGCCAACACTCACAAAAATAACAATAAAAAGGATGATGGAAACTTTATTATTATTTGTAAGAACGTCCTCTATCTTCATAGATTTGTAAAATTAAATTATATTGATAAGAAATTGCCACTTACTTCTATGCATTATCTCCGGTCAAGTGACTCCGACTATGACCAGCATTGGTGCTTTTCCAAACTGTTACACAGTCTGAATGTGGGCCTCGGGAATAACTACAACATTTTCTCCTGGGTTTGTAGGACATGTACAGTTTAGAAAAAAAATCAAAAAATTTTATTTTATAAGCAATGATTACGATAAAGTTCATAAGATTCGTTCTTATAAAACTTTAAATAGTAAAACTTATGAGTTTTGCTCTGAGTAACATACCCAAGTCTCATAACAGCAAAGAAAACACAAGTCTAGACTCCAAAAAATCTAAGTTTTTTACGAACCACTTGCTTTTGTGGGCGTTGCAACTCAATCTTACTAATATATAAAGCAAAGTCGCTAAAACCGTTGTAATCGCTAACCGCGAAAACTACTGAACCGATTTTGCTGAAATTTTGCACACTGATTCATGATACTTCCTAGATGGTTTTAGTATAGTTTTTATCTTAAAAAATTTAATAACAATAGCAATAAATGAGCTCAAAGTTTTGCAAAAATACGCCAGCTTTTCACTTTAGTTCAGTAAAATCCGCTAGGTGGCGTCGACATAAAATCAAAGCTATCTGCAACATAATTAAATAAGTGTGGTTATAATAGGCTGGAGCGTATCGATAGCTGTACAGTCGAGCTTCGGCAGCTCATCAAGCTGTTCAGAGGATGCTGGTGATAGTCCTGCAGCTGGGTATCCCGGTTACGGATGACACTCTTCTCCAAGGGGGAAGGGACCTAAGTGTTCCTTCACCCTGAATCTCGACGAGTGTGATCAAAGAATAATAAATTACTTCCAACCGATGCCGTCTCTGCCAGAATACCAGGAGACATATTTAGCCAGAGCACAATCTGCACCAACTCTTCAGAGTTGTGTGGCAGTCCCACCATCCCACCTGTTGTAGTTAGAGAATTTGTGGCTACAAATGTAAGCAAGGAAAAACAGCTCTGAGGGTCACGGGAACCACAACGGCTTTCTTCTTGGTCGTCGCGTCCCCAACGCGCTTACCCACATGTTCCCGTCTAAAGATGAGCAATTGAGCAGTTGGTTATCCGGGGAACGACCTGAGACGAGATATTCTTTGGTCAGCGGCGTATCTCCCTCCATTACAGTCTCTGTACATCGAGACTCCCAGGGTAAGAATCAAGCAACCCGTAGCCAGCTCTTCATCATCAGGAATAATAATGAAGAATAGCCTGGAAGTTTCACCACTGGCGCTTTTTAGGGCCATTATAAGTATTTACGTTCCCTACTTAACCATCAATTTCATCGGTTCTTTTTAGGGGCCACCTAAGTGTAAACTACCTTGCCAACAAATACATTTTTATTACCATTTCCGGAAGCGATTCGTCGACTAAAAGACTATATTAACTAAAGATGGGCACTATTAAACCAAGTCAGCTATTCACTGGCAGACGTCACCTGCGGAGTTGTTCTTCGCAAGGCTGGAAAACCCGGTGACCGACGACTCTATATTACCCTCTCGACTCTAAGCATTCAACCAGGAATCACTGATCCTCTCCAAGGTCTGCGCTGGGCAAACATATAACAGCTATAAAGGAAAAAAAACTTGAGCCAACGGGACAGCCTCCACTGGACAAGTATCACTAACCAATCTCCCCATCTAAGATCACCAAAACAACTGAATCTGAAAATAAAAAAGGTGCTTTAGACACCAACGTCTTCGACGTTATACCGGGAGACGTTGGGAAAGAGCACTACAACTAGCCCCAAAGCTTCGGACTTTGTAATTTTTCTCCCAATCAGTCTGGGTCTTCAACAGTAAGCCAGAGAAGATCACCCTGAGGTATCCAGGTCACAATTTCTGTTAACTGCAGTCAAGAAAGAGTTAACTTAAGAAGCTCACCGGTCTTTTTTAGGGCCATCGGACGTCAAACTACCTTGCCAACAAATGTATTAAAATTAACAAAGTTGACTGAAAATAGCCTTTAGGGGTCATAAAAGTCGTAAGCATGCCAATAGTCGCAAAAGGGTATATTGGAAAGAAAACTTCAAATGTATCTAATGAATACAATTTGAGGCGTCAAGAAACTGACGCAGAAAATTTATCGAGATTGAAACAGCAGCGTCAAAATCGACAACTTAAGAGTCCATTACGTGAGAGATCAGCTTTTCATTGTACCCTTACAGCAATCTCTGAAATCTTTAAAGATCCTACTTCAGATTTTTAAATAAGTAGAAAATGTATTTCTGTTTTTGTGGCAATAAAAATGTTGGGTTTAAGGTCCAGGACTTTGTTGCTCTGGTAATAAAATAGTGAGATATGAGAAAAAACAATTTTTTTTTAATATAAATTTTTTGGGGGTTAAAAATCTTAACAGCTTTAAAAAATAGCCCTTTTCGTGAATTACACAGAAGAAACTAAATCAACAACTTCTTATAGCCATCGATTATTTTATGGCATAAATTTTCAGCATAATTATTTTTTTGAATTTTCACACCTTATTATTTGACCAAGTAAACTATATAAATTCCGAAAAAATATTTTTTAATAAGAAGATTTTTGTTCTGAGATGTATCGGGAGTATGTGTAAAATTTTCTAACTAAAAATGTTTCACATTACATGTCAACACACTACGGTGTTTTATTTAGTAAGTCTCAGGCGAAGCCGAGACGGGGGGGCTGCTAGTTATATATATTTAAAAGTGTGATTCTATCGATGTTTAGCACTGTTAAATTTTTAAGTTACACATTCGTGAGAATCTAGGAGTCCTACGAGCGTAGAAAAGTACAAGTTTTACTAGTATGACAAAGTAAAAGTCTCACATGCAAAGAACAAGCTTTTTTATTAAAAAACTCATACGTTTTGGCAAATAATCAGTGAAGTCTTACAATTTTAGCATGATATTTCTTAAGAAGTTAAAGGACTACAGTTTCCAGTTTTAAATGTGCAAAAATATACAAGTTCTGATTAAAAAAAAAAAAAATTAAATAAGCGACAATAATTTGGGTTCAAGGCTATTTGAAGTTTGTTATTATCACTAAAAAAATAATTTTGCTGAAGTTAAAATCTATTATATTTTTAAGCTCTATTTTCGCGGAAAAATACTAGCCGTTACGGCCAGGAAGAAGACTTGTTTTCATGGCAAAAAATAATAATTTTTTACCGTGACATGTATACACATAAGTTGATTTGTAATCCAGTATCATAACTAAATAGTATTTAATGGTATTGAATTTAAATTTTTAATATAAAAATAAAAAAAAGAGTACATATCACACAAGGGCAGAATAAAATCAGTCTTTAAAAAACCTGTAGTTCTTTGTAAAGTGTAATATCCACATGTCGAGGAATTTTTCTTCCTTAGCGTCACCATATTTTACTTATTTTGAGGTAAAGCGTCCCTTTGTGCTGCGACACCGCCCTACAGTCACCCCTATTCCTTTTTTTACGGTATCTACATTACAGAACAGTAAAGTATTATTTGTTTTACAACTATTAGACTGATTCATATGGACATTCCTAATGTTGATAATACAAACATTTAGTTGCTCACAGCATTAATAAAGAATAATTAAATAATATGGAACAGTAAACCTTAATGCTTGATGCTTTTAAATTAAAAAAAAATTATAGCTTACTTTTTGAATGAAAAAATGAGACTAAAAGAAAGAATTCATATAAAGAAAATTGTAAAATTTAATGATATAAATAGTTTATTCTAAGTCTGTCGTGTAACTAGAAAATGGTAAGAGTTACCTAATAGATTTTATTTCGTACATTCTTGTTTGTTAGCAAATTATTTAACACTGTAAGTATCTAAAAAGCCGTAACCTTAGAATTACATTAGTAAACAAAAAAACATCGTACTGTAAGCACAGAATAAAAACAATAAGTAATAAAAAAAAACAATAAGTAATTATGCCAAGGTTTATCATCACTTAAAGAGGGTGTGTTCACCACGTAAAAAGTGGAGAGTGCTAAATCCCAAAAATTTGTATAAGTTCATAAACACTTTTTAAAAAGCAGACTGCTTAAAGATGATACAACTATAAATTAATTTTATTCTAAAACATATGTGTGTATACTTACAAGATATAGTTGACCCACTTTTACAAAGATCCCGAATTCACGACAACTTGAGGTTTAATTGTTGTTTATGAGAATTTTGGCACTTCTTTTCTGTTACGATAACATTATCTCTAGTTATGTGCAATCCAACATATAACATTTAGCACTATTTGTAATTTTCACGAATGTGAAGCTTGAAAACTCAACTGTTTGAGATTCCAATAAAATCATATTTTTTAGTAGAGATAATTAGTATGCAATGTTCGAGAAGTGATTGGTTTATAAAAAAATTGTAAAGTGTTTTGGTAGCTCAAGCCTTGAAACTTTTTTCGCTTATGGGACTTGCAGATATTGGAAAGTGCAAGACTCATAAGTTTTACCATTAAGAGTTCCACAAAACTAAAACCTATAAGTGTTATCATTTAAATTACTAATAAAATAGTATTTTTCTGTTCTTTTTCTAAACTGTATTTATCTTACACACAAATAAAAAAATGCCATACTTTTGTCTCAAGATTCTGAAACAACTTTTTCTTTTTTTTCATCAGAAATTCGTCGTTTTTCTATGATTTTACGAAAAAATGCCACATAATTTTTCAGGTTACAATCACATGTACTGCTTGCGGGGAGAAGTATTTTAACATCTTTTGCAAGGAACCATGCAGAGGATAGTGAAATCTTATTTCTATGAGCAGTACAAGCTATTTTTTACTTGCGATTAATTTTGCACTCTACTTCCTAAAAACAGGGAGCAAAGTCATTTTATAAGCGACCAAAGACCATAAAAATGATATTTTTCAGAAGTTCCTAATTATCTTATAAAAAACTTATAAGTTGTACTTATTTAGTTTGTGTAACACTTTTTTTCAAAATAAACAAAAAAATTTTACAAACTTTTGATAGCCCACGGGACTTTGCCTGGCATATGTTCTATTTGCACTTTTTACAGCTATCTAACTGATGAAGCACATAGATATACATATATATATATATATATATATGTATGTATGTGTTTTTTTTTTATATTATAGTGCTCTACGTCCGTCTTCTTTAATAAGGGCACCACTATAGGCACTTAACACTTGGAAAAGGGACAAGAAAAGGGATGGGAGGCCTCCCATTACAGGAGGAGGGTAGGGAGAAATTAGGCAACTTTTGCTGCGAGAGGATTGCCTAAGACTCTCCTCAAGGAGCATTACGTGGTGAAAAAGCACATGTAAAAAAACACAGAGGTACTTGCCCGAAAAAGTCGCACTGGCCAGGAATCGAACCATGGTCTCTCGCGTGCCAATCCACGACCTAGTCGACTGAGCCATCACGCGCTCTCATAGATATAAATTTATTTACTCTATCTTATCTGTTTATAATGAAACTTAAATTTACGAAAATTAGGATAATCAAAGCTTAGACTGTCCTTAGTCTACATAAGTTTTTTTAATACGTCTTATCATACTAAATACCGGGTAATACTACGATAAAAGCTAGACGTGTGGCACTCGGAGACTACTGCGGTAAAGTGACTGCATAGCATTTTTTAATAATTTATGCAATTAAGATTATTTATTTATTTTTTATTAATGCAGTATTTTTTTTTGTTTGATATTAATTCAAGTTACAGTTTCTGAGCATGGTGACCGATAAGAAAAGTTTTTACAGCTCGTGAAACAGTCAAAGATGGTCAATTCCAATCATCAGAGAATGATTGATTAATACTTGACACGTAAATACTACAAAAATAAGGAAATTGCAAGATCTTATATCGTTAAATATTTATTGTAAAAAATATGATTGAATGTTTCAAATCTTTTCTTACCATCAAATTTTATGGTTCCAAATATACAGGTAAAAAAACTTATATTTATTATCGTTACTTTTTTCAAGTATATTTATTTTGCGCCTTCCCTTTTTGTCGTGTATTTCAGTAGACCATGCAATTTAACTTTTTTGAGCGGAGAAATATTATTAAGGCACAAAGACGTTTGGATAAAATAATTCTTACTTATTGCGTTACAAAAACTTGAAACAAATTAATGTTCTTTAACAATCAAATAACTCATTAATTATCAACGTGAATATAAATTTTCCGATTTATCAGGTTACGGGATTACCGAGAATTAATCCCGTTTATTTTCTATTTATAAGGGTTTCTATTTTTAAATTTCGCACCACCTGATTTCAGCGCGCCACCTACTTAGTGACGCTGGGCGTTAGTTTTAGTGACGGTAAGCTGACACGGTTACGTTTAGTTTTCTACGCAGTCGAGAAGACTATTCACTATGTCGTACATGTATACCTACGGGGCGCTCATCAGTGCTCTCGACTGCGGCAGAAAACCTAAATCGTGACTGTCGTGTGACCGCCAACGAAACTGACGCCTGGCGTTAGCTCTATAGTGTCTCATGGCGCGAAAATTAAAAATATGCTTACCGTCAACGGTGGGTAAACATAGTAATTAGCATGAAATCACATGAATTGATTAGGTGGAGCCACACTTATACATTTTTAATGAAAATCATTATTAATAAATGTATTACCAGTTTTGGAATAATTTTTCATCTGAAGCCAAAAGAATTACTGGCGAAGAAATGTATTAGAACAGTCCAACGCACATGCTTTTTAATGTAGCAGTGTACTAGGTTGTCGAATTTTTTTATCTAGGTTATTATATTTAGGAAACGTGTCAATACAATATTATTTAAAAAAATTAATTTGTCAGGGATTGTTTACTAGGTATCTATTTAATTTTATGACTATCGATTATAAAGCTCATAGTGGTATAGCTATATATACAAAATCATTGACTCTGATGCTTGGAAGTTGGCAGCATTTTGAGAAACTATACTACAGCAGAGAAGCAGAAAAATAAACTAGGTATAGTGAACAACGTTCCCAATGTTCTTTACCTAAAAGTTTCAAGCTGCCAAAAAACTCTTAAGTAAAATATTTCTTAAAAAAATCAATCATTATAAATAGTATTTTTTAATTATTACTCATCGATGGGATACAAAAAATTAACTTTCATATACATCCACACCTGCCAAGCTGATGGAGTATATAACCATTAAATTCAGATGAGTAGTAAAAATTTATTCAATACTTTTTATTAATATTCCTTTGTTTCATCACACTAACTTTTAATTACATTTTAAGTAACGAATCCTTTTCGTTCTAAAATTGTTAACCTTCTTCGCCTTTATTCACGAAATAAACTTTTTACAGTTTATAGAGGCATTTTCAAATTTGTACTTTGTTTACTTTGTGTTCCGATGATTAATCTTTCAGCAATTCTCTTCATTCTAAATGACAATCATCAGCTCCTTCAGTCACAGCTGCAAGTAGAAGGTGTGCTGGATGAAAAACTACGTTGATTCAGTTTTACTCATTGATTCTGTCTCCTATCGTTCAACTAACTATGGCTCATTTTAGAATGGACACCACTTGAATACTGGTCAAGACTAAGTGACAATTGAAACCGCACTTGCAACAGTGATCTTCCACGTATCTATATAAAACAAAGTGTCATTGCTCTTACTTACCACTTTGTTTGTTTGTAGTAGTGTTAATTTTGTTATTCTTTTTTTTTAAGGGATTCTGTAAGATGCAAATGTTTCAAGCTGACAACCACTGTCAATTATTAAAATATTATTAGATCTTACACTTTCATCGAAAATAATTTTTGTTACGAGATACGTCCCCATTTAAAGAAAACCATATTGTTTTCAAGAAAAGAAATGGTTTTAATACCATATGAGAATGTAAGACAAAATATTATATAAAACGGAGTAGGATAAAAACGTAACGAATATAAAAACCAGGTGCCATTATATTAATTCTCCACTTTTTTCTGGTGTTTTTCTAATAGAGATACCTTCTGTTTAAAGCCTGGATTGTGAAACCGCTACAAGAACACGCATATAATGATTGTTCTTTTACATCTCTCAATGGTCCTACTGACATGTTTTTGGTTGTACTACTTATCTTACATTCTCAGCGTAGAAGTAACATTTCATTAAATTTACATAAACCAAGGTTCATACAAGTATTTGTGATTTATATACAAATTCTGTTTACGTTTTCATGATAATATGTGCCAAACAGTAATGCAAGTATATTAATGATTATTTTTTATAATTATTAAACATAGGAATAAATAATTTATACTGATACCTTCTTATTTCTTTATTTAAAAGTCCATCGTCGTCTACTTGTTGCCTTTTTGATGGATTTGTTATTTCTGATTCTATGAGAACCTTATAAGGAAAGCATATTATGACAAGAAACCAGTGTTCACTGAAATGATGAACCATCCTTTAGAAATTATTCATAAAACTTTGTAGTACAACAATATTAAAAGTTACGATTTTTTTAGTTTATCAGAAGTGAATTTTAATAGGAATATAATGATTTTTGATACAATATAATCTAACTACGTGTAAAGAATTGGAAAATCATGCAGGGATAAATAATAATTGTATCATTCTGTTGAACATTCACGACAACCTAGCTGTGAAGTATGCAAACTTTTGATTCTTATGAGTAAAAGGAAAAAAATTTTTGTTTAATTATATTTTCGGTTATTTACTTATATTTGTGACCATGTCAACTTTTTAGGGGATTCTGCGACTTCTGTGGCACCGAGTTATACTTAAATATATTGGGTTATTGGATAGTAGAGGACAGACAGATTAGGTGCCACAGACATGGTAGCCATGCCACTTTTTTATCTTTTTGCAGAAAACAGTACCACTAATTTTCAATATAAATAAATTTTGTTATATTATATTACTATTTATTGATTTGCACGAGTAGAGAGTCTTTTTCCAAGACCCTCATTTTTTGCTTAGTTGCCTTGGTAAGCGTTCCTGCATTCAAAGCTACATTTCTATTTAAAGATGAGAAAAAAAAAGAATCCAGAATTAAACTATTCTCCCGTTGTTGTTCATTTATCACTTTATTATATATATACTGTAGATAAAAATTTATAATAGTGTCGCTAAGGTACGACTTATCATTCAAAAAACTTACATGTGTTCCACGAATACTTATACCACCTCTAGCTGGTGGTGGCAGATAGATCAATAATCTGAAAAAATAGTCACATTAAATCAATATAAGTATACAGTACCTATTGCAAAAACGTTGAAAGCTTACACGTCATCACTACAAATAATATCATGGCTCACAGATGATTTACCATTGACCTCGTTCGTTGCTGACTCCTCACATGAATATTGTTTATGATGAATTTGCGATGTATTCTATTATCGAATGTACAGTTGTTATTCATTATTATTTACAACCAGAAGAAACAGGATGTTACATTAAGTGTCACACTGCCATTCAGTAAACAATAGTTATTTGTTAATGTTATATTTACCACTGGAATATTATTTGCCGAAATAACTGGAGTAGAAATTCTTTCAATATCTTCAGGCAATTCATTTTTACATCGCAAGCAATACCGTAAGTCTGCAGAAGTCAATTCACCAAAAGGGCATAACGCCAGTACTCCTTTCTCATACAAAGAATTCTGCATAACAATGAATTTAATTATAATCCATAATACAGGATTTTATTATTATTATTATTATTATTTTTATTATTATTAATGTAATAATTATTCATGTAATTATTATTGATATAATTGTTGAGACTGTTACTACTTCTAGTAGTCAGTGCTTTTTTTACTAAAGGCATGTAGTTCAATTCTTTGCCCGTACCTAGATACTCTTTGGACCTATGAAATCACATTGCACCCTACTAAAATAATTTTCTGAAGTACTTTTTTCGATTTCCTGCTACCCGTTGATGTAATCGAGCTTCTTTGTGACAGCAGTGGTGTGCCTCTGCTAGATGCTTTTTGAGATCCAGCGTCAGGTATTTTCTTGATGCTAAAAATGTAAAATTTTTTCTTAGCGGTTCTTCCATCGCCATTTCTTCAATTAACATTCCTCTACCAAAACTGATATAAGAGACAAGCCAATAACATTTACTATTGGCAGCTAATAATTTACAACTTTGACCGATTTTGTTTTTTTATTTATTTTATTTTTTTTTGGTATTTTAACTCTTTGTATTTTTTATTCTGTAATCAAATTTTTAATAATAATTTTAGTTTTATTATGATTTTATTTTGCTTCAAATTTTTCTTTATTCAAGATTTATTATAAATAAACAGAATGGATTTTTGTTCACTATTTTACAAAACGATGACTAATCATCAGTTATTTTGATAATCAATTTACTGTATTTATATGAAAAAATCGTAAATCCTGAAACTTCAAAAATATTCCATTAATTTGTTTCTTTTGACTCTCTAATACGATATAAAAGCTTAATGCTTTTTTGTTTTATTGTTAATTACATACCAAGACAAGGAAGGTTCCACAAGGTAAATACATATTTTTCTCACCTAGGGTGCAAAGTTTAACTGACGTTTTTCGTCCTTGACTCGCACTTTGCGCAATTGTAATCAGATTCGATCACGGGCATAAACAGTAGTTTTCGTGTACATATGCCATCATTACTGGGGCTATATTGTGATCCAAGAAATCTGCAAAGCGGTTCTGCTAGGATGCGCGCTGGGTGTGGATCCTATTTCTCTACCGAGAGCACATCCAACCCTCGAAACCACCTAAAGAAAATAGCCCCAGAAACGATGGCATTTATCCGATGAAAACTACCATTATATACCCCCAACGAAATCACTCTTTACGGAAAAAGTCGTATTTTTAACAGAGGAAGCAAAAAAAAAAGTATACGTGCCTCGGAAAGAAAGTACTGCATCATCTTCTGGGTATTTTTCTTAAACTCAGGGGGGGGGGGGTTTACTAATGCCAGGAAGTGAATGCCGTAGTTTCTCCCCTTATTGAGTAATATACTATTTGGCACTCTGATGTTCCTAAAGTACTTTTTTGCAATACGGCGCATAGTGAATTACTGGGTGCATAGGGTCCATTGGCACGAAATTACACTTTTCGCTCTCAGTAAGAAAAATAATACACGCACTTTAGGCACAAAGGTACAACAACAATGCCCTTTGTGTGCTCAAGCTTGTTCTTTGTGCCTTACGTACGTAATGCACAATACAGTAGACATAAATGACATGTCAAAATCGAAATTCTAGCAATATTATCTACTGGAACCGTCTTTGCTAAATACATTGAAATCATACGTTTTTCAATAGCAATTATTAAGTAAATTACTTTTGCTCTTAAAATTGGGAGTAATTTTTATTTTATTTAAAATACAGCTTTCATGCAGCTTTGTGACCAGGTTTTAAAGAAAATGATGTATTATCCAATAAAACGTTGAAGACTGCAATGATTTCCGCTAATACTTTCTAATGTTCATTTATATGTTTTTTGTGTAGTGCATGAATAAATGTACATTTCATCCTACCCCAAACAAATGACGTAATATGTTTCATATTTTAAAATATACGCTTAATGATTTATGGATTACGTATGTACACTAGGCCTTTCCAATAAGAATTTTTTGAGTTGGAGCTAGTTCAAATAGCATCCATTCTATCCAACATTTATAACTTTACTTACGATTGAGGATCTTCCGCAAAACTACACTAAATACAGAATGGGATTCTTGTCGTTATATATCTTGAGATGCATCAAGTTCCCACTGTACTTCCGATGTTTTAATCGAGATCTTGCTTGACGAACTTTTGTGTGCCTGGTTACTTTCTGGAAAGTCGAGTAATTTGTATATTATAAGCTTTGTATACCTGCATACCTAATAAATATCTTATAATATTTAATAATATGAAGGGCAGGGCGTGATTAACTAACACTACGTCTGATTATTTTATACAAAAAACGCTGTCAATAAATTAGCATATAGCGTCCACCTTTAATTATCTGCTTTCAATTGAAAAGAAAAGTTTAAGGCTTTGATTATGCAAAAATAATTATTTTACCATAATTTCTACACACTATTTATAATAATCACGTTAAATATTTGTTTGGTATTATTTCGCTGTAATACGTAATTTAACATTAATTTTTTTAATATTTAGTTAACTTATAATTTAAAAAAGTCTTCAAGTTTTTTATACTATTATTATTTGTAAAATAAGACACATTATAGTAATGAAAAATGTTTATTATATACAAAAAAAATGTATGCAAGTAAGGAACGTGAGGGGTCCAGGGGCAGAATCTCCAGTGCGGGTGCATAGGGCAAAGCATCTAACAAACTCGATCAATAAAAAGAAGTCCCAAAAAAATTCCAACAGACTCAGACGATAAAAAAAAAATTTTACAAAAAACATCAAATATACTCGATCAATAAAACAACTTTACCATACTTAATTATAAATTGAGGATGCTATAAAAAGATTTTAAAAAACTGAATTTTTTAATTTCTAGAATATGTTGATTCGTTTCATAGACATAATTATTGCCTAAAAATTTAATTATTTTTTTAATAAAAACATATCAACATAATTTATCAAGACCATGAAGCATGATAAATAAAGGTATTTTTATTCACTATTGAATAAAATTATTACAAACTTCTCAAAATAGTTTTTGGAACCTCATTAAAGCGACAAACTAGTTTTTGACTATCAAAAATCGTTACAACTTCTTTAATAAGGTAGGGGGTAGGATGGAGCAATCGGAGCGCTTTTTCACATTCTCATCTTTTAAACTACTACTTGAAAGATATTTCATTTACGGTACAAAAAAAATATAAACGATATCAAATTAACTAACGAACAAATAAAAAAATATTTTATTTTTCCACCTGCACTGAAAAATATTTCAAACAATTTAAAATCGAAGTGACTGCCAGGTTGAAAATGAAAGTGGAATTACAAATAGTTTGGTAAATGAATAATAGATACGCAGTTTTTATAAGTAAGAAAGAATTTGTGTTTTTAAATTAATTTTTTTGTGGTTAGATCAGACATAACAATCGTTACGAAACTGCTTTGATTGCCCCTTTTTTTAAATCATCAATTCCAAAAGAATTTGTTAAAATTGAAAAAAAAATTTTATGAACATTCAGCTAATATTTTATATTTTTTATTAAAATACCAAAATTAGAGTTTTTGGATTTTTTACCTATATAAAGCTTTCTCTGTGAGGAAAAAAACATATTGTGTGTATCCATGTATACTGATGCGGTACATTGTATGTGGTTTGACGCTTGCCTTCATTGATTTTTTTCAGTTGATCTTCATCAATATCATTATCGATAGCAGACAAACACATTTTGTCGTCAGATGATATATTTATTTTCTGATATCCTGACTGTATATTTTTAAGGTACTTTCCATATTTCTTTTTAAAACATTCAGAAAAGTCTTTAGTGTCTGGTGACATTTTAATATGAAACAGTCACGATGCATTGTTAATTTCACAGTCTATTGTATTCATCCAGTTTTTGAATCTTTTATTCTGTTTCTCTACAGTGTCTTCAGGTATCTGGAAACAGGATTAGCTTTTAATTTATTTGATTCTGATTCATATCTCTTTGTTCGTATTTAATAATTTCTTTACTAAAATACATATGATGTGTTTCGGGGGAATTGGTGCCATTATATGTTACATGTAAAAGTATTCTTATTCATATTAACGATTATACACCCGTAGGTCACGTAAATTATCGATACTTTAAGCAATTTTATACTAAAGTAGCTTATAAAACTTGTAAAGTACATGAAGCTAGAGAAATATTTTAAATTCTGATAAAATCTACAAATGTTCGATTACTTTTAGCACTTCACAGATATACTGAAAGCATTACAAGTTGTATAAAAGACTTGTGGCATACGACTTTCTAACATAGAAATAGAAGAATAGAATGCGCTAAACCCCTATAACCCTGTCCGTCGATTTTTTCATTGTTGCGAAAGAGAACGGTGCAAAAATTCCTTGTCTCCATCTAATCCCTGTCCCCTGTGATAGGCAAGAGACACACAGAGAATCTTTGCACCGTTCTTTCTCGTACCAATAAAAACATCGACGGACAGGGTTTTTGGGATTTAGCGCGCTCTATTCTTATATCTCTACGCTTTTTAAATGACTAGAAAACTGGTATCAGCGCTATAATCTATGACTTTTGACGTTGATGTCGCTAGCACATGTATTTCAAGTGAATTTGGGTATCAAAATTCCGATTTCTGCCACATTGTACACACATCGAATAACACTATTGGTGTATTTATACATCATATTAACAATCATACAATTTATGCTCCGATAATAAATAAGCCCATTTTACGTAAAATAACATTAATTTTTCGTATTATTCGTTACTTGAACTATTGATTATCAAGGATTAACTAGCCCAGACATTGTGTTGTCAGAACTGAGGAGCTTTGATTCAGACTTGAATCGTTCCAAAATAACATTACAAACAATATGTAATGTTTTTGCCAAACCCACTTCCGTGTGGAAAATTTGCAGGAATTGAAAAATCACAAAATTTACCAAAAATGCCGTATTTTTTGACGTATTTCGACAAATATCTCAATATTTAGAGCTCGCAGGAAAAATGTCGCAAAGGGTATTTCGTTCGTCGTTTAATCAGCTATCAAATGAAACTCATGGAAATTTAAATGTAATTGTTTTCATTACAAAATAAAATAAAACTACAAAGAAACATACTTATAATTGAACGCTCTGGAATAATTATGAGATATTGTATGTTTTACACATAAATTTATGCAACTAATAATTACAAACAAAATTTAATTTAACGTTACGGCTTTTAACGTATCTCCACATAGGTCCCAATTTTTTACGTAACTCTACAAGCTATATAATAGTTTGGCATCATTATAAAAGTTTTTTTTAACTTTTAAATACTTAAAAAAATTTTTTTACATTTATTGCTAAGTTGCAAATTACATAACTTGGTGGATTTCAGCAATAATTTTAACAAATTCAATATGTGCATAGAGCTCAAGATTTTGGAACGATTCCACTATCTACTCGATTACATCAAGCCAAGACACCTAAACACTCTATAACCTAACTGTGATAAGCATTATCACAAGAAATCTGCGATATTGTAATATTCTATCAAAATATTATAAATTTTCTTTAGATATTAATTACTTAATATAACCTTTAATTTTACCTGTTCTAATACTGTCTTTAGTGAGCAGTATTGAAGCTTCTTGATGTTTTTTTGCTCAGGAAAATCAATTTTTGGTGAAACGTCTTCAAAATAACCTGCATCTAGGAAATTAAATTCTTCTGTTTCCAGTAGATCAGTAAAGTGATCTGACAATAACATATCACTCTGATGTAGGTCTTCATTTATGACAGTCATTTTTGTGCCGTTTTCTTTTATTTGTGGATGTAATTCCTTAAAAGAATATATTTTTTAAGCTCATATTAACGAATTTTTTTTTAAAAAGGATGTCATTTATTTCAATTACATTTTATGGACACTTAGAGAAAAATTGGTTAGTAATGATTGATGGATATTCGAAAAAATAGTTACCATAATGTAACGTTGTATTTTACTTTCTTTACTTACTTCATGATTGTTGGATAAGATTTTTCTGTACATGAGAATATATGCGTTTGCACTTTCATGTGGCATCGTATACCGGTGTAATTGTTTTCTTCCACAAATAAACGTTATTTCTTCTGTAGTTACCTGAAATATTTAAAGGCAGATATTAATTTACAACATATTAAGTTTATAAACATATTGAGTTGATGTGTCATTCTCTTAAAAAAGAGCTAATTTTGAATTGATTTTCCCATCTTAACATTTCCCATTTGATAGCTTTAAAATAAAAGCTATAACATTTTAATTCTTAAAAAGAAGGGTCTTACGACTAAAGCCTCTTATTTGCGATGTGATTCTTTAAGATGAATCATGTAGTTTTTAAAGCGGAAACATTAAAAAACATTTTGCGAAAATAAAGTAGAAAACTTAAATAAATCAGTACGTAACGTACTGACATAGAGACAAAAAAAATTGCAAAAAAAAATTATTTATTTACTTTATTTTTCTAAATATTGTAAAAAATATTAAGATTTGATTAAAGTTATTCCGATGATTTGTTGTAAACTCCGGGATCGTTTATTGTTATGCTTACAGTCCTGAGATATATATTAAAAATACTATATAATTGCAGGAAGAACCATTTAGTTGGTTGACAGTGACTATGTAATTTCATTTATAATGATTACAATTTTTCTAAAATTACAATGTTGTGTTTCATAATATACCTACCAAAATTGTCATTAGATTCGTCATTCTGCATTTTTAATAACGAAGCCATGTCCAATTCATCCGGAATGCTTAACCTACGAAACATACCGTTGAGTTCAAATGACGGAAAATTGAATTACATAGAATCAGCAAACTTAATTAAGTCATCAGTATAAATGTATGTGTGCACACAAACAATTTTAAAATACTATTAGCATAAAAAAATACTATGTATGACGGTATATTAGTTGACTATAAGCAATTAGGTGGCTGTGCCATACATAAACTGATTAGTGAGATAGAATTAGCAAAATGTGTTAGTTATTTTTGCATAATTCTGAGTTGAGGGAAAGAAATTACTTTAAGTTGATAACTATGATACAATATAAAAAATCTCAAATCGAACCCTTTTTGATCACAGCAAAAAAATCATGAAAATGTCCAAAACCGTTTTTTTTTTCGTCGGACATCGTATTGTATTACGAAAAAAAATTTTTTTATAAGCTTATGCACCGTAAAAGGATGAAAAAAATGAGTTGCAGAAGTACCCGATTCGTCCAGCAGTGATTGCGTGAATTTAAAAAACCATCGATTTTATCGAAATTTCAGAAACTCACAACCCTTGTTCTTTTACAGATAAAGAGCTGAAATCGGTGGTAACTTGTATGCCTATCAAATACCGCAAAAAATTTCAGCAAGAGCGGATGTATACTTTTTGCAAACCGTACCTTCATGCAAAAAAAACGCTTTTTTAAAGTGGCCTTTATAAAGTTGTGGTGCGGTAACACGCAATTTTTTTATGCTGGGTCATCTTCTTTCATTGTTAATGAATAACTAACTAACGTTTCAACATCTTATCTTTTGTAAGAGTTGCTGAAAAAATAATGTTAAACAACGGTATTTCGTGCGCTTGACTGTGCGGCGTGCGTGGAACGGCGAGCCTTTCACCGCAAAGCCAAGCACAAAACAACATTATTTAAAATAATTGTTTTAGCAGCTTTTAAGAAAGATAAGGGGTTGGAACTTTGGTGAGTTGTTCATTGACTATTTAAGAAGATGACCCCGTATAAAAAACTAGCTTGTTACAGAGCCACAACTTTTTTGGGGTCATTTTACAAAAGTGTTTTTTTTTTTTTTCATTAAGCAGCAGTTTACAAAAAAATATACATCCAATCTTGCTAAATATTTGTGTGATTCTGGGTGGCCACATTGAGTACAACTTATTTTAGCTTTTAAGTTTAAAAAGAACAAAAGTTATAAATTTTTGAAATTTCGACCAAATCGATTTTTTTTTGCAATTTGTGGGGTCACTACTGGACCGATTTGGTTTAGTCGCTTTTTATTTTTCCCGTCTTTTTACGACGCATAAGCTTATAAAAAGCTTTTTTGTAACATAATACGACGATGACTGACGCGAAAAACCGGTTTTGGCCAGTTTTAACATTAGCAGTGGTCAAAAGGTGTTTGATTTTAGTTTCTTTATTTTTTATCATAACTGTCTACTTGAGCTAATTTTTTTGTCCGAACTCAGAATTATAAGCTTCAAAAAGGTAATTCTATCACAATAAATGCCTTGTCAATTATTTGTATGTAAGTTTTTTATTACAACTGTAACCTGAAGAATTTCATGTACTCGCTTGAAAGATAAAATATACATTGCACAAAATATAATTGAAATCATTTTTTAAAACAATTTTAAAATAACATACCTAGCTTTACAATAAACTACTGAATCATTCTTTAGTGCTTAACATTAGCTACCGGAATTAAATTATGTGTATACATACGTACACTTAAACTGTAACGTACCAAAATATATTCATGTTATTACTATTTTATACTACTTTACGTACACATCGTATAGTTTATGGACATTGTTCTGAACAGTATTGTATTCAAAACGTTTGATTTGTAACAAAATAACTGTAGGTAAAAGTACAAATTTTCCATAATTCGTAGGAAAACTGTATGTGTTGCAGCTATCACAGTATCTTTTTTGAAACAGTTCTTCTGACTTGCAAAAATCGATAATGATTTTTCCTGTAATATTATTTTATTATACTGCGCACAATGTTACCAAATTCATGTATTTCATTTTTATCAAACTGCGTTCCAAGTGTTTTCATGCAAAAATTTTTAATATTATTAGGTCACACTCCATGTAAAAGTACATGTAACTTTTTGTACACTTGCTCGTCAATTGAGATTAAATTTAGTGGATTTAAAAAACTTTTCGTTTTAAGACAAAAAACGTAAAATCTTTTCAAAAAACCAAAGCAAGGAGCGATAGAACAATTATTAAATAAATTAAAAATTAGTACATACTACGCTATGGAATATGGCACCTTCTTTTTTCGATCGTATGGCCAGTGGAATGTCCATAAATGTCTGCAATTTTTCTGTCGTTATGTTGCAAAGCGTACATGTGATATAAATACCAAATGACCCTGTAATGTAAATGAAATGAAAACTATAGCTAAAAGTATTGTAAATCAAGTAAACACCTTTTTTAACTTAAAATAATTTAATCTTACAATAACTTCCGTCAATGTGCGAAATAACTTAGTGGAAGAGCTTTGTGCTATGCTGCGCTGCAGCACATAGTGTACATTGTTTTTGCTTGTAAAATTGTACGTTACTTAAATAACCTATTAGTATTGATTTTCTAAGCTCTAACATGTTAATAATTTCACAATCAACCGTCACAGGTGCTGTTCGTTGGATAGAACTTTTAATACTTTTTATTTTTATAAGGAACGTTAAAAAAAGTTGTTATTATGAAGAATATTATGGTGAACATCAGTATCTCATGTTGTTGAAAATAAGGTTTTAATATCTTCTCTGTGATAAGCGGCACGTAGCATTGAAGTTTGTGCAATTATAAAT
The DNA here is from genome assembly GCF_036245765.1 of Copidosoma floridanum. Taxonomy (NCBI): domain Eukaryota; kingdom Metazoa; phylum Arthropoda; class Insecta; order Hymenoptera; family Encyrtidae; genus Copidosoma; species Copidosoma floridanum. The sequence goes on along the minus strand of NW_028321903.1, from coordinate 7,006,726 downwards.
AGATTGGTACTTTAGAAATTAAAAGTTATGGGTCATTTGTCTAAGTTGTGAACACTTCAATGATTTGTGCCGACAGAGAAGATATTAAAAATTTATTTTCAACAACAAATATTCTTCTATAAACACAACTTTTCGTCACGTTCTTAATGAAAATAAAATGTTTTAAAAGTAATCTCTAACAAACAGCTCGTATAATTGTATCTCGTGCAATTATGAAGAGATTAGCACTTTAGAAAGCGGAAGTAATACGTCATTTTTTCAAGTGATGAATGATTTTCAAAGTAAATACAATCTAAAACATGTGCTACAGCGCATTATAGCACAAATTTCTTCCAATAAATTACTTCTCAAATTTTTTTCTTACAATGATTTGAGCTGAAATGCTGTACACACATTTTTGAAAGGCACATACATGCATGATGCTGCATTAAAAATTCCAATTTTCAAGAATTTGTAACACACTGTCATCGATCAAAGATGTGATTTCAAGGATATAATTTTTCCTAAGAACGCCGAATTAAATGGAAAAACACATGCGAAAGTGTCAGCTAGACAGTCTGAAAAACGTCTGTAAATTTTTTAGCACTTATTCGTTGAATATTCTTTGAGTACTTCCTAGTTGAACGAACGTACCGTCGTTAGAAGGTCTTGAAAAATGTTCTGATAGGTACGGTGCATTGGATGAGCCTCATTAATGTTGTGTTAAAAATATGTTTAATTTTTATATCTTCAATTTAAATGAATAACAAAACGTATTTTGCAAGATTATAACAGAAAAATAAGTTCTTTGTGACGTGGAAAGAAATGTGGATTACTATAACGAACCTACCAGTATAGACTTCGTTGATAATGTCTCTTAGTTGTTTATTATATAAATCATTTTGTAGTGCAGCAAAAAATGTTATGTAAGATTCTTGTATATCATGTTGCTCAATGCTATTCCAGTGAAAACTTCTAGTAACAGCTTGTGTCTTTAAAACAGCTCAGCAACGTCGGAAAAAACAAAGCTTATGGTTATAAGTACAGCATGTTCGAAACAAATTAAATCAGAAATTGTTATTAACACAGGAATAAAATACATTGAAGACGGCATGGCAGTAAAGTAGCATTTTGGTTTTTTAAGGAGGTGAGGCCAAAAATCGTAAAAATGTTCATACTTGACTTCGAGATCTATGTTCCTTGCAATGAAAATTAATAAATGAAGTTAATATACAGATACGTATGATTAAAACTTGCGATTAATTACTTATTCATAACATACTTATACTAATCGTGGATTATTTTTTAATAAATGAGTAATTCATCAGGTTCAATGCAAAATACATTATTACAATACTAAGTATTTCTAATATGTAGGGATAATTTTTTTTGAGTCTTTTCATATAAAAATTTATAGTAGGAATTTTGCTATAAAAGTTACGTTTTGTGACACTCCATTTTGAACACTAATTTCTGAACTCATAGTTCTTGCCAATTTATTTGTAACTTTGTCTGAAATATTGTATTAAAATAAAAAATACTTTCATCACTCTGTGTTACTGTATTTTAATAAGACATTCTTTTAATAAAAACAAATGAGTCTTCGAAAACGAAGTTACAAATGTAAGTAAACAATTTTGATGCGAATATTTCATTGAATATTTAATTTTTGTAAATCACAATACAAAGGCCAACCTGTAAATGAACATCCCCATTACTACGCCACTGATATTTGCGAAGGCATTAAAAAATTCCTGACATTCGTAAAACTAGTTCGTTAGAAATATACAACACATTACCTCTATTTGGAAAAATAATTTTTGAAGTTGTAGTGCAATGTTAAAGTCATTGATATCTGCATTATTTGTAACTTCAAGTTTCATGTTAAAAATAATAATCCTGAACTCTGGTGTCCAAAATAGACATTGTACGAAACTATTAACGCATTATCTATTATTATTATTTTGTAGACCTTTTCCATCTACAAAAAAAAGGAAACCTAATTGTACGCTAAATTCTACAAATGTCTATTTATTTGCCTTCTTCCTTTACAGTGATTATAGTTTTATTATTTTTATAGTTCAGCTAAGAGTTCAACTTAATTTGAACACTGATAGAGTTAAAAATAATGCTTACTTCAGAAGTGACTAGCGAATACTTTGAAAAAGCTTCATGTTCATCGATTACAAGTTTTCCTGAATATCGACCTCAAAGTAAAGTCATGGTTGTCAAGGTATAAGCAATTTTTTAGTCAAAGTAACTCTCATTTAGGACGACGTATAGCTCCTTTCACAAAAAAATGTGTATGCTGCAGATAAAATCGCACTCTACAGATAAAAACGAAAAAAAACCGTAATATAATTTACTAGAGAATTCGCGATAAAAACAAAGCAATTGTTGATCAAAAAACGGTAACTAAGAAATAAGTTAAATTTTTTGTAGATTAATTATTTTTGTATATCTAATTATTAATCATTAGATGCATTTTTTAAACATTTTCAAAATGTGATGAGGTAATACTTCATAAATAACGGACAGACGTACTTATTAATTTTTTTTTGTTATTTTCACGACAAATGTAATAAAATAAATAAAATGTAGTAAACTTTCAGTCATAATCACGGTCCTTATTAAGATACACTTTAGCGATTGGAATATTGCTATCAATTATCGTTGATTATAGTTCAGCACCTATAATATTCAAAAACTACCGTCAAGTTATTATGTTCGGTGTTGTTATGTATTCCAATATTTAATTATTTAGTATTTGTTACCAAGAAATTAGATATTAACAAGTGTGTATAGCAAGAGATTTTTTATCTGATAAATTCTAGATACATTCGATGATCTACAAATTAAATGTTCTCAGTGCTATCGAACAGATTTTTGTTGTATAGATTGACATGTTGTCATCCCAAAAATAAAAAGGTCTCCGTCAAATGTATCTCTCCTCACTCTCTAAATCTGAATAAGTGAAATTTTACTTAAAATAAGTGTATAGTCGCTTATTGACATAGTCATAAGTGAACAACGTAGAATAAGTGAATAGTCACACTATCAATAAGTGAAAATCTAGATCATTTTTTGTATAAGTGAAATGCGAACCACTTTTTTCGTTTGTAAGCTCACTTTTTAAATAAGTGATAGTACACAGATTGAATAAGTGAATATCATCTCATTAAAAAATTGTATAATCTGTTGCATATAATATAATCAGAGGGTTGTATTATTTCATTAACAAAAGGTACACTGAGAAAAGTGGTTGTTAATGTAACATCGAGTAGCAGTACACCATATCAATTTTCAAAATAACTAGATCATTAAATATTCATAGCACACGCGTGCCACAGCATATAAGAGCGGCCGCACAAATAACTAAACAAAGCAGCAATATATTGTGCAATCGATTAACCTTATGCAAAACCGGTGCACGCTACTCAATGATACTTCGTACCATGGTAACGATGTGCCCAATCAATTGACAATAAGGATTAGCAACAAAATCGAGGAACAAAGCCAGAGCCGTTAAATGCCCTCCGGCAATCTTTCACTGGATAGGCCGATTTTCACCATTCAAATTGGTACTAGCTTTATTCGCCGAGATAATTATAAGGGCAATGATATCAAAACCAATTGATTGAACAAAATTGGATAATCAGCGAGTATAACAATTTTTTACCTGTGTAAAGAAAGACGGAAAGAGATAAGTAATACCAAAACTTCTTTCCCTCTTTCTGACGCGATAAGAGCTGGACGCGGGAGAAGCAGCCTGCGTGTGTACCGTACAATTGGCTCATAAACACTCAGCCCAATCCTATTTGACCATAAGTCATTAGCAACCTCCAATGTCCTCACGCCAAACCCTCTTTAGCGCGTAAAAATTGTGTATAAAAGCGGCCCGTACAGGCAAGAAAAGCAGTTCCCATCGGGTTCCTACCTCTAGTGTTCATCCTAGAGAACAAGAGCCCTGCTTCCAGTGCACAAGTTGCACCTAATTTAAGTCAATAAAAAGTAGGTTTAAAATTATATATTTTATTTTTCTTTTACCACAAATCCTTGCGCACGAGGTTTCAGTGTGTGAACCTGACACTCGCGCGCAGCTGGACAAACCGTCACTGGTCCAGGCAATATCGCTAACGTTACGTTAGCTGGCGTGAACGGAATTTAAACGTCTCTTCCAGACGCTCAGAGATCGTGGCCATTGGGACTACGATGAACTTCGTAGCTCCGTAAGCCGCTGACGCGAAGCTAGAGTAAACCGCACATTATCGGACGATCGCACACGGTTAAGATCGGGTAGACGAAATTTCCAGATCCCCGTGTGCTGACGGATAAGTCCCCGTTAGGACCGAACGCGAGCCGACGGATTCGGCCTAAGGCGTAAGTGCCTCCTGTCCCCGCGCTATCGATCCCAGGCTGTAAGGCAAAAGCCTTGGCCTAAAAATACATGTCGCAACGTAAAATTAAAAAAATTATTTTATTGATAAACGAAAGAGAAATAATATACTTTAAAAGTATTATACAAACCCCAATTCAAAAGTTACTAGGCATAATTTTATAAGAAAAATTTATTTATTTTAGGATTCTATTTTCTTTACTATGGGATTGCTGAGCAATTATGAATTAATGATATTTCGGTTATATTTATAATTTTATCTGAATAGACGTCACATATAAATTTTTTAAAATCAATTTACTATATTGCTTAAAAACATTATTATTCATACATTTTTAGGATAGTCATCATGACTCATGTATACTTACGATTATTAAGAATACTCAGAAATTGTACTCTAAAAAGTTTTGACACGATGGAGTCTCGAACCTTCAACATGTGGCACTCTAGTCAGGTATCATACTATTGAGCTACAAGAGATGTGCAATAATGTCAAAAACTTACACTCATCTTCTCAGAACAAATTTGAATACAGGGTCTGGTGAACTCAATAAACTAAGACAACACGATTTTTTATATAATTATAATAAGTGTTGTGGTTAAACTCGTCTACTGTAAATATTTACATGTTTACTGTCATACATGTTTTACATACGGAAATATTTTTTAGTATTATTTATAAATAATCTGTCTCCATAGTCATATGAAAATTACTTTGAGCATAGTAATTTTTACGATGTTAAATTGTAATGCAGTGGGATATGAAATTTTAACAAGCCAGATAGTAATTTTAACTATAGAGTGTAGGATATTTTAAAATGATTATACTAAGTAATTATATTAAAATTGACCATATTGCATTAGTTGTATAATATAGCAAAAATTATGACATCGTGCAGACGCAGCCACGGACCCCTTCCACATATTTTAAAGTAAAATTTCTTTCATTTGAATAAACCAACAATTTATCTGTAAGATTCCACTTATTTGTAAGTGAAATTCTACGGATTGGATTTCTAAGAGGTTATAATTTTTCCTTAAATATAAGTGAATTGTAACTTATTCATTAGTCAAATCCACTTTTTTATGAATGTAATTAAATTGACACATTGAATAAGTCACATTTTTACTTATTGGGGTTTAGAGAGCAGTTTAACTAAATTCTGAACAATAAACATTTTTCTGTTATAGTTAAGAACGATATACCTACTTATTATATAATATTATCTCCCTGCTAAGTAGTTGCATAGAGAAGGTCGTACATACCATATCCATTAATGTGCGTCATTTATTGCAAAATTTGTTAAGTAGTTATTCTAAGTACGCTCTGTAAATTTATGAAATTACTTATAATTGATATGATATAAATGTGTTAGTAATAGAGTATGTGACACACAAAAATCTCGCAAGGTTTCTCGTCTTATTTCGAGAAATCAAGAATCTTGTCTAATATAATAAAAAATCGTCTCAACTTCAGTATCAACCCTGGGATGACCGAAAAATTACGGGTTTTTTAAGGTATGAACCCAAATAGGCTGAGATTTCTTGGCTTTTTCGAAAAAAATTTTGAAAAATAGAAAAATCTTGACTATTTAGGAGTTAATTGTACAGACAAAAAGAAAATATTAATTTTCGTTGAGTAAGTGCTATCGTCTCCAGGGCTACTTTGCAGCCCGAGAGACCTGCGAAGCAGGGCCTGAGGGACTTAAAGTAGCCATGGTACGATGGCGCTTATGTGGCGAATCCTATTGATCCTACCGAGGGCACACCAGCCTCTCAAAAACGTTCGAGGTAGAAAATTAGTAGTTTTCCTACCATGGGCATAAATTGCAACTGCCGCTTTGAGCACTTGGGCCACACTTTGCGTCCTTGTAATCACTTTGGGCACTAGGGCAGAGAAGTACTTTGGGCCCAGAGGTACTGGGCACAAAGTGTGCCCACAGGCATGAAATTGCACTTTGCGCCCTCGGTAAGTTAAACATTATACGCAACTCGGACAACAATATGCAACAACCACACCTTTCGGGCGCTCATGTTTATACTTTTTGCCCTAGCGATGTAACGTACTATTTCCGACCACGGGCGCTTTTGAGGCTCAGCTGTGCCGTCGGTAGGAAAAATATATGATTCGCCACATAAGCAACATCGCTCCGTGGCTACCTTACATCCCTCGGACTCTGCTTCGCATTACGTAAAACTAACAATTTTTAAGTATACTATTGTTTATAAATTAAAAATAATGTTAGTACAACTCATTTTTTATGAACCATATTGCCATTCATACCACAGCTTAGTATATATTGGCTATAGTAAGCAATAGCGTTACTCGTATTTTTCAATTTTTTTAAAAAGATCAAAATCCGAAATCTCCCAATATTAAAGGTATTAGGCTTTGACAAAGATGTCACTTTAAGTGTATTTATAAATATATAAATTTCAGATTACATGTAAAGTCATGTAATTTCGTTTAGTAACAAATATATTTGAGATCAACAAACATTTATTACTATTACACGAAATTATAATAATCTGTATTTTTGTGCAAGTAAATTTTCAATTTTCGTCTATTTTATTAGTTTCTCAAGCAAGCAAAGCAAGCCTGAGAATATTGGTAATCTGTAAATTAACACACAAATGGCCAAAAAATTTTTAGTTTCTCGAAATGTACGCGAAGATAGCCGAGAAATACCAGGTGTCTCAACCGAACCCAAGACGAGAGTAAGATCTCTTCTCGTCTAGTCTGTATCCAAAATTTATGTATTGAGATCGTCTCAATTTGATCCCCCCACCTGAAAAATGGATGAAAAAATTCCATCAACAATTACTTTGGGAAAGCCATACGGCATTCCATGTGGTTTTACATGTGGCTTGACATAAGGGGTTGTGGATTGGTGATGCCAAAAGGAATGCCGTGTGGAAAAACACATGGAGTTACAAACTGAAAAAAAAAAAATTGTTATCTAGGAATAACTGCAGAATACCAGAATGCGTTATTTAATGCTGCTTGCGTATGTTACCTTCGGATGATAACCACAAAACAATGGGGTGCAAAAACTATTTCAGGAACAAAAAAAAAAAAAAATTAATTAATGAATTTTTTCATATTAAAGGAAAATCAACTGAATCCCTTTGTTTCGAAGTTAGCATCCGGATGGTAACACATTCAAGCAGCAGTAAATAACGCATTTCGGTATTCTGCAGTTATTTTTAGATAACAATTTTTTTTTTCAGTTTGTAACTCCTATCAGTCACATCATTTAATTAGTTACACTGAGAAGAAATACTAAGGTTCATCCCACTGTGATGAATGTTAATCAGTTAGTCAGATCAGCACCTTTTTAGTTAAGCTGATACTTTTTGCCCATCAAACAGCATCGGATCCAGCTCCAGTGTAGTTTTCCGGAGGAGATCATATTGTTTCAGGGCATCAACTCCTTGCTAATATGATCAAAGCTCCCTGCAAATTATCGGATTAGCTACTACTAATTGTCGTACTTCAAATGTTATTTGCACCGTCTTTCAACTCCAAACCCTACGTACTGTTTCGCATTTATTTATACTTCAACACCCGTGAGACAACTAAAAACACAAAATTATCCTGAAATGAATTCCAGGAAGAAACTCGCATCAAAGCACTTGCTACGTAAATGATACTTTTTTCGATGAAAAGTGTTTGGAAAAAAATCGTTTTTGTTCAATCATGTTCTGGTTACAATGGAAATCCATTTTTGACCACTACAGTTGTTATTCGGATTCACGAGTGCAAAAACCAATAAGAAACCAATAGAAAAATTCTATCGCAAAACCAATGAATTTTTTTATTGGTTTTTATTAAAGTGTAGTGATATGGCAGTCAAAACTGGGAAATAATATGTGTCCCTGAAGCCGTTTATTTTTAGGCATGTTTATTTCTAGAATGCTTTGACGGAGCGATTCGAGGATATTTTTATGCATCACAGGATAACAAAGCCTGGCCCACTTGTATAATACCCGTTTGATACTAAAATCCATCTGGCACACTTGACAGTGTGAAACACTTGGTAGTGTGAAACAATAGTGACTCAGCAGAGGTGGGCCTTCGATCCACCTGTCTTATCTCACACCATAGCTTGGGCTGATGCAAAACAGTGATAGGATGAGGTAGGAAATCCGTGTTGGATAATCTTGAGGAAAGAAATAATAATTGGAGGCAAGTTTGGTTGTAAGGTTGTGCATTTTGAAATGCATTTGAAAAATGAATCAAACAAAAGGTCAGAAAATAAAGATGAAAAAATGATAAGGCATACGGTCAATACTAAAGATAACAAAGTATAGAAATTTGAAAACTGTAGAAGCGTGAAAAAATACTCAGAGGCATGTACGGAGAAAAAACTAATGTACACCGCAACTGAAAAAAAAAAATTATAGCACGTAGTAAAATACAAAAACGAAATAATAAGAAGAAAGTCACGGATTGAGGGAAAGATATGAGAGACGATAAACAAGATCGAGCGCTATCTTTACACCAAGATGGTGAAGGGCTTTTGCTTACTAGACGTGTTCGTAATAGTATTTGAGAAAAGAAATATAATCTACTGACTCAATCTTAATAATCAGTTAAAAAACCACTTGCTGTATGGTGCCATATTGTGATGTATCTGGTGAAACTTTTTACGAGTTTTGTTTTTATGTAAAAATTTTAGTTGATGACAACAGGCAACGTATGAATAAAAAAATGTACTTACGACATCATGACAAATAACGAGCACACTATTATTTTAAGACAGTACTTTCTGATCCTGATGTGTGTTGACTTATTCCTCGAAGCACAGTTTTGTTTACTATCTGAAAACTTGTACACTATTTTAAAAATATTTCTGTAAGAGACAATGTAATACATGTACGGGTAATGTGATTCTTTTTATATGATATGGTAACGAATAAATTAATCCACCCAAGTGCTTCTGCGTTATAGTTGTGCAGTACAGCAGACAGCTCATGGTATATATACAGTACATCAGCACACTAGAAACCATTTCACATAATACATTCCGTTATTATTGAAAATCAAGTGTACCTTATATTAGCAAAGGTAGTGGGAAAGTTTTAAGAGATCAATTTGGAACTGAGCTCTGTTCACTATGTCGTCCATCAACAGTGTTGCCAGTCTTGAGTGTCACCAGGTGATTTTTTTTAAATTTTGGATACCCGCGATAGCCTCAGAGGCCCAGTCACCAGAGCCACCTTGTTACGAGGGTTACCCGTGTACTATCTCTAATTACTTACTTATTTTGCGAGTACTAAGGAAGATTTTTTGTTTATAAACACTATTCAGATCAGCATATTGCCATTTAACATACATGGGTGCATTAGGCTCACTTCTCTCGATGTAGCCTTTCCTCGGAGGAGACTCCGTGTCATAGGGGTCAACTCCTCACTACTAAAGCCAGCGCTCTCCACTTAAACATCGGGTCCAGGCGGATTTGTATCCCCGGAGAAGCTCACGTTTTAATGACCTCTCCTCACCGATAAGGCCGGCCGCTCTCTGCCTATGGCATTGGATCTACTCGTCCCTATACCTAAGCCCTAACACCATTTTTGCATTCACCTAGTCTTGAAGAACTGTGGGGCAAGAATAACTTTAGAAACCCTCTGAAGAAAAATTCCAGGAAAAACCTGACGTGAAACAGCTGGGATTCATCAGTACTCTGTTGAAAACATTATGAAAAAAATCTGAGCGATTTGGTCGGTGATCGAATCAGCGACTCGTAAAAGAACGGTGTTGCTAGAAAGCCAAGCACGCTTACCACTAAGCCAACACTGCTCTTTTGTGAGTGGGAAAATTATATATTTATATATTGTAAATCTTAAAATGCACACCTAATTCCATACATAATTATTTCTACGAAATGGCATCATCATTCACCGCCAAGAGAAAAATAAAATGAAGTATTGCTAAGTTTAGCGTGCCATAGGTCGAGTGTGGTGTGTACAAAAAAAATTAGTAACAAATAACTAAATAGTAGCATATGAAGTAAGTTTGTCTGTATCAAGTAAGTTGTTCTGAAAGGTGAAAAAGTTTAAAATTATTGACGTTCTCGAAAGCGTAATGCGTGAGAATATTTTATAGAATATTTTTACCAAATGAAATTCTACGTACAAGTTGATGCAAAACTACAACAATAATTTACTTTTATAATAATATAATAATAAATTAAGATTAATTTTGTATGCTTTTTAATATCAATGTAATGCTGCAGTTCATCTAAACACCAGTGAATAACTAATTTAAAAAGAATAATACAAAGAACAAAAGAAAGTAAACAAAAGTATTGATTAAAAGTTGTTGAACAGGGAGGCCTTTAAAATTTTACTTCTTAACTGAAATTTTTAAGTAGAGTATCATAAAAAATCTAGAAACTCTGGAGAATCCAGTAAGTATTTTGAAACGGCTAACATAGTTCAATTTATTACAGGTTTGTATTATGTAATTTCCTTTGTAAGGTTGGAGTTGGTGATGATAGTAATGGAATGCCATAATTGTATAGTTTCAAATGGAAAAAATTGTATCTTCTAATTTCTAAAAAGTTTTATTTCCAACAAATTTATTCACATAAACTGCTCTAAACGAAGCGTAATATAATAAACAATACTTAAAATTACTTGAATTATTGAAACTAAAAAATGTAAAAGAAAGATCTAGAAATTTCAGATAAATGCGCTATATATTTGGTCATTTCAAAAAAATCTAGCCTGTTAATGTAGGTAAAAATAAATATTTGATTAATATTGCTATAAAATTATACAGTATCTTTTTTTTTAAACAGGATATAGAATTTGAAAAAAGTCCCTGAGAACATAATCCACAACTAAGTAGAATCAAATGGTTGGAAATTCCTGCATTTATTGGATGGCTAGTTCTCCTTACAAATCGAAGAAAAGTATGGTGCTCAGCGTGTAGTAAAGAACTAGGAGCTAAATTTGAGACCTTAAAATATCATGCTAGCTGCAGGAGACACTTGAAAAAAGCTGGTATTTAAAATCCTCCAACAGCAGCAGATTTTCAACTACCAAGCAAACACTCGAGCCTTCAACGAAGAATTGCGCAAGCAGAACTGATATTCGCAGCCATGATAGTACTGCAGAACATAGCTTTCAAAAATGCACCCACAGTGCTGCGCTCTATTGTTGCTGTGGAGCCAAGTTCATCGCTCTTGAAGAAGGTCAATGTTGGAGCCACCAAAGCCCACGACATTTGTATTCATGTTATTGCTGCTTTCAAAAATCATAGACTGGCTGTCCTGTTACGTACAACTTTTTTTTTATATGTATTGATAAAGCTACGGATGTAAGTAAGGACAAATCACTTGGTATCACTTTGCGTTATACCAACCCAGCAGATAGTCGAGTAAAAACAGCTTTCTGCGATCTAGTTTTGTTATTTGTCAAGGAGCAGAAAGCGACATCAGGATCAGAGCGATTATTTGAAGCTATTCAAGAGTCCTTTGCAAACCATGCAGTACCTCTACAAAATATTTTAGGAGTTTGTTTTGACGGATGTTCAGTTATGATTGGAAGTAAATCCGGGCTGAAAGCTCGCATGCAAGAAGTATTTCCAAATTTAATAACTGTCACCTGTCCAGCACACAAAACACACCTCGCAATAAAGCATGCAATGATGATGCTACTAGACGAAATAAAATCACTCATCAATAAAATTTATACAATAATTAATAGCTCCAAAAATAAACATGACCTGTGTAATGTACAAATAGAACAAGAATTGCCGCAACATCAGATATTACGTTGGATCAAAGTTCGTTGGTTGCAATTGTGTATTGGCCGTATCATTGAGCAGTGGTCCGCCATACTGCAATTGGCACAGGAAATTGCTGAAAAAAAAGATAAAGTAGCTATTGAAGTCGTTAATTTAAAGGAAAAAATAGAAACAAAATGCTATTTATTAATGCTGCAACATATTCTTCAAAAAATAAATCAACTGAATCTTTTTTTCCAAAAAGAAGAAGTAGTTATTTACGACGCAAAACGTAAAGTTAAAGCTACTTACAGAAATATATTATCTTGTATAATGGATCGTACAGCAGTTCGTTCTCAACCCATAGAAAAGCTTGACCCATTAAACAAGCACTTGTATCTACCTTTCGCTGATCTTGACCTAGGAGATGAAGTACGCCAGTATTTGATCAAAAGCGGGGTCGAATTGGAGTCATTTTGCAAAAACTCTTTCAATTTTGTTGTAGCCCTAGCCATAGAAATAAAAGAAAGGTTTGTATGTAGTGCCTGATTGAATATTTTCTCTTTTTAATTGACCATCACGTATAAATATTAAGTTTTCTAAATTTGTACTTATAAAATTAAAACATTAAACAAATAAATATATTACGTAATGAATTGTACAAAAACATTTTTTTATATATAACTCTAGTCTTCTGTAAGATAAAATGAAGGTGGAATCTGAGTTATCACATGTATGATATGATAAGGGAGAGTTTATAAGTTTATAAAAGCTAATTAAATAATTGTACAACGTAACGGAAGTATAATGTGTTTGAAACTGTATACACTAAAAAAAAAAAAAATTAGATCACATATAAACTAACAATTTTAACAGTAATAAAAACTCCATACAATTAAATTGTACGTGCAATACTGACCATGATTTATATCGATTCCAGATTCAGCGAATTCCAGTGCCCAGTGCTTCAAGCTACTTCCTGTTTGGATCCTTGAAATGCCGTTTCCAAAGAATTTCGGAAATTAAAGCATTTCAACATGTTTTTAGATGTTTTCCAGGAGCTAATTGGTGACGAAACAGAAGCCCTATTACTACACGAACAGTGGAATAAATTGTCATTTATTGATCATTGGGCATATTTTGACGTCAATAAAGTTAAAGTGCAAGAATTTTGGAGATTCATAAATACATCAACAGATAGTAATGGTGAACTTATATTTGAAGCAATTGGATCAGTAGCTGTAACTGCAATAGCGATCCCTCATGCCAACGCCAATCCTGAAAGAAAAGATATAAAAACAGCTAAACGTAATCAGCTAAATGTAGAAAGCATCGATGGAATATTAAAAGCTCGTGAAATAATTAAATTATTTAGTAAAAATGGAAGTTTTTAACCCCCCGAAGGAATGGTAAACTTATACATGACTCGATAGTGTTACAAAAATAAAAAAGTTACACCTCATACTACTTTTTTCGGTGATATTTCAAAATTTGTAACGTATGTGCACTTTGTGAAATTGAGTTATTAAAATGTTATCAGTTTTTTTATTAAATATATTACCTCCCATTTTTTATTTTTACCATGGCTGTTTCCATCATAATTTGTTGTTATTTCAGTAATTGAATTCAACGAAAGATAAAGTATTGGGTAGAGATATCAATGAAAATGAAAAAAATAAACTTATTCATAATTCAAAAAAATTCAACTATTACAAAATTTCCTTAAAAATTTAACTTTTTCTTAGATGAAATTCAAAAACGCATATGAAATATCCCTTACTCTGTTTTCCATGAAGTACATCAAAATTGACAGTTAACTGCCAATCTGTAACTTGAGATACTCCAACCAGGTAAAGTGATTATTCATTCTAGAATGGCAGTGAATCCTGTAAATTACAAGGAAATTGAAGTTAAAAGGGCTTATTCGAAAATTGTCACCATAGTGGTAAAATAAAGTTATTCTTAGTAAAATAAAATAGTTAGGTGATAGAACAAATAAATGACAAATAATACACTTATAATTTAAAGCTTTTCATAATTTGAAGCTTTATCCTTGTTTTAAGATTTATTGAATGATAATTGCTTATTTCGTCTGAGAAGCACTGTCTCTCTAGATATACTAGAAACAGTACTTGTATCTTCTTCGAAGATGAGAAATCCAATGTGGTCGGTTAAGTAAACAGCCAAGGAGCAGTGGTTGTCAGCTTGAAACATTTGCATCTCACAGAATCCCTTACAAAAAAGAATAACAAAATTAACACTATTACTAACAAACAAAGTGGTAAGTAAGAGCGATGACACTTTGTTTTATATAGATACGTGGAAGATCACTGTTGCCAGTGCGGTTTCAATTGTCACTTAGTCTTGACCAGTATTCAAGTGGTGTCCATTCTAAAATGAGCCATAGTTAGTTGAACGATAGGAGACAGAATCAATGAGTGAATCTGAATCAACGTAGTTTTTCATCCAGCACACCTTCTACTTGCAGCTGTGACTGAAGGAGCTGATGATTGTCATTCAGAATGAAGAGAATTGCTGAAAGATTAATTATTGAAACACAAAGTAAACAAAGTACAAATTTGAAAATGTCTATAAACTGTAAAAAGTTTATTTGGTGAATAAAGGCAAAGAAGGTTAGCAATTTTAGAACGAAAAGGATTCATTACTTGAAATTTAATTAAAAGTTAGTGTGAAGAAACAAAGGAATATTGTTAAAAAGTATTGAATAAATTTTAAGTGTAGTCTTTAGTCCATTTGATACTAAGTAAAATTAGTGAGATATCTTTCTACTTTTACATATATATACTGTTCACTGCGAAGAAATTGTAACAGGAAGTTCCTTATAGTCGTGTACAGATGTGCTACAGTTTATAATTTCAGCATATTAATGTAGGTAGCCAAAATCAGTTGGAGCTAGTCAAAAAATTATGAATTTTTGCACAAGTATACCAGCCAAGCCAGTGCTAGTGTGTTGGCATACCAGCGTATAACTGACGACACAGTAGAACACCTGAAAGTGCAATTAATACATCCCCTTTTGTCAGATCTTCTCACTTCTATATTTTGGCCACTCGTATCCATTTATTTAATATACCGAAATCATCTGCTCCGCATCTATATAAAAATTTCCAAAGCTTGTTTTGTAACACGCGGAGATTGAGGTTGATATGTCATTGCCCCCAATGACACTTTTTGCTGCGTCATCTGCTAAGTATTTTTCTTTTTAAATTTGGCATCGTTGTCTTCTATTGGAAGCTTGATCCCATTTAGGTACCCACACCTGCTTTATTGTGCTGCTGTAGAGGTACTTCCCAGTATTTGTATATGAGCCTTTTGTTAACGCTATGCAAAGTAGCTTCATTCGTGTTAACCAACCAGAAGACGTAGTTTTTTATTGTTCACCAGAGATAATGTAAATTTCTTTTTAGTCAGTAATAGATGTGTCCAGCGCATATCTGAGCTAATTTTTTGCTCAAATTACCAACTTGACCATCTGAGGCAGTCTCTCACGCTATATTTTACCACTGTCAGCAATTTACGCTTGTTATGGAACAAGCTTTGGGGATTTTTGTGTAGATGGAAAGCAGATAATTCTGGTATATTCAATAAATGGATTAAAGTGGAAAAAATATTGTAGTAAGTAACTCTGCCAAAAAGGTAGAGCTGAGGTTAAAACCAATCAACTAAGGATTTGCGAGACTTTACGCTAACCACTGAGCCATGACCACTTGCAAAAGTTGCTACATTAATTGCATTTTTAGGTGCACTGTTATGTCATCAGTTGTACGCCGATGTGCCAACACACGAGCACTGGCTTAGCTGGCCAAGCCAATCCACGTCCATGACAGTTTGTAAGATGAGGTCACTGACTTCCAGCTAGATAAGAATTACAGAAATATTTACGGCAGAAGCAACGTAATTTTTTGATATTTTGTGACAACGTAAGTTTGTACCACAGTAGTATATGAATCTTAACCGCAATTTGCGGGTATTTTATGGTAACTATAAAATTTATTTAAAATTATTACAATTCTTACATTACGGCAAAGAAAAAATTTTCACTGAAAGAGTACGTCATTATAATTTGCAGAATCACGCGTGGGCTAAAGAAAAAGGACGACGAGTTGTTTGCTGCAGTGTGGGCTTGCTTATATGAATTACAATAGCCGACCCTATTACTTTTTACTACATACATCAGTGTGTGTCAATCATGTGCAAGTATGTGTATTATTACTTAAAATGTTGTTAAAAACATAACTAGTTGTTCTCTTTCACTTAAAACTATTCGTAAAAGATACACTTACTTTAATTTATACGTACACTGATTTCTGTGATATTGATGTTACGTCTTTTGTTTTATCATACCTATAGACTACGGTGATTGAATAGCCCAGCGCAGATTACACACGATAAAATGTTTTAATATTTATAAATTTTGTCGAAAGCTTTAGTTTGGCAAAATGTTAGCTACTCATGGGCAATGAGAAAATTTTTATCTTGTGTTTTGACGGAACCATTATTTGAACAAAGTTTAACTAATATCCATCCAAACTTTGGGACAAAATGACTAAAAATTTGCCTAACTAACATAATAATAAAAAAAAATTTAAAAAACTACATTTAAAAATATTTTTATTATCACTATCAAGACTATTCACAATGAAATTGAAAATTAAGGAGGCTTGGGCGATTTTGAATTAAATGCTGGCTAGGTCTAAAATTCAGAGATTATATAGATAAAGTTTGCTAGATTTTTTTAGGAAAACGAAATAGGTAGGACAACACATTTATTTTCGAGAAAATCGCTTGTGAAAATTCGTCATTTTAACACTAAACCTTACGGAACCTGAAATTCAATAGACTACCGTACCACAATAAAAAGCTGTGGGCCCACACATTACATTGGTACATCTACTTGAAAGTATAAAGAATCTTTTATTTAAAAAAAAAAATAGGATTAACACGTTAAATTTTTAGCAAATAGCGAGGAAAACATCGAACATGAGAATTGTTTTGTTCAGGTACTGTGAGTGCGCATGCGCTGTACATTCATAAACATACAAGCATGAAAATTTAAGTCTAACACAAGTATAGGTATATAATAGCAGATGAGAGCAAGAGAGTACAGTGTTGTCAGCTTTATCGTGGCAGGGCTGTCATCTTTACACAAGGTACCTCGGAAAAACTGATAAATTTTTTAATATCGATTTTCCCAATGACTTTTCCGCGTATTATTGCTATTTTGTTCACACATTTGTATAATCGAAATGATTATAAAAAAAATATTACAAAGAATCATTCGTATGACAAGTACCCCACAGGAGCCCCTCAATAGATACGACACCAAACGCCCAAGCCTCCTTAAGCTCATAAAAATGCTGAACAAGTAATGTGCTCACTTCGTTCCTTCGTTCATATTTTACTCATACTATTATTTTTTTTTTAAATTTAGTGTTACAAAGTTAACTTCATACTTTTCTTAAAAACACTTTTATGTTAGTGTATTTGATTTAAATAAATTACAACTAAAGTTATACAAGAGTGCGCAATATTGGAAAATTAAGTATCAATAAAACGTTTATTTCTTGATGACACAATTAAGAAACTTTTTTTTTTACGTACGTTTAATTCAAACTAAGTACAATAACATAAAAGTATTTTTTTTTTAATTTAACAGTAAATTTCACAACAGTGAATTTTAAAACATTGATAGTGTTGGTACAATGTGTAGGCAAGTTGTATGAGGTATGAATAACTTTATCATAGCCAAGTGGTTGAGCTCTTAAAGGCTGACGATCAAGCTTGTCATTCGTTCGGCTTTTGAAGTTTTATTTTTAAGTCAATAGTACAGTATCTCAGTAATAATAGTAAAAATGACTCTTTAAATATTTCTTATTATTTGACTAAGTAACATAATTTTCTTAAATCTGTGTCACTAAGTTTGAATAAATATGAGCTGAACTTGAGTAAAATATTAGTTCAGAAATTTCCAAGTTCGAAATTTTTCCATCGCTCATGTTGAGCCACGTTTGGCCAAACATGAACTTCTGCCAAAGTTTAGCAAAACTTAGTAATTTTTTCATGGAAACTGATAATCATTTTTTTTCTGTAAACTGTGTGATCCCATAGCTATATATTTTTCAAGCAGAATTTTATCTATGCCATACAGTAAAAATCATAGAGAATTATAAATACATTTCACAATCACCATGAAAGTTACCGTAAACTGCAGTAAAATTTTTTGCATCACGATGGTAAAAATTTACGTAACAAAAAATACTAACAGAGAACTTCAAATATTACTCCCTCCTCACCTCACATCCCTTGCCATACTGCCTCACGATAAAAACTACCGTCAACTGCAGCTAAATTTTTTGCACCACAGTGGTAAAAATTGACGTAACGAAAAAATATTACCAGAGGACTTTATATGTTACTTTCTTCTTCCCTCTCCTCTGTTGCTGTACTTCCAATCTTTATTGTATCAACTCTTATTGTGTCTTATCAATTCACAATTTTTCCTACTCGTGATTAAAGTGATCATTTAACTTAAGGACATTCTTCATATAGTTACCGGGGGAAAAGTTCAGAGAAGTTAAAGGAGTGCAAATATGGGCAACAAAGGTGACAAATTTTTTTCTCATGCGGATGTACTCATATACATGCTCTTGCGCATACTTTATCTCCTCTTTTAAAATTTATTTACAGACCAAATTGTTCATTTATTAAAAAATTTGGTATGTTTATCTAAAAGTAGTCATTTATACAAAATAATTAGGAGATTTCTACAGATGATATGAATGCAATTTCACGTAAGTAGTTATCGTGCCACTGTAGCCCATCAAAATAATCCCCCCCCCCCGGTGAGAGTTTCCTAACAGGCTACTGTGCAGCTGCTCCCTTACTAGGGAGTAAGAGGACTACACCTTTTCCTCTGCAAACCTTCACGATCTGGTGAGAGTTTCTGATACTTTCTTTCGCAGGGGGAATCCCCTCCTCCTACACCTGTCCTGGAGAGACTTTTTGGGCAGGCCACCATACATTCCCCTCCCCTTATTTTCTTACGAATCCGCTGCTATGATTGAGGCAAGCCTTTTAGTCTTTGTATCAGATTGTAATAGTTAATAATAAGCGTATATACTAGGCATACAATTTGAGATTTCGCTGAATGTGTGTAAATTGAAATCAAAACGACGTACAATAATATAGTATAAATGATCAAACGCTGCTTTTTTTAATATTAAACTTTAATGAAACTTTTTTGCAGCTCCCTCGTCTTCATTGAGTCGTCTTATTTCTTCAACTTCCATGGCTTTTTTCTTATAGCTCATCGTTAACTTCAATAACCAGTTGGATCCGTTAATCCTAATATCTTATAAGTTGCTGCCATCCGTCGTATATTTCTTAATGTTGGAGATGGCTCATTTAAACTCGTTTCAACTTAAAACTGTAAAAGTGATTCTTTCAAAATCTACGTCCAACAAACGAACGATAGGTTCCTAATCTTTGTCCAAAAATTTTTTGTATTCAAGCCCAACGATTGTTTTCTTACCAAATAGTTTGCTCACTTTGTAGTACTTGCAAATTGACGCTCCCTTGAGGCTGACAGATCCGAAGTTTCTCTCTCCAAGACTTTTTTTCACAGGCTCCATTGTCTTCTCGTTACAACGTATTAACTGTCGGATGATTGACCAGAGACTAACAGCTGCTTTTTGTTGAAGCAGAAATGTATGATATTCCTTATTCAAAAGAGTGGGGGTATTAAAAGCGCTTGAAGGTGGTAAATCACGTTTGAGCTTGTCAAAATGGCACCACCAAGCATTTTGGATGGTATTACTTAAAAAACAAGTATGTACGCCAAAATACAAAAATGCTAACTGTACATTCAGAGATAGGCCTGTAAAATGCTGACATTTTTATTTCCCAGAATTTATAGCAGCCCGTAGCTACATTTTTAGGAATACTCAGAGGATAAATAATAAGCACAAAATTACAATGATACATTACAAAAACTTAGAGTTACATTTTATATCAACGACATTTTACTACAACTATTTTGTAAGCATTTTATTGGACGTCCACCACCCGATACATAGTTTGTATTTTTTTTGTTACATCTTAACGAAATAAAATGTCTCATGATTTCGTCATTTTTTTCAAATTATTCAAAAAATTGTCAAGAATTTTTCTGGAAACCAATCCATTAATAATGTAAAATAGAAACATGAAAACCAATTCCCGTATATATTTGGGGATGGGTTTTGTAGCTGTTTAACATTCCAACGCAGCTTTTTACAATTTTTTCGTATATCTCGAGCTTTCCGTAAGATTGTCCAATTTTTCTTCGGCTTTTCTCTTTGCCAGATTTTATCATGCGCGTACAAAATGTATCTTTGGAACGTACATTTTTAGTGGTAACGTCAAACACATGTTCATAACTGGCTGAACAGCTTCTTTGCCAAAAGCTTTGGCATCTATTTTAATAAGTAGTAAAACTCGTTGAAATACTCTGGCAAAAAACGATCTAAGACTTCCGTGTCCTCATTGATAAGAGGACCTTACACTAATGCGTTTAATGCTTCCTCCACTGTTTCAGGAATCTTGGTCAGACTTCCATCACCACCACCACTGTATACAATAAAGTAGTCTTCGTAAGAATCCATAATTTTCAATCAACCTGTTCAAAGTAAAGTGTTACTATCATCATCCCAAGGTCGAATGGTATATGTCCATCAATCGGATCCCATATATCGGTTTTAATGTTGTAAAATAAATTTAATAACAATAGCATACACATAGAAGGTGAGAAAATTTTATTTTTAATACAATCGTACGCGTAACCGTACGTGTCCAACGACACGGCCCCCAACAATCGTGATTGAACGTTTTCTACAATGTATGAATTGCAGATGTCACTGTCAATTATGAGCATCGACGGTAAGGCGTTGGTAAGATTTGCTGGATGAACAGATCAAATTTTATTATTTTCAAAGAAAAGACATGCTGAATTCTTATAGCCTAAGATCTTACGTAACTTTTCACATAATAAAAAGTGATACTTGTAGTCATTGCGTGCTAATTCCAAACAGACTAACTTAGCCACTACATAACCACCTCTTTCTAAACTGAAGACCACGTGATCTTGCGTGGTGTAAAACCATTGATTTCTAGTGTCATTTCTTTGATATTTGCGTATAGACCAGGGAGTATGCAATGACTTACATAAATCAGAAGACGTTCTCTATGTACATTACTGTGTAGCCAGGTATGCATTTTACTATAATTTTCTTCGCTATCTTTTATTGCATGTTAAAAAATCGATGGTAATTGAATCTCTGTTATACCAACACCTCGTCAATCTTGCAAACTAATTTGCTGAGGTAATCTTGTCGCATAATGTCTAGTAGTATTATCAGAGTAATACTACATGCTACTGTTGCTAGGCAACACAACGTGAAATTCGTCCTCCATTCTATATCTTTTTAATATTTACCCTCTTCCCAGGAATTTAATTTTTCAGGACACCTTTTTCAGCTGACAAAATATCATTTAGAACGCTCTTTGCCTTGAATTTTCAATATCTTGTCAACTTTGAAAAAGCTCTTGTTCAATTCTTTCCACACTCTGCTAAAATCTTCTTTATAAAGGAAATCGTCAATGTCTTCGTCAGCCAAGTCTCTCAGAAAATATACTAGAGATCATTGCGTGCAACAGATACATACAATTTTGAACAACTCTCTCCTCTTACTGATGTGGATAAAGCCTTCAATATTGTACTTTGGATTATTATAAAGATGTCTACCGTTACGCTGCTTTACATTTTTGTATAACTGCACAACATTGTGTAGAATCACGTCAGCTGGCGCTACCTTTATCGATGAATGCTTTGTACAATTGTAGGCCTCTGATGAACTTAGAAGAATGTCTATGAATCGACGATTGTTTGTGTCTGTAAAATATCGCCATATTCTATCATCAATGGTTCTTATAACACTTTTAACCATTGCATCCTTTGTATATGGGCTACGTGCTAGTCTATATTAAATTTTATAAATTTTATTTTCTCGTAAAACAAATTGCATTTCACGGCCTACAAATTTTTTACCTTTATCTGTTTGCAAACACATTGGTGTACGATCGTCACTTCTTGATAAAATATTTGCAATGCTTTGGCATCGTTTTTAAATGTTTTATTCTAACTACTCATTTTTGTATGTTAATTATGACAACAAAAGCGTAAGCATAGCTATCATTGTGAGTTCTGAAAGCTCTCAAATCCATTAAATCAGCTTCCAACACATCGTCGAAATTACGCACGTCATAGCATCTTCTGAAAAGAACGATAACTTATGGGTCCATGTGAATTATTGGCACCTTGACTCTCTAGCCAATCGATTGAGTTCGATCACAAACATTTATTTTTCACAGCACTTGCGAGTTTGTTATCACCCGCGTATGCAACTAGTCACTTCATTTCGTAGAAAAGTTTTTGCAAAGTATTATGCGTTATTCTTTTTTTTTCTTCTTCTTGGACTTCAATCTAATGGCTTTTTTAATGTGAGGAAAAAACTTCTCAAATGTACCCTTGCTACACATGCAGCATGCTGTCAATAAAGCGACTGTTCACTAATCTGGCGGTATTTTTCTGGCAGGAATATGACACGAGAAAACAAGCTGAGCCAACGCCCAATCGGCTTAAGACATTCGCTCTCCTTCTCCATGGCGTAGGCAAGATCATGCTGATGCAAGAACGTGCTTTATTTAAGGGATTCATAACCCCATCATTGTGCTCAATGAGCTTCAATAGCTTTGTTCCAGAACTGCAAAATTTTGTATGCAGATACATGCATATGAAATGTTAGTAAGTCGATCAAAGTTTTGAGGGCACTGTTTTTGCTTTCTCCTCGAGTTTTACTTTTTTGTATCTTCGACTTAGTTACTTTTTCGCTTATAATAAGTATGAAAAGTCGACTTAACAAGAATTCTAACGTACAATAGGGTAAGAATTTATTTATTAAAAGCGTGACATTAATTATAAAAGCAGGTAAAATTTTGAATGAAAAATTCTACACAACTTTTATTTCATACAACTTTAATTCTGCACAGGTTTTAACCTTGTAAATTTTTTTCTTACAGAGTTTAAGAGTGGATCGCGTCAGCAGCACACAAATAATCTTTTTTAAAGTGATGAAGACTCAAGTGATTATCTCATGTTCATACAGAGAATCAAAAATTTTTTTAAAGGGATAAAAACAAAAGACAGTATTTTAAATTGCGTGACTAATTATTTCTTTTATCTCAATTAATAAGGTTACATATTTTGTTTAACAATATTTTTTGCCTGTAATAATATATTTTTCACTAAAAAAATGTAAATAAATATTTTTTCTTACAATAATACCTGTTATTTATGGCTTACTTATTTTTAACACAGTACCTTACCAATCAATAGAGCAAGCTCATAAATTGAAGGTTAGAGATTGTTAGGATAACATGTTAAAAAAAAGATATGCAAATGGATTTCAATAATAACAAAAAATTTTAATTTGATATATATATATATGTGTATATATATTTGTAGCTTCAAAAAATACAAAAATTTTTCATAGTCCTAGCAAGAACCAATTATTGGTGGTTTTAATGAGTATGTGATTCCCATTTTACTTTGGATGGTAGCAAATTTTTTTGATGGTAGTAACTTCCCTTGACTTTTGGTTGGAATGTCTTCAGGTGCTTTTCTATAAAAGGGTTTTGGCTATTTTTATCTTTCTGTTTCTTACTGAGGTTCTCGTATTTTGGTCTGCTATAGTACGAACACATGTTTTTTTATGGTAACAGCTCGATTATCACAGGATAACTTAAGCTATACGCAAATTTTCATTAGCTTATAAGAAGACACTAGTTTGTACGTAGTAAGCTGCAAAATGTACTTTAATTTTTATTTTATCTTAAATTTTATACTTGCCTTCTTCTTTGACAACACACAGTCATCATTTTTGGCATCAATTTTATTACCAGTTTCAGAGTCACTGTCAGTATAAGCAGTAGTCGGTCCGTTATCAATATTCCAACTGCGAGGCATTTTAGAAATTTTCTTCTTATAACTATTAGGTACGTCTATAAAACATTCCATGTCAAGTTCAATGCTGCTTTTTACCAAAGAGCACGGAAATGATTTAATTTGATGAGCTTAACTAAGAAGGAAGAATTTCTTTCTATGTAGACTTTTTTGTGCCTCACGAGAACCATACATTAACGCCTTTGTTGTATATCCCATACAAAGAATGAGATGTGATGGCATTATATACTGCTAAATGTTAATCACAGCACACTCTATGATAGATTACAAATGCGTGGCTGTATTATTTTAATAAACGTGAATTAAGTGTGCATTTTTTTCCACAGTGTACAAGTGCTGCTGCAATTTTTTAATGGAACAATCATCCTCGAATCAGCAAAGTATATGCGTTTTCTTTGACTGATAATCGTTATTTTGGCACATTTTCATAGGTAAGGTAGAAAAATTTTACAGGGGCTACACAATCCCATGACTGACGGCTGGCATTATGAGAGAACCACAGTTATTTGTAGTTATATTAAGTTTTTCTTGTATATTATCTTCAGAATCAACGACATCTTCCCACTCTATAGCAAAATAAGATTCTCCATTCGTTTGACACTGTGGGTGACACGTGAACTTATACGCACCGTCGTAATGCAGACATGTAGTTGCTAATGTTAGTAGTTTAAACTCTGGATAATCAACTATGTCATTAACTTACAAATCTAACTTTTCGAGCCACCTTTTCTTTAAATTATCAAAAAACAAGAATCTTCTTAGCATCCTTGAGATTTTTTCGTATTACAGTCCCAACTTCTGTATAGTTTATATTACCAGATTTTCAATTTTTTAAATCAGATTATCTTTTGCAATGACATTAAACTGGCGAATTTTGAGTCTGTCGGGCGCACTTAAGTAAGGCATGAGCCATTCAATTCAAGTCAATGTGATTTTAAAGCATTATTAACAATTATTTGTACGGCTGCATTTAAGCCGTTTCTTGATTCTGTTAAAATTAATTCATGCTTTCAATTTACTACAACCTTACGATAGTCCTTAGCAAAGCCGAAAATCATGCTTAGAAACATCAGAATCAGAATCACCTTTATCATTCGCTAATTTGTTGGCTTCTGTAATATCTAGCTATCCTGCAATTTCTATCATTAAACTCTGACCTGAATAGTGCGAAATCCAACTTTTTAATTAACTTGTTATACCAATATGTTTGCACTTGTCTATTTCAAGGACATTAAGTTTATAGCGAGTTTTTCCAAGCAAATGACAATATTATCAATAACTAATTTTATTTGCGTTCCTGCCGTATTACTGTTTAATGTAACACGTCCACAAATATGTAGAGTACTTTGTAAGGGTAGGAGACGTAAATCTTGATGTTGAATTAAGATGCGACTTTTATCACTATTGTTGAATTCTTGTAAAATGTATGGCTAATGTGCATGAATTTTATAGTGTGCAATTAATTTGTCAACTGTAACACCTGACTGAATGTTAAGAATCTTTTTAATCCTTAAAACAGCAGAAAAATATGCAAGTAAGCTTTACCCAATATTCACTTTTAAGCCTTGGCTTTTTGAAAACTGTACATTTTGACGTGTTGATGCTTTGGTTGCTCGTTAATAACTGATTTGTTTTTCCCATATTATCCCATACATCAATACTCTGTTTGTATGCAACCCAATGAGTACCAGGGCGTTTTTTATTAACTAGATTAACAATAGCTAATTAATTTTTATGTGGACTACTGAATAGCATATCGTTGCTCATTAATACTCCTTAAAAGGTGGTATCTTTGAAATTTTTTGCACATTTCATGATGACTTTATTTGTGAAAGCTCAATTAGGCAGTTTTACTTCGAACATTTTTTTTAAATCTCCTTTCTGGTTTTAAGTACAAACCTAAACCTCTTTTATATGGTTTTAGAAACAGGCCTTAACCAAATAAAATAGATTTCATTTTTTAATTGTGTCTCGCATTCTTTTTAAGCTGTTTCCTGGCTTAGTTTGCTTGACTTATTGATATATATACACCACTCGCACCATTAGCAAAAGCCCCTATAGCGGTTAGACCTGCAAATGTGGGTACAATGTATGGTAAAAGGCCTTCAATCATTAGAGGTTCGTGTGACATGTGTGGTGTCTTAATATTTTTCTCACTACTGACTTTTTTCATGACTGCTCGAGTTTTTTTCAAAGCAGAACTTGCATTTTTTCGAACACACTAAGCCTTTTCACAAATACTTGAATACTTAGCTCTAAAGCGTTGCCAAGCCTTTTCCGAAAAAGGTTTATCTGCTACCTTTGTAGTCATAATGTCGTCAGAATTTTCAGAATAAACTACATCGTGTTGTTAACAAGATTAATCCTATAGATTAATGTCCGTATCTCCACGGGCTCATCTCTTAGATAATTTAGTGGCCCGGTCCACAATACTGATATCCTGGTACGTGCAGTTCTAATGGCAGTTTTTTTATGGCTGTCTTCATAACACCACGACCTTTTCGTCGATGAATGATCATCACTTCTTGAGTGTGAAACGTCAACTGAGCTTGTAAACATTAGTAGCACGCTATGTATGTTAAAAAAAATAAAATAAAATAAATGTTAAAAAAAACATGCTGATTACACTCTCACTTACAGCCTCAGTTGAGTCAGCACATACTTAACATGAGCTTTGTGGAACAGAATACTAAACTTCCCATTGTTAATTTTGATGATATTGTTGAACGAGATAAGAAAATAAAACGCCCCGCTGACTTGCTACTCAATTCTATAAGAGCTGTTTTTGCGGTCTATCGAATTATGGAAAAATGAGTAGCTTATTATCTCTTACTACTCACACCAATGGATTGAGATTTGAAAATATTTATTTGTACTCAAAATCTTTGAATCAACCCAAGTAGATATTCCTAAAAGTACTATTAGATCCCATTGATGGCATAAAATATTTTTCATTTCACGAGCATGAATCATTCATATAACCGGATAAGGTACTATCCAACTCCATAATAATATTCGATGACATTACCTGTAAAAAACAAGATTATGTAAGAGCCTTTTTTTGCATGAGGCGTCCCAAAAATTTTGACTGCTTCCTTCTTTGCCAAACTTATGCTCAAGTTCCGAAGCGAGATAACTTAAGCCTTTTAGTAACATTTCGACAAGATGATATCAATTTCTAACATATTTATAATAATCATGTCAATACCGATATGGTGTATGATAAATTCAAAAAATTATGTGTCAAATGTTCATGAGTAGGGAAACATGGATTTCTTATAAAAGATAAGGAAACAGATGTACATAATTTTAGATAGAGAAGAGGATTTGACTGCTTAACAATGAATATTACTCATTTACATAAAGTATGCATCAGTCTTTTGTAAACTACCAAGCGGTAAACGTGGATGCATTTCATAAGAGAAAACACGTTCTTAAACGTATTGAAGAAGCGAGAGGAGTTGTTCAACGTAAACACCAATTGTTAAAGTTGGTAAAAGAAAATTTTGAGAAACAAGTTAGTGAGACTTAAGCCTATTACTGATCCGCTGAATAAAATCATCTACAAAACAAATGAGGAAAAAAATGTACGGCAAAGCCTTAAATCTTAATCCGAAGAGCTTTTTAAGCCTTTAAACCCCTTAAACAAACAAAAATATTGACACATCAATGTTTTAGTCAGCTAATAATCACAGTGTTGATGAAAATACGTTTACATCCAATAGTGTTATCAAAAACTATGATACTGATGATGAAAAAAGTAGTTATGATAATGATTTAACTCATAATATTAATAAAACTTTAAAAATGAAGTTTTATTTAAAAATACATAATAAAAATAAGCCAGAATTTAATTAAATTTATGAGATAAGAAGAGAAAAAAATCGACAGTATGTACATGCTGATTCGACCGTTTATTTTGAAAATAATCAAATTCAAATTAAAAATCCAAGGTATCGAATGACTGACGGGTTGATGGAGTTAGTCATTGAAAATAATCCTGATAAAGAATAAATGACACTAGGTGGTTTAGCACAATACAAATATATCTTAGAATTTAAAGTGCGCCCAAAAGAAAATTTGATAAAAATGAGACTATTTGTCCATACAACAGTAAAAAGTTTAGTGGTATTATTGATCCATTGTTAAATCTTATTCATGTAAAGAAAAAAGGTGCATCCATACCCTTATTTAACATTGCTTAACTAACAACGCAAATAGACTATGTTTACTGGAACAACCCTAATGAACTAGTAAATTGACTAAGATTGCTAGTGGCAGAAAGATCAGCAGCTTATCCTAGTTATTCTGATGAAATAAATTCAATTATTAAGGAGCTTTGTAAGGCTTACATTATATAGAAGGTTTGCTTATGAAATTTAATGTCAGTATTTAAATAAGCAATTTTGCATCAGCTGTCAAACCTAATAATGTTATAAATCTTACTACTTTACAGAAAGAAAAAAGTCTCATTTGAGATGAAAAAGAAAAAATTAATCTACTTGTTATCAATTTGAGTAATGTATTCTCAGAAAAATTACTAAATTTGCAGTGTGAAATAAATTCAATGTAGGAGATTTTGACCAAGATTTCTAATAGAACTCCAGAAGATAGTAAGAAAGGATGAAAGTAGTAGTGGAAAAGCTTTATACATCTGCGAGAAGCAACCACCTCCACCGAAAGTTTAATGTCCAGGGCTTGGACAAAACATGGCAATCGAATTTTGTGGAGATGATACCTTATTCAAGTGAAAATAAAGGTCACAGATATTTGCTGACAGTCATACATGTAATTTCAAAGTATGCATTGGACGCAATCGTGCCAGTAATAAATTAAACTGGTACATACGAGGTGTGATCAAAAAGTTAGGTGACTTTTCATTTTTATAAAAAAATATTTATTCATTAATTTAAAACTATGTTATTCCCCTCAAAATAATCCCCCTCAGATACAATGCACTTGTGCCAACGCTTTTTCCAGTCATGAAAACACTTCTGAAACGCTATTTTGGGTATTGCTTCGAACTCCTCCAGCGATGTAGCCTTAATCTCCTTAATCATGGCAAATTTTCGTCCTCTCATGGGCTTTTTCAATTTTGGGAAGAGGAAAAAGTCGCTGGGGGCCAAGTCTGGTGCATATGGTAGCTGAGGCATGATGGAAGTACTGTTTTTGCCCAAAAAACTACTAACTAATAAAACTAATAACGACTTGGGCGCAGGTACATTATCATGGTGTTTGCGGATACACGTCTCATACCCAAAACATCTGTCAAAGTTGATTGGCATGAGCCAAACGATATGTCAAGATCATCAGCTATTTCTCTAATCGTGATTTAACGATCTTTGAGCACCATTTCTTTCACTTTCTGAACATTTTTGTCGGTGTTTGGCGTGCTGGGTTGCCCAGAGTGAGGTTTATCATTAACATTTTTTCGGCCCTCTTGGAATAACTTATACAACTTATAAACACTTTTTTTTGCTCGTAGTTGACTCACCGTAGGCCACTGTCAACATTTCAAGAGTTTTTGAGCACTTAATACCATTTTTTACACAAAAATTAATACAAACTCTTTGCTCTAACCTTTAAGTGTCTCACATAAAAATAACACATGCTATATAGTCAAAACTATGAACATATGATCGTGACTAGTGTACCAACATAATAAAAAAAAATTTTAACTTAGAGTGTAAAGAGCGCGTGAAATTAAAAAAGTCACCTTACTTTTTGATCACGCCTCGTATGTGACAGCAACTATGAAAACTATAATAACAAAAGGAAGAGTTCCAATAAATTAGCAAACCGATCGTGGTAAAGAGTTTAACCACGCAAATTTTGAAGGTCTCATGAAAAACTAAAAAATTAAATTATACTCCAGGTAAATTAATTTTGAGGCGACTATGTGTAAACGATTTAAGCGTACCCTAAAGCATACTATGTACAAAAAGTTTAGTGTAAGAGGTAATTACAAGTGGCTAAATATTTTATACCAGCTGATCACTTCTTACAATAATCAAAAATACCGAACGATTGGTGTAAAGCCAAAAGATGTTTCAGTAGTAAATAAAGATAATTTTTACGAAAATTTATGTATTTGAAAAAAAAAGACAAAATCAAAGATGAAAGTTGGCAATAAAGTACGTCTGAGTAATACGAAGCAAGTCATTAAAAAAGATTATACGCCTTACTGGTCCACAAAAATTTTTACTGTTACCCTAATAGCACAAACAAAGCTATTTACGTACTATTTAGACGATTATCAGCAGCAACCAATCTCTAGTTGCTTTTACGAGTAAGAACTAAAGGAAACTCAGTATCCTCATATATATCTTGTTGAGAAAATTCTACGCCAACAAAAAAATCGAATTTTCGGTAAATGGTTGGGTTTTAACAATATTGAGAATAGTTGAATTTCAAAAAATCAATTGTAATTAAAAAAAAAGAGATGTTTAGAAGATATATGGTTAATGCATGGAAAAAAATTAAGGAAAATAATAATATTTGAGTTGTGAAGAATAGGATTGATTAAGGAAATTGTTTATGAAAAAATAAATACAATACATGGTAATTTTTTTGTTGTTTCCACAAAAACTATTATTAATCTGATAACCGTTATAAGTTATTGAGAGCCTTATTTTCTGTATAGAATCAAATGAATTATTAAACAGTACTCCATTATCAACAGTATTTTTTGACACTGCAGTAGGTAAAAATATTTAAAACTCGTGATTGAATTTCAACAACTGCCTTCATTATATATGTAGAGTTAAATTCCTCTAATTTGGTAACCATATAGCTGTGGTTTACTGTCATTTTGGTAATTGTCTAGCATGGTAGAAAGTTTCCAGAAGCAACGTTATTTAAAGTTGTGAGATCAGGCATCTTTAACAAGCAAATAAGAAATATTTTATAAGTTTTGATATTAATAAGAAAATAAAAAAAAAAATAAAAAAAATGTAACAAAATATGGGGGTGAAAATGAAAAATTTATATTTACCTCATAATTGTGTTTTACCCTATTACTCAATAAGAGTTTTTCGAAATTGTCCGTCTTCACACTCGTCCTCTTGTGAGGTAATTGTTGGTCAATTACCTTAGCTTAAAATACAAAGCGGTCGGTGACTTGATGTCACTGTCTGACAACTCGAAACAAACTGGCCTGCAGTTGTTGGTGCGATTTTTCGTAGTAGATTTCTGCTACTACATAATACCTTAGAGTTACCACTCTACTTCAGTAATTTTCCCCCTACTTATTCTTTATAATTCCCACGATTTTCTTATTTTTAAGCGGCATGTTATACTTATCATCTTTGTTATAGTTAAATGTATCGAATTTCTGAATGTCAATTTTCATAAATTCATGAATATCGTGGTTTTTAACTTTTATATATTAAACTGTCTATATTAGTATACAACAGCTTACAACCATTTTTTAGTTTGGTAATCATATAATCATGATAAAAAGTTTATACAAGCATCTTAGACAAGTCCAATACACTAAGCCCAATATATATGGGCTTTCTCATCATTACTTTCATACAAAATTTAACTTGCTATAAAATGAAATTAAATCGCTACAAAATTTTCATGAAAATTATCACAGCTATGAAAGTTGGGGCTAGCAATATATGCACCATAAAGCTCATCCCAGTAGTCTAAGAACTTAACATTGATTCGCTTTCTTTTATTCTCTATTATCTTTCCACCAATAGCGTTGTTAAAAAGTTGAAAAACCTTTTTTTTCAAACTCATTTTGAGCTTTTTTCTTCTATAACTATTCAGGTCTTTATTTTCTTTCAGCCATTTATTTTGGTAGAGCTTTAGAGCCCGATACATTCTTTTTACTCTTAATCTATGATTTTCAGCTTGTTTAAGTGCTTAATAATAAGGTACATATTTATGCTTATTGTGTAATGTATTCATTTTTTTTAGGTTCTAAATTTGTATCTTAAATGTGTTTAGAGAACAGGCGTAAGTCTTTGTGACCCACTCGAATCCACCATAAAAAAGTCGTTGAGTCATAGCCCAACCAAATAAGTTGTTCACATCCAAATAGATTACATATTTTTCAACATCATTTTTTCTGTCATCTTCCATACAATGGTTATTTCCTTCAGCAAATCTGTTGCAGTACTGACTTATTTCTGCTCTTATGCCTTTTTCAATGAACATAAACACGTCAATGTTAGTAATGAGTTCTAGTAAAGTCTGTAAAAAAGTAATAAGTTTATTATTCAATGCTCTAATGGAACTTCTTCCTTTATATTTTTATACTTACTTTGGTTTTTTTAAACATAGCATTCTAATTGAAGCATGGTGTTGTAAAATAGTGAGCAGCATCAAATGTGTATACCTCTAGACAATGACTTTAAAAAATCTCAAACACTTCTGCTAATAAAAGCACATCTGTCTTGAGGTATAAATCTGAATACTGTACAAACTTTACTATATTACATACTTTGCATATTGTTTGAGCATGTAAATAATTATTCATTTATGTGTATTTATTAGTACTTATTTGTGCATCACATTATTTCCTATAAAAATCATTTTTCGATGAAAGCATAGTTTCTTGGAGTTCTTAAATGATATTACATAATCATATGGAAACACACCCTATTTTTTGTAATTTGATTTAATCTATGGTGTATGCATCGTCTTAAAAAAAAGCAGTCTCTAAAATACTATCCTGTTCTAAATAGGATACCAACTTATCTAGCGATGTAGGTAAAAATTGATTCAATTAAACGTAAATTAATTCTCGTTCCTTCAACATATTTTATGGAAGAAGCATGTTTCTCTTTTGTATGAGGTATTACTTCCACTCTTTTAGAAAAACAAGTATCAAGTTCTTGTATAAATAAATGCGTATTATAACCTCTTAGGTTGTGAAAATCTATGGGTATTTTTCGCGAGTCTTGGTATTTAAGATTACGTTCAATATGTGCAGAGCGTCGATATCTAAGATTAAAAACAAAATGTATAATTACGTTTGAAAAGACAATAATATTTGTCAAGGAAGTGTAACAAAAAATATTTACTTCCTAGTAAAATGGGAACGATCATGAATTTGCTCATAATTTTTTAGCATATTTCTCATTTTTATGACATTTGTCAGCGTTGAAAAAATTAAAATATCTTGTTTTAGTTAATCATGTCATTGGCACCAAATTATTTCACATGATTCGCAAATTAAAAGCAAAATCTTGCATTTCTTTAACAAACCAGGTGGCTTGATTTCCAAAGCTTTCAAATTTTTTTCTGTAGAAAGCGTATTTAGTGTCGTTAAAACTACACATTACGTAGCATTGAACCCTTACTTCTTTCTAGTGTTGTATTGCTCTCTCACTACTGTGTACAGATTTTAATCAATTCTTAAAGTCTGCATATTCTACAAATGGCATTTAATTTTTATTGTGATGATTTTAAAATTTCAAAATATCATTACCACATTTTGGCAAGCTAACTTCGCATATATTGACTTTAGCACACTCAAATTGTTACGTCCAAACTTTTATAAGTGAAGGGTGAAACTCGTAGATTTATTCTACAAACAAATAAATTTCATTTTTGTTCATTAGGAACCAGCCATCAGCCTAAAGGCCTTATTTGCTTTTACTTATAGTATACTTTTCGTTAAAATCGTCGACTCGGCATTAAGTTATTAGGCTTCCCCGAGTGATATGTATGGAGTGGTGTACGCTGAGCTGACGTTGACTTACTGTTAGAGCTTATGTTTTATGTCTTACGGTGTAGCGTATCTTATTCGTCTTTTTATCTCACGTCCTTATGAAGATCTTTGTCATACAGTGTCTATTTTATGTTTCCTCGGTATTCAATTCATTCATTAGGGTAAAAGTATGTATCAATCAATTAAAATTATTAGATCTTGTTCTATATAATTAAGTAATTGGAATGTTCTTGAATGAGGAAAATGAATTTAGTCAACAATCGAGTTATGTCATATGTGATGATTAAATAAATTGAGAAAAGCCAGAAATAGTTAATTTTACAAATAGTATAAATAATATAGTTTCAGATTCACAAAAACACTGCTTATACAATTTATAGATTCCCTAACTTAACTTACTTTTATGATCGTTGCATGCGCGCACGCAGCCGAAAGATCTTACAAGGTTGACCACAACGATATTCCTAATCCTACACAAGGGTATTCGTGACAATGACAATAATAAGGTTTCTGCTTTTAACGTCAGAACCTAAGTCGATGGTCTGCTCTTTCTTGTTCCACCTTTATTTACTTTTAAGCGAGTGTACAGTAAACTGGCTTGCTCGATCTTTTTTCACACAGCTTAGTCACCGAACTTAGTCTTACATTTGCGTGAAATGCACACTTTTAACACGTAACTAAATCACTTAACTGAGTCTTACATCTGCTTAATAGATGCAACAGAACTCACCCTCTAACCCTTACAGTTACTTTAGAGCACTTGATGAAAGAGAAAAGGAGAATAATGTTACGTACGAAGAGTTTTTATACTCTTACGTTTAAGAAGGATGCGTCAAGCTGGGGATCTGAACGACCAATCAAAGCTTAACCTTATTATCCTTGACTAACGGGAGCACAGTCGTGGTGCAATAATTTCACAGTAGTTGATGGTTAAAACTGCTGATCCCTCAAATTTCACATTAAGTACAAGTTGCTGTTGAAATTGTGTATGATATTTCTTGTTTACATCCGCAGAAGTAAATGTTGAAATTGTTGATTAATCACATTATTAGGTGTACTTGTCTGAATTAATTTTGTAAGATGAGCGCTTTATAATATTGTTTGAGGTTGCATGAGTAGTTCGAGTTTTGTGACGGTAGCTTGTTTCAAAAGAAGTAAGTTATATGTCATGCAATTGCAGAAGCAGATATACCGCTTGAT
The DNA here is from genome assembly GCF_036245765.1 of Copidosoma floridanum. Classification (NCBI taxonomy): domain Eukaryota; kingdom Metazoa; phylum Arthropoda; class Insecta; order Hymenoptera; family Encyrtidae; genus Copidosoma; species Copidosoma floridanum. The sequence continues at coordinate 6,971,649 of NW_028321903.1, read as the reverse complement.
GGTTCAAGATCACTGAGCTTTTACTTTTTATAATTTAAGAACAAATCTCTTTGTTTCAAAGTAACAAATATTAAGTATATCACATGGGACGTCACACACTGTTTGTACTATAAGTTTTTCATTAGTTTTGAAGAAATGCAGGCAACGATCGTAAGTGTGTGTTTTACGTTTATATTTAGTAAGAGAGCTTTTAACAAACTGATATGAATCTTTAACCCACACATAATGGCAATAGTATTCATTATTTTTTGTACAACTAACCCTGCTCTCTAAGCTATCATCTGACTCTGCATCTCCTTCTTCGTATGCCTCTACCAAGAATGCTTCTTTTATAATCTTATTATAAGTGCGGTTAAGACCCTCATTCATCTCCTTACTCTCTTCCTTAGCATCTTCTTCTGCATCATTTTATATGACCTCTCTTAACATCTTAGAATTGTTGAAATCATCATGATGTTTATTGTAAAATTTTTTTGGTTTTTATTTGCTTTTCTCTTATCGTCCATTTCTATATACTAATTTTCAATGAGTAAAAAGTTTACATGTTGGGTACTTTTTTCAGCTGCCCAGTATTTTTTCTCTTTTCTAAAAAATATACATTAACTGAAACATCGTTTTGTTTTTAAATATTAGTACTTACTTAGGTTGCACTGGAAATGTTATCTTAGTTAAATTTGAGTAATTATTATATTTTTAATAATTTAAGACTTAATACGCATTCTTAGATACAGCATGTTGTGCCAACAAATGGCCTATTTAAAACATTTGTGATCGAAATTCTTAACATTAACGACACATTTTTTTTTAATAATAAAATTAGAAAGTTGTATATAAGATAAGCCATTCATAGACCTATGTTAATTTATTTTTACTACTAAATTTAAAACAGAGTGCAGAGTCCACCCAGAATCTCATTCTTGGAATCCATCAATGTCGATATCATTAGGAGCCTGAACACTATTTTCGAACCATTCATGCAAATCAGTTGAATGAAAAATACATTTTGACTCAGTATTCAAGTATTTAACTTCAGTAGTCTCCATATCATTTTTCACGAAGACAAATTCTGCTGCTAAAACTGTTTTAATTTCAAAGCATGCTGCTCATTTAAAATTTCTGGCACTTTTAAAACAAACTCTTGTACTTAACTAACTACTATTACTTACTATTTAGTAACGTAGATAAAAGTGCTACTTTGTGATGGTACAATAAAAAACTATAATACACGTATATGGTATAAAGAGAGGTTGTAAGAAAACATTAGTATCAGTTGGGTGTTATTTGTACTATCTTGAAGATGGCTAAATACCTGATTGATATTCAAAGCTTTAAGACTGTATTTGACGAACTCATTTAAAAAGAGATAGTTATTCTACTTTTAGAGGAAGAATAATTAATACTATCAATATTTTTTCTTAAGCCCCCCCTGGGGTCTGCTAAGGTCTGAAAATAAACATGAAAATCGATGGTTAGAACGTAATTACCACGGTCTTCTTTGGGCTTTCAGAGAAGTGCCCTATAAACATTCAATTGTCATTCTTTAGTCTTATATTAAAGAGGATGACGTTATTTATGTTACAGGACTTGGAAAAATTAGATAACTTCATCGAGTACGCCAATGATTCGTATATGATTAGCCTATTCTGCTTTGAAGAGTGGTACAGCTATAAATTAATTCTATTAAAAAAAACATGAGGCTGAACAGATAAGCTATCCTTGATATAGAGTTGATGTACAGTGATTAAAAATAAAAAAATGAAAACTATTTCAAGCAATCTTTTTTACTCTCGTATTTTTGAAAGTTCCATCGATTATACGAGAAAATATATTTTTACAATAAGAGTACTGCGGCAGCAGCATTACTGCAAGCATAAAAGAACAAAAGCGTAAAAAAAGCACGTGTTGTAAAGAATAAAAGTGATCCTGTTGGCATGTTGAGTACTTTAGGACCAGTGCTTACCAATATTTATAACCTTATAAAAACAATTATGTTGTGAAAAAACAATCAACATCCGCTTGCAAATGACCAATTAAACTTGTACTCCCGTACTAGACGTCGACATACATACAAAGCTAAGATTGTAGAAGTAAAAGCGTTGTATGTAAGATCAAGCATAGTTATCAGTTTTTCTCACACCAGAAATCTTCCAAAAGACCACTAGTTTTCTCCTGACTTTCCAACAGTGTGAATGCATATTTCTTATCTACCAGCTCATAAAGTATTTGTAAGACAGTGTTATGTATTGCAAATTAAAAAAGTGCTAAATTACTGATAATAAAATTTCCCCCTTTTTAATACCTCCAAAAAAAAAGAACCAGTTATTGTTACCAATTTACGAATACAATATGGACCAGGAAAGTTGGCTAAAGTTAAACCAGGTGACCACTTACCGATATATATTGAAGTAAAAAACCGGAAAACTACAACAAATGGTAGTTGTTCCAAAAATGTTACAAATGGTGAGTTACAGAAAAATAAAACTGAAGGAGTGAAAAGTAAAAGTGATTTTGTTATTGATGGTGACAGAAACTGGATATCAACAGTGAGAGTGATTATGATATTGATAGTGATAGTGACACAACAGCTAGCCTAAATTAAAAAAAAAAAAAAGTGATGATGTCTGTCATGATGTAGATTGCGTTTGTGATAAAAATATTTAAATTAGTAATAGAAACGATGATACTAACACTAAGATAATTGTTGATTATATTGTTTTGGCAGAAAAACTGTTATTAGTGCTAGAGACGGAGATGGAGATAGCAATACGGATACAGGAGTTGTAGACTATGATAGTAATAGAAATATTTTCATTAACAATGGAGACAGTAATTAAAGTATTTATGACAGTAGAAGTGGAAGTCCACTTTTTGTAGTGGATGAACAAAACATTAAGAAGAATGGATTAATTAAAAAAGTAGCAGTAATAAAATATAATTCGGATGATAAAAAAAGCTACATTTTAGTGGATATGAAGAAGATATTAAAAATGTATTGACACCACTTGAAAAGAAAGAAGATACAGATTTTTTAGGATTTAAAAATAACACTAATAAATGTAGTACGTGTTATGTAAGAAAAAACGTAATTGGTTACAAAGATAAAAAAGTGTTAAGATCTGATAAGTGTTAAATATGCAAGAAATTATATTATAGACGGCATTAAACCCCTAAATACAAGTGGTAATTTTATAGTGTATTGGGTGGTCTTATTTGTAATGAGTGTGTTTCTGTTATTTGAGAATAATGATTGTAAGTAATTATTTAATATTATTGAATATATAAAATTTATAAGTTTCTTAAAGATATGTACAGTTATGATGTTACGTGATCATCACGTTACAAAGCTACTGTGTACTTCGTGGCTCTTGAAAGTGTCGAGTGACAATCAAAGCGAGCCGCAAAGCCTAAACACGTAAAGTTAGCAAGTACCAGCCCCATAGCTTATAAGACAAAGAAATTTTAACTAATGCTTCGCACGAGGAGCATTCGTTTGCGAGGCGTTTGCATTAGTAGCCTGCTGTTGCTCATCGAGAGCAGTACTTAATTATACAAGTAACTTGTTAAACACTTTTGTTAAGAAATGACTTACGGTTCTTTTATCTTCTTTATCACTTCGTACAATTAATTGTATCCAAACCAAATAGAAAATGAATGAATTGTCAACAAATCAAATAAAGTAACAGTGATTGAAACTATTCAACTTATTTACCTAAAGAGGCTACAAAGAGAGAACAAGCCACCGGACGTCTAATTGATACCAACGAAGAGTATTATACCCGATTGAAAAAAGTGTTCATGGGCTTTAGATTCTGAAAAAATTATATGCTTCTGAATGTTGATTCACAGATTTAAAAATTCAAAATGTTGGATCCAATATGGCGGCCATCTTTCCAAAAGTCATCGAACTATAAAAATAAAAAGTACTATGGTTTTCTCAATAAAACTCCCAAAAGAAAATTATTCCTATCACAATTATGTTAATACTTTTTTTTCGAGAAAAAAGTTCTTGAATTTTTGAAAATTTTTTCGCGTAATAAAATACATATTTTGATCTAATTTATTAAGTAAACGTCATTTAAAGGTGTTTATGAGGCACTGATGTATTTGATCAGACATCTCATGAATTCAAAGTCAAATATTCCAAGAAAGTTAAATAAACAATGTTGGGGTACCATTGTATTAAATTCATAATTTTGAATTTTTAAACATATAGCCTTTGATTTGTTATCACCTATACTGAGTTTCAGATTTACCAAATGTAATATATCCCACTGACATATCGGGGTGCATTGGAGTTCTACCTGTATCTAGTTCCACCTGTACTGAGCTCTACATACCCCACTGAGTGGTCCGAAAGCACTTAATTTCTACCCATACCAAGTTTCATCTTTACCGAGTTCTACTGTTAAGGGGTGCGAATAATGTGGATTTGCAATGTGGAGACTTCATCCTTGACCAAGCCTAGGCAGCCCAGATACCCACGGCGACGCTCCCTGCAATATGTATTTACGCGGGTCTCGTATGTCGAGACACCGCAGGGGCCAATATCGTGGCTAGAGGTGTTTTCGCTTCTCGCGACGACTTTAACACGACACAAGGGGGAAATCAGGCACACAACAAATAAACACTCACAAGTAATATTTTATAAAAAGGGAGTTTATTCAAAAAAGGACTATGAAATAAAATATAATTAGTACTCGCGGGTGTAGGGATGTGAGTGTGTACGTGTTCTCACACGTCGAGCATGATTACTCGACGTGCTCGTGGCGCAAAATTGCAAACTGGGCAGACCTACGTGGGCTGCTCGAGGGCCAATGCTCTTTACAATTTACGGTCACCTGAGGACCGGTACTCACGGTTGCAAGTGATGACGTCCCTTATGGTCTTGATAAAGCTGTAACGTATTTTGTGGGGCTAGTAGGCATCCCTACTGACAGTGTCTGAAGGTTGAGGTCGTTGTTCACCTCGTGAGGATCTCCTTTCTGAGGGGCCTTCCATCCCTCGTGAAAAACGTGATCGCCTGCTTTTACAGCAGCCTACTGCACACACTTTTGTCATTCTAGACGTGGCACTCAAAGGCATCAAAGGTCACAGCTACACAATTCCACCTAAACGCCTCAAATTGGGCAAAACTACTTCACCACTAAAAACAACAACAAAGTTCACGAAACCGCTTCACGCACGCTCGAGAGCCCAAGCTAATCTGCCCTCACCGCACTTCTTTTCCCTTTTCTCCCTTACCTCTTTTCTTCCTGTTTCCTTTAATTCTCTTCCCGCTTTTCCCCGCTTCCCTACTTGATCAAGCCTAACAGTGGAGCACCGTTATACTACATACCCTACCGACATATAGGGGCGCGTTGGAGTTCCACCTATACCGAGTTCTATATGTACTGAGTTTTATACACCCCATTGACATGTCATGGAGAACATGAAAGTTACACCTATCCTATTATTCACCATCCCGAGTTCTTATTCCGAGTTTTTCAAGTTTTGCTTGGTGAAAGGTGTTCATATGTTTCATAAGCTATATGGAACCCTCATATGCCTCCAGAAAGTCTCGACATAATTTTTTTTTGTGGTCGTTCATTAATTAAACATGATAAAGTGTATTTTGTTTTGCCTCATACAAATAAGTAAGCTTGGAAGGATTAAGCAGAAAATCGTATCAGGTCTATACATCTATTTTTATGTATTGACGCAAATGGCGGACCAAGACCCGTGTTAATTCTATGAAATGCATCAACCTATTAGCAAAGGTCCTATAATTGTCCACTGACTCTCTAAAAGCTCACTAGTATAAGCCAAATCACACGCTATCGCGTTGGCATCCAAAGACGTCACGTAATCTCTGCCAATGTAAGTAGCTGAGTCAGGGGAAATAGTACAATCCTCATGGGGCAAAGTTTACAGAAGCATAAAATTTCATATTTAAGTAATCATCTCGTGTATTTTATATACCTGCCTCGAGTACAAACTTTTTAAACTTAAACAATCATACCAGAAATAAGAAAAAAATATCCCAACGTTAATAAAGTTATTAACGTCATAGACAGCACTGAGCAATACTTCAAAACCAAATACCAAATGTGCAATTTAGTAAATCACTTAAAAACATTTAAATTCTAAGCTGAATAGTACTGCCATGCAACGGCTCACGGTAAACGCATTTGTAAGGGTTTCAAGGCCATTTTTAAAAGAAAAGCTACAAGAAGAAGTCTTCAAGCCTGACCAACCAAAGCCATATAAACGCCCAAAGCTCTATATATATAGGGAAAAAAAAATTTTCCTAACATGAAAATATTATTTTATACCAAACAAAAACATAAAAAAGTGCAAGGAAGACTGAAAAAGATTTTTTCTAATGCTCCTCCGGTCCCAAATATTCCTAATGGATACGCACTTATTGTAACTGCTAAGAAAATGACTCGTAAAAAGGTATTCAGACGCCAAAGACTGTATAACTACAATTCAATATTTAAAAAATTTGAGAAAGTATTACGATTTAATAAAAAGAATTTTAAATAAGAAATCAAATGTAATTTACAAAGAACTTATATTCATAAGAGGCTTAAAAACGCCAAAATCTATTATTATTTGAGTTAATTAAAAACAGTAGGAACTAAAAAATGTAAAATAAATTGTATTTAATTTTTATAACTTTTTTTCTGTTGCCCTCCCTAATTAAGCGTCGATAAATAATTATTAAGTCAGACATAATTACGAAGATTCAACATTTGTCATCTCAGTATTCTACAAAGTTTCTAAACAATACGAGTTTTCTGACCATAAGACAAAAATATCTATTATGTTACTCAAAAATATCTTTAAAAATTCAAGAACTCTTTTCTCAATAACAAAAATATAAATTAAGTAGTAAAAAATCTTGTCTTTAAAAAATTTTATTTCGAAAACAATAGTACTATTTTATTCTAATAAATAGATAAATTTTAAAATTATAGCCACCGAATTCAATCTGCTACTCAAAATTTATAAATCTGCAAATTATCATTTAAAGGCATTTAATTTTTTGTGATAACGATAATGATAATGGTGATGAGGATAATGATGAAGATAAAAATGATAATGATTATTAGAAAAATAATGATGATAATAATAATGATGATAATAATAATGATGATAATGACAATAGTAAAAATAATATTATTAATAATAATAATAATATTAAAAATGATAATAATAATAATCATAACAATAAGAATGATAATGATTATGATAAAGATAATAATGATGATGAAAAAAAAATTATAATTATAATAAAAATAATAGTGAAAATAATGATAATAATAACTATGATAATGATAATGATGATGCTAATGATAATAATAATAATAGCGATGATGGTCAAAATAATGATAATGCTAATGATAATAATAATAATTATAAAAATGCTCATGATAATCGTAATAATATAATAATCACAAAAATAATCGTAATGATAATGATAATGACGATGATTATGGTAATGTAGATGATGACGATGATAATAATGATGGCAATGATAATAATAAAAATAATAACAATGCTCATGATTATCGTAATAAGAACAATGATAATGATAATGATGAAAAAAATAATTATAATAACTATGATAATCGTGATAATAATGATAATAATGATGATGATGATATCATTGGTAATAATGATGATGATAATAATGGTAATAAAAATAATAATACTAACGATAATGATAACAATTGTGATGATAGTTGTCATAATAATAAAAATGATAATAATGATGATAATAATCATAATAATCATAATAATAGTCTTGATAACAATTATAATGACGATAATGATAATTATAATGGTACTAGTAATGATGATAAAAATAATGATGATGATCATAATAATTATGATGATGATGACAATGAGACAAGCGATGATAATGATAATGATAATAGATACAATAATAATTATGATGATAGTGATGATATTTATGACAATTACTATGAAAATAATGATTATTAAAAAAAATAAGAATTAATATAATGATAATTACAATAATGATGATAATAATGATTATGAAGAAGATGATGATGATCATGAACATGATAAAAATATTAATAATGATAATAATAATTATGTTTATAATAATGATTATAATAATAACAATGATAGTAAAAATAATAATAATGATGACAATCATAACGATGTTTGTCATAATGATAAAAATTATAATGGTGATGATAAAGACGGTTATAATAATAAATATAATAATCATTTTAATGATGTTAATGATAATGACGATTGTGAAAATAATAATGTTTATGTCGATAATAATGATATTAATAATAGTAATAATATCGATGGTCATGATGATAACAGTGATAGTAATAATAATTATTTAAAAAGAAAAAATGATAATAATCACAATGATTTTAATGACAAAGATGATAGTTAGACTGTTAAAATTGATAATAAAAATGAGACTGACAATAATAATACTTGTGATGATAATAATATTAATGATGATAATAATAATTATTATGCTTATAATGATAATTATAAATGTAAGAATAATAATAATAATGATACTGATGTTAATTTTATTAATAATAATGATAATAACAATAGTGATAGTAATTTAAATGATAATAACAAATATATTGACGATAATAATGATGATCATTATGATAATAATGGTAATTATGATAGTAATAATGATAAAAACAATAATTAAAAAAATAATGATGATAATAATAATAATAATAATAGCAATAATAATAACAACTATGATAATTATAATAATGATGATGATTATAACGACAACAATAAAAGAAAAAATAACAATAATGATGATAATTATAAATTTAATAATAATGATAATGATAATGATAATAGTGGTGATTATGATGCTAATGATAATAATAATAATATTTGTGAGAGTGATGATGATAAAAATAAAAACAATGATAGTAATGATAATCAAAATAAAAGAAATATTTATAATAATGTTAATGAAATAATAACAATAATAATGATGGTGATCACAATAATAAACATCATACTGATGATGACAATTATTAAAGACATGATGATGATGATTTTGATAGTGATAATAATGATAATGATGATGATGACAATGAAAAAGACGATGATTATCATAATGACTATCACGATAATAATAATGATGATAATAATAAAGAGGTTCATGATAATTATGACAATAATGTTGATGGTGGTCATAATGTTAGAAATCATAATGATAATAATTACAATAATAATCACGATGATAAATATTTTAATGATAATAATAAAAATGATAATGATAATAATGACGATGAAAAAAATATGAGAACGATAATCAAGATAACAATAATGCATATTATATAGATGAATACGATCATGCTTATGATAATCGTAACGATAATAATGACAATAATAATGATGATGATGAAAGTAATATAAATTATGATGTTGATAATAATGAAAATGATAATAATAAGGGTTAAGATGATAATATTGATGATAATAATAATGATGATGATAATAATGATAATAACAATAATAAGGTTAATGATAATAATGACAATAATGATAATAGTGGTCATGTCATAATGATGAAAGTCAGTTTTATGACAATAATGCTAATAATGATAATAATAAAAGTTATGATGATAATTATGATGATTATTATAATATTGATGACAATTTTGATAAAAATGATGACAATAATAAGAGAAAGTATGTTGATGTTGGTTATGATAATATTGATAATGATGATAAAATTAAACGTCATAAGTAGATCATAATAATAATGATAATAATAATAAAGATTATAATATTATCATAAAAAAAATAATAAAAATGGTGCTTATATTATAACGGATAGTCAAAATAATAAAACGATGATGATAATAATAATGATGATAGAGATTATGATGATGCTAATAATGATGATAATAATAAAGATGGTCATGATAATGATGACGCTAGTGAGAATAATAATAATGATAAAGCTTATGAAAATCGTTATGATGATGATAAGTATGATAATGATTACAATGATAAGGCATGATTAATTAATAATAATTCATTAAGGATGGCAATAAAAATGATGGTGATGATAATGATAGTAATTTAAATAATAATAATGTTCATAATAATAATAATAATAATAACAATAATTATGATAATAGGTATACTCATAATGGTTACAATCAAATAATAAATAGTATAATAATAATTATAATATTAACGATAACAGTTAGAATAACGATAATAATAATTAAAATAAAAATGACGATTATGATAATAATGATGATGGTTATGATGATAATAATGCTTATAATAAAAATAATAATTATAATGCTTATGATAATCGTAATGATTATAATAATCATAATAATAATGATAATAATGGTAATAATAATAACGATGTTATAGAGGATAATAACAATATTGACGATAGTCATTTTTAGAACAAAAATGATAATTATAATAATGATCCTATTAATAATAATAGTAATAGTTATGATGATGATCATGATCATAATGATGATAATAATTATCAAAATAATGACGATAATCATGCTAATAATAATAAAATAAATAACAATAATATTAATTAAAGTTATAATTATAATCCCAATAATAATGATTATAATGATGATGATGATAATGATAATGATCATAATAATAATGATAATAATAGTGATTACGATGATAGTGACAATGACAAAATCGATGATAGTTATAATGATTACAATGATAATGATAATGAAAATAATAATCATAGTCATGATGATATTGATGAAAATAATTATGATAATGATGACGATAAGAATAACAGTTATTATAATAATCAAGATAATAAAAATGCATATGATATAGATAAATATGATGATGCTTATGATAATTGCGACAATAGTAATTATGATGATAATGATGATGATAATAATGATTATAATAATGATAATGATGATGATAATAATGACAATAATAATGAAAACGATGATTATAATAATAATAATAATGATAACGATGATAATTATAATAAGCGTGATGATAATGACGATATAAATCATGATAACGATAATGATTAAAATAATGATAATAATGATATGGATAATAATAATCATAATAATAATTATAGTAAAAATAATAAGTATAATAATGTTAATGATAATAATGACAATTATGATGATGCTGGTCTTTCTAATAAGAATGGTACTGATGATAATAATTATTATAATAGTAAAAATGGTTATGATCGTGATTATAATTATTATTTTAATGATGATGATGATAATGACGATGATGAGGATAGTCATGTTGATGTTAATAATATTGGTACTTACAATAATGATAATATTAATGTTTATTATAATAATATTAATAGAAATAATGATAATAGTAATAGAAATAATTATTATAATATTCAAGATGTTAGTAATGATAATAATAATGATAATAATGATAATAATAAAAATAGTTAGAATGTTAAAATCTTACTAATGTATAAATCAAATTTGCTCAAACCGTTGTCATCGCTAACCGCGAAAACTACTAAACCGATTTTCCTAAAACCTTACACACTGATTCATGATACTTCCTCAATGGTTTTAATATAGTTTTTATTTTAAAAAACTAAATAACAATAGAAATAAATGAGCTTAAAGTTTTGTTAAAATACACCAGCTTTTCACTTAAGTTTAGTAAAATCTGCTAGGTGGTGTCGACATAAAATCAAGGCTACCTGCAACAGAATGACATAACTGTGGTTATAATACGCTGGAGCATCTCGGTAACTGACGCAGTTGTGCTCATGTGCTTCGGCAGTTAACCGAGCTGCATAGACAATGGAGATTATAGTCTTGCAGCTGGATATCCCGGTTACGGACGACAGCCGTACCTCCGTTCATCACAGTCTCCGTACATAGAGACTTCCAGGGTAAGAATACCCGTAGCCAGCTCTTTATCATCAGGAATAATAATAACTATAGCCTGGAAGTTTCACCACTAGCGCTTTTTAGGGCCATTATAAGTATTTACGTTCCCTACTTAACCATCAATTTCATCGGTTCTTTTTAGGGGCCACCTAAGTGTAAACTACCTTGCCATCAAATACATTTTAACTACCATTTCCGGAAGCGATTCGTCGACTAAAAGACTATCCTTCGACTAGACGTCACCTGCAGAGTTGTTCTTCGCAAGGCTGGAAAACCCGGTGACCGACGACCCTATATTACCCTCTCAACTCTAAGCATTCAACCTGGAATCACTGATACTCTCCGAAGTTTGCGCTGGGCAAACCTATAACAGCTATAAAAGAAAAAAAAACTTGAGCTGACGGTACATCCTCCACTGGACAAGTATCACTAACCAATCTCCCCATCTAAGATCATCAAAACAACTGAATCTGTAAATAAAAAAGGTGCCGTAGACACCAACGTCTTTGACGTTATACCGAAAGACGTTGGGAAAGAGCTCTACAACTAGCTCCAAAGCTTCGGACTTTGTAATTTTTCTCCTGATCAGTCCGGATCTTTAACAGCAGGCCAGAGAAGATCACCTTGAGGTATCTAGGCAGTCACAGTTGCTGTTAACTGCAGTTAAGAAAGAGTTGACTTAAGAAGCTCACCGGTTTTTTTTAGGGCCATTGGACGTCGAACTACGTTGCCAACAAATATGTTACAACTTAACAAAGTTAACAGAAAACAGCCTTTAAGGGTCACAAAAATTTTAAGCATACCAGAAGTCGCAAGAGGGTTGATTAGAGAAAAAACTCAAAATGTATCTAATAAATACAATTTTCCTTAGGCGTCAAGAAACTGACGCAGAAAATTCATGGAGATTGAAAGCAGCGTCAAAATCGACAACTAAACAATCCATTACGTGAGAGATCAGCTTATCATTGTACCCTCACAGCAATCTCTGAAATCTTTAAAGATCCTACTTCAGATTTTTAAATAAGTAGAAAATGTATTTGTGTTTTTGTGGCAATAAAAAATGTAGGGTTTAAGGTCTAGGACTTTGTTACTCTGGTACTAAAGTTGTAAGATGAGAGAAAAAAATTTTTTTTAAATATACGTTTTTTAAGAGTTTAAAATCTTAACAGTTTTAAGAACTGGACCTTTTCATGAATTACACGGGAGAAACTGTAAATCAACGGCTCCTTATGGCCACCGATTATTTTATGGCATAAAGAACGCACGGTACTTTTTGTGTTATTTGACCAAATAAACTATATGGATTCCAAAAAAATATGTTTTTAATAAGACGATTTTTGTTCTAAGATGTATTAGGAATATGTGTAATATTTTTAACTGAAAACATTTCACAGTACATGTCAACACACAATGGTGTTTTATTTAGTAAGTCTCAGGTGAAGCCGAGGCGGGTGGCTACTAGTCGATGATAAAAATAAGAATAATAATAATAAGCCTTGTGATGATAATAATAATAATCAGGATAATGATTATTATGCTTATAATAATAGTGATAATAGTGAGAATAATAATAATAATAATGATGATGATCATAATCATAAAGATGATAATAATGATATTTATAATAATAGTGAAAAAAACAATGATTTTAATGATGATGATGACGATTATGATAAAAAAAAAGTGATGATAATGATAATAATAAGAATAAAAATAATAATGAGAAAAATAATGATGACGATAAAGATAGTAATAATAATGGCAATAATAAGAATGATAACTATAAGCATAATAATTATGATAATAATGATGACAATAGAAATAAAAATAATGACAATAATAATATTGACAATGATAATGCTAATAATGATAATAGTGATAATTACGATAATAATGGTAATGCTTAAGATGATGATGATAATGGTAGTAATAATATTGATGTTAACGATAAAAATAGCAAAAATGACGAGAGTAGTTATAATGATAAAAATAATTATAGTGATAATAATAATAATGACAATGATAATGATAGTTATAATGATGATTATAATGATGATAACGATGATAAATATAGTAATGACAATTATCATGCTGATAATAATAAAAGTAATAGTAATAATGATGAGGATGATAATAATGATAATGATATTGATGATAATAGTTATAATAATAATAATAATTGTTATCATATAAATAATGATGATTATAGAAATAATAAAAATATTAAAGATGCTGTAGATAATGACTGTGATGACTTGATAATGATAAAGATGATGATAATGATAATAATAATAATTATGATCATAATAATGTTAATGATTATTATGAGAACAATGTCGATTGTCGTCATAATAGTAAGAATTATAATAATTATCATAATAGTAATGATGATAATTATGATATGCACCGTAAGAAATATGATGAGGATAATAATAATGACGATTATAATAAAGTCGAAAATTATGCTGATAGTTATATTAATAAAAAATGATAATTACAATAATAGTAATAATAATAATAATAATAATAATAATAATAATAATAATGACACTGAGAATAATAGTTATAATAATCATAATTATTAAAATAATAGTAAGTATAAGATAATATTATCAATAAAAGAAATAATAATAATGATGATGATGTCAATAATAAAAATAATTATGTTGATGTTAGTCATGATAATGTTGATAATAATAATAATTTTTAAGGTTATGATAATGACAATAATATTAGTAACAATAAAGATGATTATTTAATACGAAGGATGAGAATAATAATAGTGTTGATGTTAAAAAGTATAGTAAAAATATAACTATGATAATAATAAGAATGATAATAAAGATGATAATAATGCTAATAGTAATAATAATAATCATAATAATAATTATAATAATGATGATAAAAATAATGATGATGATAGAAATACTAATGATAACTATAATGAGAATAATAAAAAGGATAATGATAATCATCATAATAACGACAATAGTAACAATAACTATGATAATATCGATAAAGATAATGACGATAATGATAATAATGATACTGATCATAATGATAATAATAATGCTTATAATAATCGTCATGATTATAATAATAATGATAATGATCATAAGAATGATAATAACGATAATGATGACAATATTAAAAATAATTGTCATTATCATAGAAATTATAATTATAATAATACTACTTTTATTGTTAATAATGATTATTATAATATTAATGATAAGATAATGATAATAACAATAATGATGGCAATATTGACGATCATTGTCAGTATCATAGGAATAATAATTATAATAATAATACTTTTAATGTTAATAACGATAGTTATGATGATGATCATGATCGTTGTAATGATAATGATAATTAAAGTCATGACGAAAATCATGCTGTGAATAATGAAATAAATACTTATAACATTAATAATTATAATAATAATTATTATAATGATTATAATGATAATGCTGATCATGATACTGAATATAATAATGATAATAATAATAATAGTGATTATGATGATGATGACAACAATAAAAAAGGTGATAATAATGATAATTATAACGGTCATGATAATGATTGTAAAACTAACAGACATAATGATAATGATTAAAGTAATAATAATGATAACAATAAGAATAAAAACGGTAATGATAATCAAAATAATAATGCATATGATATAAATGAATATGACGATGCTCATGATAGTTGTAACGATAATTATAATGATAATAATGATCATAATAATGACGACAATAATTATAATAATAATTAAAATGATGAAAATAACAATAAAAACGATAATTATTTTAATGATGCTAATAGTAACAATAATAATTATAACAAGGGTAATGATAATGATTACGATGATAATGACGATATAAGTAATGATAATGATAAAAATAAAAATTGTTATCATAATAATAGTAGTAATGGTAATAAGACTAAAGAGTATAATAATAAAAATAACAATAATAATTATGTTAATAATAATAATGGCAATCATAATGATGCTTGTCGAGAGAATAAAAATGGTAATGCTAATGACAATGATAATGATGATAATTATAATGATCATGATAATTATTATCATAATTATTTTAATGATGTCAATGATAATGACGATGAGAAAAATATTAATGTTAGAGTCGATAATGATGGTACTCACAATAGTAATAATATTAATGTTTATTATGATAATAGTAAAAAAAATAATGATCGTAATATTGAGTATAATAATAATGATATAAATAAGAGTTGAAATGTTGAAATCGATTGTGAAAATAAAAATAATAATGATATGAATTGATATAATAATAATAAAAATTATGAGAATGATTTTTAGCATGCTCATGATAATAGTGATGATGGTTAAAATAATAATAATATCAATGATAATAAAAATCATTAGGATAGTGATAATGATGATGATGATAGCGATAATAATAAAAATGATAAGAACCATAATGTTTATAATGATGATGACGATTATAATGATAATAATAGTGATGATGATAATGATTATATTAATAATAATAATCATAATAAAAATGAAATGATGATGGTAATAATAATAATGACTACGGCAATAAAAAGAATCATAACGATTATAATAGTAATGATGAAAAGTATGATAACAATAATAAAAGAAATAATGACAATAATGATATTTATAATGATAATGCTGATTATGATTATAATGATAATGATAGTAGTAGTGATAATGATTTTAACGATGATGATAATAATAATTGTAAAAGTGATAGTGATAAAATCAATAATGATAAAAATAAAAATTATAAGGATAACAGTAATGATAATAATAATGTTAATGATAATAATTACAATAATAATAATAGTGGTCATGATGCTTAAGATAAAACTGATAATAATAATAATTATAGTCATTATAATGATGATTGTAACAGTGATAATCATGGTAATAATGACGATGACGATAATGAAAACAATAATAATTATAATTATGGGAATGATAATGATGATAATAATAATAATGGTTATGATGATGATAATAATAATAATAATAATAATAATAATGCCAATAAAAATAACACTGATAATGATTATTAGAATTACAGTAATGCATGTAAAAATGATGATAAAAATAATGATGCTTATTATAATCGTGACGATAATAATCATAATGATAATAATAATAATGATAATAACAACAAAAATAATAAAAATGTTAATAATAATAATTATAATCATAATTATAATCCTGTGCTTACAATAATAATGTAAATAGTAATATTGATTGACAATCAAAATAATAATAATGCATATAATATAGATGAATATGACGATGCTCATGATAATCATGACAACAATAATAATAATATAAATGATTAGAATAATGATGAAAATAATGATAATGATAATGATAATAATAACAATAACGATAAAAACGATGATCATTTTAACTATGCTAATAATAAGAATAATAATTATAATAAGCATCATAATGATGATTATGACGATGATGACAATATAAAAATTAATAATTATAATAATGAAAATAATGATAATTATAATAATAGTAATAATATTTATAAGATTAATGATGATGAAAATAAAAATAATAATAATAATGTTGATGATAATAATGAAAATCATGGTGATGCTAGTCAAGATGATAAAAATGGTTATGCTAATGACGATGACAATAATGATAATTATGATAATTATGATAAATTTTATAATAATTATTTTAATGATGTTAAAAATAATAATGTTAATGTCGATTATAATGATACTAATGATAATAATTATATTGATGTTTATTTTATTAATAGTGATAGAAATAATGATAATAATATTGAATATAAAAGTAATCATAATAATAATAATATTAATAATAGTTAAAATGTTAGAATCGATAGTAAAAAAAATAATAATGATACGACTTGTGAAAATAATAATAATAATGAGGATAATTTTTATCATGCTCATGGTAATAGAAATGATGATTAGAATAATGATAATATCGATGATGATAGTAATCTTGATTATATTAATAATAATGATGATGATAGTGATAATAATAATAATGGTGAAAACAATGATGTTAATCGTGATGATGACAATTATGATGATAATAATAGTTATGAAAATAACAATAATAATAACAATAATAATAAAAAAGAAATAATGATAATAATAATAATGGTAAAAACAATGATGTTGATCGTGATGATGACAATTATGATGATAATAATAGTGATGATAATAACAATAATAATAACAATGAGAATAAAAAATAAATAATGATAATAATAATAATAATTACTATGGCAATTATAAAAATAATAACGATAGTAATGGTAATAATTATAATTATTATGACAATAATAAAAAAAATAATGATAATAATATTTATATTAATAATGCTGATTTTGATTATAATAATAATGATAATATGAGTAATGATTATAATGATGATAATGATAATAATAATTATAATAGTGATTATGATGAGAATAATAATGAAGATAACGAAAATTATAAGGATAATAGTAATAATAATAATAATGTTAATAATGATAATAAGAATGATAATAACGGTGGTCATGACAATGAAGATAATACTGATAATAGTTAAAATTTTAGTCATGATGATAATGATTCAAACAGTGATAATAATAAAAATAATGACGATGACGATAATGGAATCGATGATAATATTCATGATTATAAAAATAATGATGACGATAATAATGTCAATGGTCATGATAATAATAATAATGGTAATAATAATAATGCTGAAAATAATAACACTGATGATGATTATTAAAATCATAATAATGCATATTCAAATGATGATGAAAAAGATGATGCTCAATATGATCGTGACAATGATAATTTTAATGATATAAATGATAATGATAATGACAACAATAATAATGATGATATGAATAATTATAATAACGATGACAGTTATAATCACGTACATACAAATAATTATATAAATAATAATGTAAATTGTAATATTAACGATAATGATGATGGTTGTCATAATAATAAGAATTGTAACTATAATAATGATAACAACAATGACAATAATAATAGTTATGATGATAATTATCATAATGATGATGATAATAATGACGAATGCGATAAAAAGATAAATCTTTTTTTTAATAAGGACAATAATAATAATATTAATCATAATTATAATAATGATGATGATAATGAAAATGATTATTATAATAATAACAATGATAATGATAATTCATATATATAGATAATCATGATCCTGTTAAAAATAAGAATGATGATAACAATTAAAACAAAATCAATGATAGTAATGATAATAATAATAATAATAACGATTTTAATGATTATGATGATAATTATAATGCTAATAATGATGAAGACAGTTATAACGGTAGTAGTCATAATGATAAAAATGATAGTAATGATGATAATGATGATAATAATAATAATTATTGTTATAATGATTATATTGCTAATGATAATGATGATTATGATAATGATGCCCATGATAATCGCCATGTTATTAATATCAATAATGATGATGATAATTATAATGATGATGACATTAATAATGGTTATAATAATAATGATGATAGTGATGATGATGATGATGATGACAATAATAATAATAATGATAGTCATAATGATGATCTTGATAAGAATAACAATCATGCATATGATAATAATAGATATAATAATAATAATACTCATAATAATAATAATGCTGATAATTTAAAAATAAAAATAATGGTACAGATAATGGTGATGACGCGGATGTTGATAATGATAATGATTATAATGATAGTTATCATACTAAAAATAATAATAGTCATGTTGATAATGATGATTATAATAATGATAATAGTGACGACAATATAAAAAATTATAAAGATAATTAAGATACTAATATACATGATGTAGTTGATAAAAATAATGATGCTCATAATTATCGTGACGATGATTATGATAATGATAATGATAATGATGATAATGATAATAATGATGATGATGATAATAATAAAAATAATAATTATCATAGTAATAAGGGTGGTAATAAAAAAAATAATAATGTTTATAAAAATAACAATGATAGTTATCAAAAGGGTAATAATAATTATGAATATAATAAAAAATGGTGGTCATTATGATGAAAACCATTATAATGATAATGATAGTAATGATTAAGATAATAAGTCTGATAATCGTTTCAATGATAATTACGATAATGATGACAATCATACTAAAAACGATAATCATTTTAATAATGATCATGATAATAATAACTATTTTGATAATAATGATTATAATGATGATAATGATAATGATAATGATGATGATAACGATAATGATAATGATAAAAAAAATAACAATGATGATAATGACGATAAGAATAAGAATGATAATTACAATCAAGATATTCATAATGCATATGATATAGATGAATATGACGATCTTCATGATAATCGTGACGATAATAATAAGAATAATAATGATGATGATCATGATAAAAATAATAATAATGATGATAATAATAATGACAACAACAATATAAACGATGATCATTTTAATTATGCTGATAATAACAGTAATGATCATAATAAGCGTAATGATGATGATTATAGAGATAATGACGATATAATTAATAATAATGATAATAAGGAAAAGAATGATAATCATTATAATCGTAGTAATATTAATAAGACTAATGATAATGATGATAAATATTATAATAATAAGAATGTTAATGCTAATAATGACAATCATGGTGATGCTTGTCAAGACAATGAAAATGGTAATGCTAATGACAATAATAATGATAATAGTTCTGATGATTAAAATAATGAGTATAATGATTATTTTAATGATGTTTATGATAATAAAAATAATAGAAATAACAATGTTGATGTCGATTATGATGTTACTAATAATAATAATTATATTTATGTTTATTATGATACTAGTGTTATGAATAATAATGATAATATTTAAGTTAATAATAATCAAAATAATAATGATATTGATAATAGTTAAAATGTTGAAATTGATAGTAAAAATACAAATGATAATGATATGACTAATGATGATAATAATAATGATTATGAGGATGATTTTCACTATGCTCATGATAATAGTAATGATGGTTAGGATAATAATAATATCGATGATGATAGTAATTATGATAATATTGATAATGATGGTTATAATAGTAATAGTATTTATCACGATCTAAACAATAATGTTGATAATGATGATCATAATTATAATGATAATAATAGTGATGATAATAATAATAATTATAAGAATCAAAAAGAAGTGATAATAATAATAATAATGACTATGGCAATAATAAGAATGATAACGATAACAAGAGTGATATTGATAATTATAATGACAATAATAGAAAAAAAAATAATAATAATGATATTTATAATAATCATGCTAGATATGATTATAATAATAATGATAATATTAGTGATAATTATCATGATGGTAATGATGATGATAATTATAACAGTGATAATGATAAGAATAATAATGATGATAAAAAAAATGATAAGGATAATAGTGATAATAATAATGATGTTCATAATAATCAGAACAATAATAATGATGGTGGTCATAATAATAAAAATTATACTAATAATAATAAAAATTATAGTCATCATGATAATGATTGTTACGGTGATAATAATGATGATAATAACAATGACGACTATAGAAACGATAATAACATTCATAATTATGAAAATAATTATTATGATAATAATATAAGTGGTTATAATAACGATAACGATGATAATAATGGAAAAAATGCCAATGATAATTACCCTGATGATGATTATTAAAATCATAATAATGCATCTGAGAATATTGATAAAAACAATGATGCTCATTATGATTGTAACGATGTTAATAATTATGATAATAATGATAATGATAATGACAACAATAATAATCATGATATAAATTATTGTAATAATAAAGACAATCATAATCACGTTTATAATAATAATAAAATAAATAATAATGTTAATCGTAATATAAACGATAATAATGATAGGTGTCATAATAATAAGAATTAAAACGATAGTAATAATAATAACAATGACAATAACGATAGCTATGATAATAATTATCATAACGATAGTAATAATAATGACGAGTGCGATAAGAAGATGATTCTTTCTATAATGATAATAATAATAACAATTATGATTATAATAAGGATGATGATAATAAAAATAATTATTATGATAATAACAACGATAATGATATTAAAGATATACATGATGATAATGATCATATTGAAAATAAGGATAATAATAATAAAGAAAACAGAATTGATGATAGTAATAATAATAATAATAATGATAATAATAACGAATTTAATATATATAATAATAATGATAATGCTAATAATGATAATGACAATCATGATGGTGGTTGTCATGATGATGAAAATGATAATAATAATAATGATAATAAATATGGTCATAATGATTATAATGCTGATAATGATGATTATTATAATAATAATACCCATGATAATCGCATGTTATTGATATTAATAACGATGATAATAATAATGATGATGACAATAATGATGGTTATAATGATGATGATAATAATAATGATGATGATTATAATAATGATGATACTGGTAATGATAACAATGATGTTAACGATAATAATGACAATAATAACGATAGTAATCATAAGAAAAAAATGATATTGATAGTAATAATTATAGTAATAATACTCATAATGATGATCTTAATAAAGATAATAATCATGCTTATAAAAATAAAAATATTAATAATAATACTTATAATAATAATAATGCTGATAATAATAATAATAATAATAATAATAATAATAATGATGGTACAGATAATGATGATGATGATTATGTTGATAATAATAATGATTATAATAATAATTATCATAGTAAAAACAATAATAGTCATGATGATAATGATAGTAATAATAATAATAATAATAGTGATGATATTTAAAAAAACCATGATTAAGGTACGAATAATGCGCATGATATGGTTAATAAAAAAATGATGCTCATAATTATTGTGACGATGATTATGATAATAATAATGATAATGATAAAAATAATAATGATGATAATAATGATAATGATAATAATAAAAATAATAATAATGATAGTGATGATGGCGGAAATGATGATAATCATAATGATAATAGTGATAACGATGATAATAATCATAAGAGTAATGATAATTATGAAAGTAATGATACTGGTGGTCATTATAATAAAAATCATTATATTTATAATGATAGTCATAATTAGGATAATAATAAGTATGATGATAATTTAAATAATAATCATGATAATAATGATAATTGTAATAATATTGGCGCTGATAACTATGATGATGATAAAGATAATAATAATAATAATGATGATAATTATGATGATGATAAAGATAATAATAATAATGATGATGATGATGAAGATAATCATGGTTATGATAATAATAGTGAGAATGATAAAGATAATAATGATGATAATAACGATAATAATGAAAATTATAATAATGATAGTGATGATGGTGGTAATGCTGATAATCATAATGATAATAATAAGAACGCTTACATTTATATTAAAGGTAGTAATCATTCTGATAATAATATTAATAGTGGTTATTATTATAAAAATCATTATGATGATAATGATAGTAATAATCAAGATAGTAATAAGTATTTTGATAGTTTAATGAATAATTACATTAATGATGACACTTATAATAAAAACGATTATTATTTCATAATGATAAGAATAATAATAATTTGAATAAATATAATAATTAAGATTATAATGATAATGATAATGATGTCGATAATAATGATTATGATGATGGTGATGATAATGATGATAAAAATGATGATAATAATAATGATGATAATAATGATGATAATACTGATGATGATAATGATAATGATGATGATAATGATGTTAATGATAATAATAACAATCGTAATGATGGTTGTCATGATAATAGAAATGATAATAATGATTATAATTATAATAATCATAATAATGATGGTTATGATAGTGATTGTAAATATTATTTGAATGATGGTGATGATGATATAAATAATAATGATGATGTTAATAATGACAGTATTAATAATAATAATGATGTTAATAATTATTATGATAGTGATAGTAATAATAATTATAATATGAGAAAAAATAATGGTGATAATAATAATAATAGTAATAAAAATAATAGTTAAAATCTTAAAATTAATGGAAAGAATAAGAATGATGATGATAATACTTGTGATAATTATCATATTAATGATAATAGTAATACCTATCATGCTTATAATAATTGTTAAGATAGTAAGGATAATAATTATAATATTAATGACGATCATAATGATAGTAATAATAATAATGATAATATTAATAATAATGTTAATTAGGATAATAATAATGCACTTAGATTTAATAATAAAAATGATGATGCTTATGATCACTATGACGATAACACTAATAATGATAATAATATCAATAACAATATTTCAAACGATTATGATAATGTTAATGATTATCATAATAATTATAATTATAATGATGATTATGAAAATAATAATAATAATAAGGTTAATTATAATCATGACAATAATAATGATAGTTGTCATAACGATAAAAGCAATAATAATGTTAATGATAATTATAATGATGATCATAATAGTTGTGATAATTATCATAATGAAAATAATGATAATGATGACAATTACTATGGAACAGATAATTCTTTTGAAAATAATATTGATAATAATAATTATAATAATGATGATAATGATAATAACGATGATGATGGTGATGATAATAATGATGATTATGATCATTTTTATAATAATTATTATGATGATGATAATAGTCATAATAGTAATGATGTTAACAATAATGATAACAATAATAATAATAGTGGTCATAATAATTAACATGGTGAGGTTTATAATGATAATAAAAATGATGATAATGGTAGTCATAATGATGATCATTATGATGATAATGATCATGCTAATAATAATATTAAAAAGGTTGATAATAATACTATCAATTATAATAATGCTGATAATGATGATAATAATAATAATAATGGTACTGATAATGATGATAATAGAGATTATCATAATAATAATAATTCTAATGATGATGACAAAAAAAAAACGATGATAATAATAATGATTTACATGACAATAATGATGATGATAATAATAATAAGTATAATAATAATTATGACTATAATTATAATAGTGGTCATAGTAATGTTAATCACAATAATGATAATAAATATTACTGATAATAATTAAAGTTGTGATAATAATTATTATGATGATAATAATAATGATGACAATTACGATTAAAACGATAATTATTTTAATAAGAATACTAATAATAGTGATAACTATAATAAAAGTGATGATGATTATAATAATGATGATGATCATAACTATAATAGCAAAGATGATCATGATAATGGAGATGATAATAATAATGATGATAATGTTAGTAATAAAAATTATAAAAATGATAATGATAATGGTAATATTGATAAAGATAATAAAATAAATAATAATAATGATTAAAATAATTAGAATAATAATCATGTTAATGATAATCTTGACAATAATTACTATGGTGGTCAGGATAGTAAAAATTATAATGATGATATTAATAATAGTAATAATAATAATAATAGTTATAAATGAAGTCACTATAATAATTAAAATAATGGCAATCATTATTAAGACAATAGTTGAGCTTATATTGTTAATAATAAAAATAATAATAATGATAACAACGATGATGACAATAATATTGATGATGACGATAATAACGATGATACTTAGAGAAATGATGATAATGATGATGATAATAATGATACTGATAATTTAAATAATTATGTTGATGTTGATAATTATTATATTAATGGTGATGATAAAATTGATAATCATAGTTATATAAGTCATTATATTAATAATAAAGATAGAGATAATAATAGTGTTAAGAAAATAATTAAAATATGAATAATAATAGTAGTAAAAGTAATAATTAAAATAATAATAATAATTATGATTTTGATAATAGTAATAATGACGATAATAATGGTGTTAATAAAGATGATACCAATGATTATAATAATGGTGATAATTATAATAATAATGATAATGGTAATGATGGTAATTATGTTAACGATGATGATGACAATGATGACGAGAGTGGTCATAATAATAAAAATGATTATGATGATAATGATAATAATGGCGATGATTATAATAGTTACGATGATGATTATGAGAATGATTAAGATGATAATAATAGTATGAACGATTATCATGCTGAATATAATAATAGTCATACTGGTAATAATAATAGTTATAATAATGATAATGAGGATATTAACGATAATAATAATAATGATGATGATAGTAATAATAATAAATATTATAATGATTATTATAATAACAATAACGAGAATTATAAGAATAATATAAATAATAATGATGATGTAGATAATGACTACAATGATATGCACTGTAAGAAATATTATAATGATAGTAATAATGACCATTATAATAGAGACAAAAATAATGCTGATAGTGATATAAATAAAAAAGACAATAATGATAATAATAATGATGATACTAACAATTATGTTAATAATGATGATAATCATAATAATAATAGTGAAGATAGAAATAATAATATTATATAAGAGAAATTATGATGATGATGATCTTAATGACAATAATGATAATGATGATGATGACGACAATCATAAAAATAATTATGTTGATGTTGATTATGATAATGTTGATAATAATAATAATAATATGAGGGGTCATGATGATGGGGCTATATTTAAACTCACTTTTGTTAGTGTCGCTCTTTTTACAGGGTTATTTGCTTTTAAAATTATCACTAAGCTTATGGTTGTCACTTTCTTGGTTTCTTGGGCTCATTGCCGTTATTATTGTCGTTTTCGCGCTTGTTATTCTGTTTTTTTGAAATTTTAACTGTGTATTTCATCTCTTCCGATTTGACGCTTAAGATCCAAACGTTTCTTACTATTTTTATTATTCTTATTATTAGATTTATCTTTTAATCCAGATTTATGCTTTATTTTTTTTAACGAGGAGAGCTTGCACCTGTGGCCTTATTTTTTTTCACCTGATCTTCAGTTATTACAGAATAAGTGATCGTGAACATCATACTCACAGCGTTGGTCTACCTACTTTTTGCGATCAATCTCAGCTATATTTACATCTATCGGTTTCTGGTTTGGCCTCTGGGTTACTTGGCAGTTTTTAACATCTAGTTAAATCTGTATAAGGTTGTTATAGTTTAGCATTTCCTTTTGTTACTTTTTTTTATAAAATTAAGTATTTGCAGATCATGGGCCGAGCCAACGACGGCACCCAATAAAGCGTCATATTTTTCGTCCTTGACTAAAGTTTTGTTTTATGCAGTGTTGTCAAACTATCCCACTAAGTCTTTAAAACGGTCATAAAACTGAAATGTCACCTTTGGTTATATTGAACTGTATACGAGTACCCTTTAATAGCGTTAGTCGTCAAGTTGGACTAGCTACGTTGGATTTTTTAGGTTTGCATATTAAGTTCAATCGGATCCTAAATGATAATGGTCTTAACAAGAAAGTAGTCACTTATTCTATTTACTAAAATGTTGCACACGAAAATTTCATATTTTTCCGTCACTTCTTAAGGTGGCTCCAGCGCCTAGTGCCGTATCAAATGGGGAGACTAAAAATTAATCATTATTTTCTTTAAAATATGGTATGAAATTATCGTAGAGACTGTTGTAAGCCATATTCTACATTTCATCTGTTATTTTAGTGAGTTAATATAAAAAAACAAAAAAGTTTTATGGTGCCCTAATTGATGAACTGTTACGGTACGCTCCTAAGTTCAAGAGTAGTTATACCTATATATATGTACTCTGCAGAATGCAGACAGCTGAGAGCTGACTTGCACTCGCAACTGTATACTTAGTCTCCGATTATTTAAAGATTTTGTTCAATAACAAGACACTTTTTTCATGTCATCGAAAACTGCGTAATAATGTATACAAGATAGTATATTTTTTACACCTTACGGGTTATTTATATAAGTGCAGCAGTAGGTTGTATATCGCGTAAGCTTGCATTTTCTATCTAACCTGTCTTAAATCTACGATTTTGTAAGCATGATTCCTTACAATTTTCATCGTCAACCTTAATTTCTTTTTATACGAATAGAAAGATGGGAATTCAAAGAATATAATTCAATTTTATTAACCTCGGTTTGGTTATTTATAATTTTAACATTGAGGCCACTGGAGCCACCTTAAGTCATATAAGATGATGGTTCCATGGATCTATAAATGGAGCATAAGAAGTCTTTAGCCAATAACTTAGATATGAGTTTGTCAAGAAATCACTCTAGTTCAGTGTTTTAATCTAATTTCAAGGTAAGTCATATGGTAGTACCGTTTGTTGTATTTTTGACTAGCAGTCTCTCACGAGCCAAATCACTAAAAAAATGAGTCCTACTTCTCGTTTGTTTTCTGATTGATTCGTTAATATAATAGACACCCCACCAGGATTTAGCTGTTGAATGAATAAAAAAGTGATTAAATTTTACCTCGTTATCATTTTCTCTTGAATGTCTATCAACAAACGGATGAGGACTTAGTACCTCTAATTTTTTTATGATCTTGCCAAGCATTTCCCTCTTCTTCATAAGATCCCAC
Organism: Copidosoma floridanum; assembly: GCF_036245765.1. Taxonomy (NCBI): domain Eukaryota; kingdom Metazoa; phylum Arthropoda; class Insecta; order Hymenoptera; family Encyrtidae; genus Copidosoma; species Copidosoma floridanum. Next base: position 6,942,909 of record NW_028321903.1, on the reverse strand, counting down.
AGTCACAGTGTTTGACAGCCCGTCGAATTTTTTGCCTACTTCTTTTCTGAAAGCTTTAATTTCAGATCTCCTTTCATAGTAGCGTTAAGTTACTCTGTCAACTATTTCGTTAAGCTTATCCTATTTCATATACAAAACCGGAACATTGGGTGTATTTTATTTTACTTAATAGGTTTTGTTTGGTAATGTATTTCTTCTTATTAGTAATATATCTCAAACTACATGGAGATTTCATGGCTTGGTTTGATTTAACATATAGTTGGTTTCTATAAGATGTGCTTGTACCTTTGAAAAGAAGTAAGTGTGAGAGTCCTCGATGCTTGGACTCGTTTTGTTCCAGAATCTTTTTAGGCAACTTTGGCTTTGCTCCATGCCCTACGGTCACTACTCGAGACGTACTACCAGTCATGTTGATGATCTCAGTAGTTAGTCACTCCCATGGTCCCAGTAGTTATCTCACCATCAGTCACACCACTAATCAGACTGATAGTCATACTAGCAGTTTTATGTCTTGTTTCCTTTCAACCAGCGGATTTAACACATATTTTCTAAAAAAACAAGAGATTTTAGAGATACGATTTTAAATAAACTCTTATTATTAACCTTAAGAAAGTCAGAGAGACTTTAATTCACCTAGTTTTAAAAAAACTCTTACTGCCTCATTAACTTCCCAAATCTCAAGTAAATCTTTTTCTAAAAAAAAAGAAAATAAATACAGTATATGTTATCAGTCTCTTTGCAATTCAACCAAAGGCAAGTAGAAATTAAGCAAAGCAAAGCAGAAGTCCATGAAACTGAATACACGATTTCAAAAGACTTTTGCCGCACTCAACATGCTGATCAGATATGGTAGCCAAGAACAGAAAAAAAATATACTCATCATTGGAAGAATCTTGCTGTGACTCTCGAATAAAATCATCTTGCTTCGCAGTTTTACCATGATTTCATCGCTTGCATGCTTACTATCTACTTCAAAAGCATTTGCATAAGGCTTTGACTTAACAGTTTGACATGATAACAACAATAAAAATAATAATCAAGATGAAAATGTTATAATAATAGTAATAATAATAATAATTATAATAATAATAGTGTAAATGTTAGAAAGGATTGTAAAAATAAAAAAAATAATGATAATAATAACGATAATAGAGATGATGATAATGCTAATAATAATGATCATAATAATGATGGTCATGATAATAAAAATGCTAGTGATGATAAAAATAATAATTATAATGCTTACGATTATCGTTATGATAATGATAATGATAATGATGATTATGATAATAAGAATGCCAATCATAATGATGGTAATGATAATAATGATAATAATTATGATAGTAAGAATGCCAATGATAATGATGGTGTTGATAATGATAATTATAATAAGAATAATGGTCATGATAATGATAATAATAATAATAGTGATAATAATAATAGAGATAAGGATAATGCAAAAAATTATAATGATAGTTGTGAATAAAATAATGAGAAAGATAATAATAATCATAATAATAACGATAATAGAAATAATAACAATAATAATAATGATAATTATGCTGACAATAGTAATGATAATAATGATTATTATGATGATAATAAGGCTGAAAATGAAAATGATAATAACAATAATGCTTCTGATAATCGTAATGATAATAACGATGTTAACGATAATAATGACAATATTAACAATAGTGGTCATTATAATAAAAATAATAATAAAAATAATTATAATATTAGTAATGAAAATCAGAGTAATAATGATCATCACGATTATGATGAAAAAAACGATAGTAACAATAATAACGATTATCATGCTAATAATAATAAAAAAAATAGTAATAATAAAGATTATTTTAATAATAATAAAAATAATAATTATAATAATAAAAATGATAAAGATGTTAATAATGGTAATGATGATAATAATAATAATAATAATAATAATAATAATAATAATAATAGTAAGAATAGTTAAAATAATAATAAAAAAATGGTAATGATTAATTTAATGATGATAATGATAACACTGATAATAATATTGATTTAAATGACAATAATGACAATAATGACAATGGTGGTCATAATGATAAAAATGTTACTAATAGTAGTGATCATAAAACAGATGAAAATGATGCTGATGATGATAATGACGATAATAACGATTGTGATAATAATGACCATGGTGGAAACGATTATTATAATAACGATTTTAATGATGAGGATTTAAATAATATTAATGGTCACAATAATGATAATTATGACACTGATAATAATAATGAGGATGATAATAATAATTATAATAGCAAAAAATATAAACATGATGATGATGATTATAATAGTAATAATAATGATGACAATAATGATAATAATGATAATAATTATAAAAATGATACTGATAACAATAATGATAGTAATGATGATAATAATAATAATAATAATGTTAATAATAATAGTGATGATAAAATTGAGAATAATGGTTACAATAATGATGTCATTAATGTTGATAGTAATAATAATGGTCATGATTTTAATATCGCTCATTATAATGATAATAAAAATGTTGATGCTTATGATAATTATGATGATTGTGATGATAATGATAATAATAATAAAGTGAAGTATAATAATGATAATGTACATGATAATGGTAATGTCAATACTTATGATAGTAATGATAATGTTAATGATGAAAATGACGTAAATGATTCAAATAAAAGTGATAATAATTAGTCATAATAATAATTGTCATAATAATGATCATAAAAATAATTACAATTAAGTCAATGAGGATGTAAATAATGATTATTATAATGTTTTGCTGATGGTGATGATGTTAATAATTTTCATTTAGATAAATATGATAATAATGCTACTTATAATAAAAATAATTATGTAGAAAACAATGATAATAATAATAGATATAATAATAATTATGGAAATTATTATGATGATAATAATATCAATTATAATGATAATGATTACTATAATAATATCAGTAATGATAACAAAAATTGATATGATGTTACTAATGATGATAATCATAAAAATTATGACAACAATAATGATAATAACAATACTTATAATGATTTAAATGATAATAAGAGTAAGAATAGCAATAATAATCATAATATTTGAGATGAAAGTCATTGTAATAATAGTGATGATAATAATAATGTAAATACCTATAATATTTATAAATATAATGATGAAAATTTAAATAATTATAATTATAATCATAATAATCAGGATGATAAAAATAATGTTAATAATAATTATAATGATAATGATAGTAAAAATGATAAGGATAATAATGATGATGGTCATGAAGACCATGACAACGATCATAATGGTGATTATAATAATGATGATAATAATGATGATGATAATGATAATAACATTGATAGTAATAAAGACGATGTTAATGGTGACGATAATAATAATAATAACAATGCTTATAATCATAACAATGATTATAATAACCATTTTGATAATTGTAACGATACTGCGAATATTTATAAAAATTGCAATAAAAATAAAAAAAGTTATTATGATGATAATAGTGATAACCTTTATTTTAATAATAACAATGATAATGATCATAAGAATAATATTGCTTATGATAATAATAATAGTAATAATGATGATGATCATTGTAGTGATCGTGATAATAATAATATTGATAATAATAATGCCTATAATAATAATAATAAATCTCGTAATAATGGTAGTAAAAATGAAGATAATAATAATAATAAAAATGAGAATGATTATGTTGATATTAATGGTAATAATAATGATGATTATAATAATTATAATATTTATAATAATTATAATGATGATAATAATATTGATAATAAGTATAATGATGTTAATGATGATAATGACGATAGTAATACTTGTGATCAGTATGATAACAATATTAATAATGGTAATGAATATAATAATGCTGATAATAGTAGTCATAATAAGAATTATGATATTTATAATAATAATGACAACCATGATGACAACGTTAATTATGCTGATAGTGACAATAAGGAAAATGATAATGATGATAATAAATATAATATGAAAATGACAACAATATGGATGGTCTTGTTAATGATAATAATAATAACGATAGCAGTAATAATAAAAATATAAAAGATAATAAGAATAATAATAATAATTAAAGTTAAAATGTTTAAAAGAATTATAATGGTAAAATTAACTATAATAATGACAATGATGCAGTTGATAATAATAATGATAACGATAATCAGCATGATGATTATGCTAATGATGATTATAATGATAATATGAATAATGATAATATTAATGTAAATGGTAACGATTACAGTGATAATAATGATAATGATGACAATGACAAAGACGATAACGATGGAGATGATTATGATAAAGATGATGATTATGATGATGATAATAATGACAAAAATGACAATGATTATAATCATAATATTGATAATCATGATGTTGATATAAACGACAATAATGAAAAGAATAATCATGCTTAGATTGATATTAATAATAATGATGATGAAGATGATAATGATAATGATCATGATGGTGCTGATGATAGTGATGATAATCATAATGACGATGATGATAATAATAATAATAATGATTCTACTAATGATAATAATAGTAATAACTATAATAATAATACTTATAGTTATTAACATGAAGATGTCTAGAACGATAATGCTAATGGTTTTAAATGTGATGGTTATGATAATAATAATGGTGACAATAATGATGATAGTGATAATGATGTTAATGATGACGACGATAATGATACTAATGATTATGCTGAAAATTACAACGATAAAAATACTGATGAATTTAATAATAATGATGATGACGATAGTTATAAGGTTCATGATGATGATAATAATGATAATAACAAAAATGATAATTATGTTCATAATGATGATATCAATAATGATAATAATACTGGTCATAATATTAACTTTAATGGTGATAACGAAAATAGTAAGGTAGAAAATGTTAAAAATAATAATAATAAGAATAATTATAATAATAATAATAATAACAGTGACAGTAAGTACAATTAAAATAATAATGAAAATGATGACAATGATAATGATGATAGAAATAACAATGATGACGACAATTATAATAACTATAGACATAGTAATGTTAATGATTATAAAGATTAAAGTTATTATGACAATAATAGTAAAATTGATAATGATGACAATAAAGACGACAATAATCAGATTAATAATGATGAGAGTAATAATAATTATATTAATAATAATAGTTTAGAAGCACAGTAGCCGTCAAATTATGATGGTGATTCAAATGATAATGATGAAAATCATGAAAAAAATAGTAATGATAATGATGATAATAATTATGACAATACTTATATTGATAATGGTTATGAAATGAATAATAATAATGATAATGTTGTTTAATCATAGTGATTATGATGTTCATGATAATGTCAATAATAAAACTAATGTAGATGATAAAAATAATGATGATGGTGATGATGATACTGATAACAATAATTATAACAATTTTAAATGTCATTGTCATAATGATGATAATGGTGATAAGAATGATGAGAGTGATAATGATGTAGATGATGACGACGATAATGATAATAATAATGATGCTAAAAATTGTGATGATTGTTATAATGATAATAATAATAATGATGATCATGTTTATGATAATGCTGATGATAGTGATGATGATGATAATGAAAATGAAGATGATAACAATGATGATGATTATAATAATGATGATGGTAAAAATGGTGATAATGACGACAATTAATTTGATTAAGAAGATGATGATGATGACAATGATCATGTTGATAATGACGATAATAATGATAATAATAATAATTGTAATTATCTTTGTAATGTTGTCATAAATAAGGATTATAATGGTAATGATGATGATAATGGTAATAATGTAATGATAAGGATATTAAAAATAACAAAAATTATTATAATAATAATGATGACCATATTTATCATAATAATAATAGTAATAATAATAATGATTATGATGACGGTAATAAGAATGTCATAAATAATGATGGCAACGATGATAATAATTATTATAGACATTATAATGTCAATAATGATGGAGATGAAAGTGACGACGATAGTAATGGTAATAATAATAATGATTATGATAAAGACGATAATTATAAAATTGATTATAATGATAATGATAATTATAATATGAATAATAATAATTATAAGGCACGATAGCAGTAAGAATATTATATTTATTTTATTTATAATAATGAAAATTATTATAATGATTATATTTATAATTATGATGATGATGATAATAATGCTTATAATGATAGTGGTTATGGTTATAACTATAATGATGAAGATTATATTTATGATGATAATTATGATGATCATAATGATGTTGATGATGATTGTAACATTGATGATGATAATAATAATGATAGTAATGATGATGATAGTAACGGTGATGTTTATGATGATTTTATTAATTATGTTGGTGATGAATATGATGATGATGAAGAAAACGGTGATAATGATGACGATGGCGATGATGATAAGGATTATGATTGTTAAAATGATGATAGTGATGTTGATAATTATAGAATAATAATAATGTCCTTAACAATGATAAAAATATAATAAATGTTATAGTTACAATAATGATAACGGTGATAATAATGTCGATAGTGATACCTATATTGATAATGATAATAGTGGTAATGATGTCGATAGTGATGATAATAGTTTTATTGAGAATCAGATTGATAACGATAGTAGAAATATTGATTATATATAGTTGAAAGTGATGATAATATTAATAAGAATGATGATAACGGTAATAATGATGATCTTAATAATAATGATAATAATGATGATAATAATAATATTGCTCATAAAGACAATGATGATATCAATTTTAATGATAATAGTGATAATAAAGATCATGATAATGATTATTTTTTGCGTGCTTTCCAGGTGGTGGATGAAGGCAAGCGTTCCGCGGGTGAATAGCTTTGAGGTGCTTTGGCAGTCGTAGCTTGTACCAATGGGTGGTTAGGACAAAAAAAAAATTGTTCTGATGGACTGAAACGCTGAGAAAAGCACCTCGTAAGAAATAAAGAGTTGGTTCCTGAATAAAACCAATCATGGGTGACGCAAATAAAAACAACGTACCCCAGGCGGTAATGTCTCAGAGGAAATCTGCCAACAGTTTCGACCTGTTAAAAACCCGGTCAACAATTGTTGGCCTTACGGATTTTGGATCAGGACACAAAAGCGTCCAGCATGTAAGTGCTATGCTTTCTCAAATCCAAGAGCAAATGACAACTAGTGGTTAGTTAAACGATTGGACCAACGAACCACGAAACATATACCAGAATTGTCAGAATGCACATCAGGTGACAGAAGCTAAATAAACGGCAGTCGCTCACCCCCAGAAAACCTTAATTGACACAAAAAAGGCGAAGGAAAAAGTACTAGGTAGGATGACAGATGTCCTACAAGGTATCAAAAAAGCAATTAACAGGCAGCCAAACGTCACCAGCACAGTCGAGGAAGCCAGAGTTCACCTGGAAAAAATCTGTGAAATCTTAAGGGACCATGAAGGCCGCCGCCAGAAGACTGTAGAGAAAATGTTAGTGCTGTGGAAAACTCTGCTAGCTTGTGTCATTGAAAAGCCTCCAAAAAAGAGAGGTAGAGACGATGGCGCTCCCGAGGTTGAGAGTGTTTCAGAGAAAAAGGAAAAACAACGACGACGACGATGAACTGTGGAAAAAAGTCGTAAATAATAAGAAGCAGACACTTGCGAATCGTAAGGAGCAAGTGGCTGCTAGAAAAAAGCCGATAGAAAGATTTATACCGATTTCGATCAAAGGTAAGCCAGAAAAGGAAACAAAGAAGCGGAGAAAAACTAAGGAAAAAAACTAGGCCATCCTCGTGTAACCAGCAGAAGGCAAGTCATACGCAGAAATATTAGGAACATCCCGTAACGCGGTTAATCCGAGATTCTGCGGCGCAAAAGTAACCAGAATACGATGCACAAGGGCTGGTTTCTATTCTGGTAAATCTCGCTAAAAGTACCAAAAACAAAGAGAAGCTGACGCAGACCATCTTACTGGCTATTGGTACCGCAGAAAAGGTACAGTTAAGAAAACCTAGAATTACCTTAGAGGTACTAGACTTAGAGGCAGTTGCCGATAGAAAAAAAGTTTAAGCAGCCATCTTAGAGGCTGCTGAAACTGGAGAAAACCCGGGTAAAATTAAAGTAGCTATGCTACCACCAAACCGATGGCAGGAAAGAATGGCACTGGCCAAAATGGGCAAGGCTGGCGCTCTGTTCCTTTTGAGAAAGAGGACGATAGCAGTGGGTTGAATCTGATGCCCACTGAAGTGCAGGATTATCGTCCAGCAATGTTACAGGTGCCTGGAAAATGAGCACACAAGATATGACTGTAGAGGCCCGGACTAAACTGGCCTCTGCTAAAGATCCGGTAAAGACAATCAAAGAGCTAAGGACTGCAAGGCCGAACCACGATGTGTCCTGTGCAGTGTATCCGTGCATGGAGGAGAGAGCACTAGTCATGTGTCTGTATGAAAAGTATGCAGGGCCTTTAGACAGATCCTGGACAATAGAAAAAGAAACTTGAAATAATGCCCAAAGTGCTCCAAGAGAACATGAACAAAGCAATTGACGCAGATTCCTTACTACCACAAAAATCATTTAAAAGAAGTGTAGAAGTAGCGCTCGTTAGCAAGCAATACAAAAACTATTAGCCACCTAAGTGGCTCAGCAACGCAACAAATATATAAGCCATTTAGGTTTCTAGACCAGACAAAATCTGCCAGGACACAAGTAGATCAAAAAGACAAATGAATTCTAAGGGCCAGGCAGTCCTAGATATGGCGGCAAGGCTAGGACTAGTCGTTGTAAACAAAGGAAGGACAATGATATTTCGAAGGCCAGGATTTGACAAATTAAAATCACACATGACACTGGCTTTGGAGAGCCTTGCGCCAATAGTAAGGGAATGGCAGGTAATCGAGGACGAAAATGGCAGCAATCACCAATATGTTGTCTTCGAAATCACTGATAAAATAGACAGAAGAGGCATAGTACGCAAAACAGGATGAAATGTTAAGAAGCTGGACACAGAACGACTAGAAAAAGAAGTTAAGAATGGCATCGCTGCTATCTTAAATAACAAACAAAATCTGAGCACAGCAAAAAGAGTGCAGAGACTCACCGAGGTAACCATGCAACTCCTTAAAACCGCATGCGAGGCCTTCATGCCCAGAAAAAACAGATAAAACGGGAAACGCTCAACTAACTGGTAAAACAAAAAAATTGCAGAATTGGGGCGCCAATTTTTTAAACATAGACGCCTCTATCAAAGGGCCAGAAATAAACCAAAGGCCAAACAAAGGTATTCCAAGTATCAGCTTGCAAGAAAGACGATGCGAGCTGCTATTAAGAACAGCAAAAAGCAGTGCTGCCAGATTCTGTGTCGAGAAGTAAATATTGACCCTTAGGGCAGAGCATACCAAATAGTGATGAAAATACTGGGAAGACTTGCACCAACTGCAAACAAAGACGCGGATATTATAAGACATATCGTGGATACGCTATTTCGACGCATTCAGAACTCGAGGATCAAGCAGACCTGAAGGTCATATAAACGGTTCCTTTACTTACCCAGCCAGAACTGGAGCTAGCAGTCGGATCGCTTAAAAACGAAAAAGCTCCTGGACCAGACGATATACTAGCGAAAATTATTAACACAGTGGTGGCGAAGCACTCACAGCTGTTCTTTAACCTATACAATGCATGTTTGCGGAAGAGATTGTTTCTAACCCCCTGGAAAAATGCATGGCTGATACTAATTGATAAAGGCAAGGGGGATACTAACTTTCTGTCCTTTTTCAGGCCCTTGTGCATGCTGGATACGCCTGAAAAGTTATATGAAAAGCTGTTTTAGGCCCGTCTTCTACAGGCCGTACAAAACGTGGAAGACTGATCCGACAGGCAGTACGGATTCGGAAAAGAAAGCTCTACCATAGGAGCAGTAGAAGAAGTAGTAAGAGCAGTTCGAAACACTCGAGACATATGCCATGGAGCTAGACCCCTCGTTTTTCTGGTCCTCTTGATTGTGAAGAACGCTTTTTACTCAGCAAGATGAACGGACATGCTTTAAGCTCTGAAATACACATTCAGAACACCAGACTATCTCTTGAGAGTATTAGGAGATTATCTCGAGGATCACTTCTTGACCTATACGACATAAGAGGGCAAAACAAGAAAGAAAGTAACTGCAGGGGCATTCCTGAGTTCTATACTTGGACTTGATCTCTTGAATGTGTCATACGACGGACTACTCCGACAGGAAATAACAGAGGAGACGTTCTTAGTAGGATACGCATACGATGCCGCTGTAGTGATCATCGAACGCACGATCGAACTTGTCCAGATACGACTCAACTAAGTCGTGTGAAGAGTGGCACCATAGATGGAAGACCACAGACTTAAAGTTGCAGCAGGAAAGACAAAGATGGTACTATTAACGAGAAAAGAGATAAATACCATCATCCCCCTCAAGGTACAAGAAGCAGAAGTTATGACGAAGGAGCCGTAAAATACCTAGGGGTGACCCTGGATGAAAAGCTCACAGTTTAAGACCACCTTAGGCAAGCAGCGGACAGGGTGGCGGCACTGGTCGCGGCATTAAGCCGAATCATGCTGATCGTTAGAGGTTTAAAGCCTGCAAAACGCAGGCTCCTTATGTCTATGGCGTAGTCTATTATTTTGTACGGGGCTGAGATATGGGGAGATGAGATGAACGTCGAAAAAAAAGAGTGGAAATTGGCCAAGTTTAGAGAATGGGAGCCTAAAAGATAGCCTGTGCCTATCGCACAGTTTTAGAGTCTGCGATAATAGGGATAGCGAGCATAAGCCCCATCAACCTCCTTGCGAGGCAAAGACGATTAAAGCACCTTACGGAGCAGGATCTAGAAAGAATGGAAACTAAGAAAAACGCCCAGGAAATAACCTAGAATGGATGGCAACATGAATGACAAGTGAAATCTCGAGGCAGATGAATGGCACGCCTGATAAAAGATGTCAAGGAATGGACAGAGCGGAAACATAGCAAAATAGATTACTACCTTACCCAATTCCTCTTAAATCACGGGTATTTCTGCTCGGACCTTAACAAGATGCGAATAACACAGACGGCTGCTTGCAAGTACTGAGGCTACGACAAAGATGACGCAGAACATTCGTTCTTTGACTGCATGAAGTGGCAAGCTGAACAAAACATGCTGAAAAAAAGGATTAGAACCTTCAATCCCGACGACGTCATAGACAAAATGCTACTTAACAAAGAGAGGTGAACTGCAGTAGCTTAATACATACATACAGTTATCTGAACCAAAAAAGAGGACGACTGAGTTGAGGTGGTGCGAGCGTGGATCTGGTGCTATCGGGAGGGGCGGGGGAGTGTATTTTTTGCTGCAGTGCCTGAGAGGTTCAGAAAGGAGTAGTGGCAGGCCTTGGGGGGTGGGGCCGCTGAAGCGTGGTTGCGTTGCGGTTGGTGTTTGAGATGGGGGCCTAAAAGGGTGCCTGAGCACGTGCAGACTTTCTCAAACCACTTCGCTCTATCACCTACCTACCAATAAGCGACTGCGGCCTGGAGGCCCAAGCTTTTGAGTGCTTCGATTCCGCATTTTTTTTTTCTGGGCTTCTAGTGTGGTCACGTGGCGGTCGGTGTGGAGTATGAAAGCTTGCATGTGTGCTTAAATGCGGGCAGGCTCCTGAGAACGGCTTCGCTGTATCACTATCCTACCGGTGAGCACCTGTACCTTATAGGCCCGGGTCTCTGCCCCTCTGGTTCTGCAGTGGTTGCGCTCCTTGCGCTATTGTTAAGATTAGCCAGGTTTGGGCTAGTGCTGGAGAGCATCTGCCTATTATTTTGCACCATTTCTGAAAGTAAACAGGAAAGAGCAGCTCGAATGCACGACAAAAAATAGAAAATATCCTAGAGGACGCCAAAGCTACATGACAAGTTAGCAACAAAAAACTAAAAAAAGTCTGAACCAGAAGCTAAGCCTCCATGGCCCTATCTTGAAGTGTTAATGCGGAAGCTGATTTCAAGCTGGTTGTCCCAGGAAAAAGGTCTTGCCAGGATAGTGAGTATGGTAAAAGCGAGTTCCACACAGAGTAGGATTTATACACCTTTCTATTGTGCATAAAAACATTATGGACGACCTCCGAGAAAAAAAGAATAAAAAGAAAATGTCAATAGTAAAAATAATCACAGTAAAAACTATAATAATCATAATCATGATGATAACTTTAATCAAAACGAAAATAATAATAGTAAAAGTAACGATAATAATAATAAAAACGATGATTATAATAATTGTGATAATAATGACGATAGTCATAAAAATAATTATAGTCATAATAATGATAACGATAATAGTAATAATAGTTATAATGATGACAATGGTCATAATAATAATAATAATGATGGTCATAAAAATAATAATAATGATGATATGATTGACAATAATAACAACGATAATAACAGTAATGATAATAATAACAACAATCTTTATAATAATAATGATAATCATGGTTATTATAATGAAAATTATGATAATGTCTAAGATGATAATGATGATGTTAATAATAATAATTCTTATGATGATAATGAAAGTAAGGACAATGGTCATAATAAAGATGATAGTAATAATAATAACCATGACAATGATAATAATATTAATAATAATAATAATAACGATGATGATATTATTAATTATGATATCAAGGCTGATATAATAAAAGTCATAATAATAATATTAATATTTACAATTATGATGATTATGATGATAATATTGATAATAATACTAATTATTATGACAATGATGATGATAATAATGGTTATCCATATAATGTAGATAAAAGTTATAAAAACGATAATGATAATAATAATAATAATAATGATAACAATAGAGTTGATGATAATGACGGTCATAATAATAATGATGATGTTGATTATGATAATGATAACAACAATAATGATTATAATAGAAATAATGATGATTATAGTGATTAAAATAATGACAACAATGATAATTATAATGATTATAATCATAATAATGACAATTATATTAATTAAGTTAATAAGAATGATTATGCTCATGATAACGTTTATGATGATAATCGTTTTAAACATAATATTAAAAATAATAATGATTATTATACGTAATAACAGTAATAATAATTATGATGTTAATAGTCATGATGATAATGATAATATAATATTAACTATAAAAATGATAACACGAATGATAACAATTGCTATAATCATAATAATAATTATGATAAGGATTAAAATAATAATGGTTTTGATGACGATACTCATGATGTTAAGTATACTTATAATAGAAATAATGTTAGTCATAACAATAATGATGATAAAAAATAATTTCAAAGATGATAACGATGGTTTAAATGATAATAACAATAATAATTATGATAACTATAATAACGATGCTGGTAATCAAGATAACAATGATAATGATAATAATAATAATGTGCATGATAACGATAATGGTTACAAGAGTAATGATGCTTATGATACTTATAATAGTTAAAATGACTAAAATGAAAATAAAAGCAATAATAATAGGAAAGAAACTGATAATAAATGTATTGATAATAATGATGATAATGATTTAAATAATAATAATAACTATAATGATGATTATAATAAATATAATGATGACAATAATAGTGATAATGATATTGAAACTAAAAATAATAATGATAATAAAAGTAACAACAATAATAATGATAATGATGATGATGATAAAAACAACGATATAGATAATAAAGATATTTAATTAATAATGATGATGATCGTCCTGATTATAATTATAAGAATGATTACAATAAAAATAGTATCAAAGAAAGTTACAATAATAATAATGATGATGATAATTATAAAAATGATTATCATGATATTGATTATAACAATGATGTTAATAATAATTTCAATGCCGATTGTAGTAATAAAGATAATAAAGATGGTAATTATAAGAATATTTATTGATTATAACGATGATGGTCATGATAATATCAATGCTTTTAAAAATTAATATAGTGAAAACAATTATTATTATGACGATAATAATAATAGTTGTCATAAGAAAAATGAAACTAACAATGATAATGATAATGGTAATGATTATAACAATAATAATAAAAATAATGACAATGATAATAATAAATATGATGATGACAATGGTGATTATAATAATGATAATAATGATGGTAATAAAGATAATGACGATAAAGATAGTACTAATACAAAAGATAAATTAACCAGTAATAATGATATTAATAAAAGGTAATAGAGATATAAATGATAATGATAATGCGCATGATAATTATAATGGTTATAATGATAATTATGCCTGTGATTATTATAATAGTGAAAATAATAAAAATAAGTATAGAAATCATAATAATAGGAAAGGATATAATAATAAGAGTTTGAATACTAATAATAATAATAATTTTAATAATTAAAATAACAATAATAACAATAAAGATAAGAACAACCATATAAATAATAATGATAATCGATCAATAATGATCATGATCGTCCTGATAATAATTACAAAAATGATTATATTAGAAATAATTTTAATCAAAGTTACTATTATAATGATGATAATGATAATTATAAAAACGATTATCATGATAATGATGATAACAATGATAATAATAATAATTATAATGCCAATTGTAGTGATAAAAATGATAATGATAATGATAATAATGATAATGTTGATAATATCTATGATGGTCACGATGATATCAATGCTTTCAAAAATTAAAATATTAAAATTAATTAGTTTTACGATGATAATGATAATAATTGTCATTAAAATAATGACAATAGTAATAATATTAATGATGGTAATGACTATAATAATAACAATAAAAAAAACGACAATGATAATAATGAATATGCTGATGACAATAATGATAATGCTGATGATAATGATGATGGTGATAATGATAATAAAGATAATGATGATAGTATAAATAATAATGACGATAATTACGATGATGATCATAAAAATAATTAAAATAATAACAATACTAAGGTTGATGATAATAAAGAAAGCAATAATATTAGTAATAAAGCTGAAGATAACAATAATAATTAAAATGCTTATATTGATGATAATAATAATAAAAATAATTTTAATAATGGTCGTAGTAGAGATTATAATCATAATGGTGAGATCAAAGATGATGATGACAATAGTAATAATGATAATTATTATAACAATTCTAAAAGTTAGTACGATAATAATAATAATAATAATAATAATAATAATAACGATTTTAGTGATTATAATAATAACGATAATAACAATATTAAAAATAATGATAATAGTCTTTATAATAAGAATATTAATCATGGTTATCATGATGATAATAATGATAATGATTAAGATAATAATAATGATGTTACTGATACTAACGATAATGATGATAATTATAATAAGGATAATGGTCATAATAATAATAAAAAAAACATCACAAAGATAATAGTAATGATGGTAATGATGACAATGATAATAATGTAGATAATGATAATAATTATAACGATGATAATAGTAATAACAATGATGATAACAATAATAATAATGATGATAAAAACAACGATATACATTAAAATAATGATCGATCAATAATGATGATGATCGTCCTTATAATAATTATAAGAATAATTATAATGAAAATAATTTTAATGTAAGTTACTATGATTATAATGATGATGATGATGATCACGAAAGTGATTATCATAATAATGATGATAACAATGATGATGATAATAATTAGAATTCCAAATGTAGTGATAAAAGTGATAATAATGATGATCATAATGATAATGTTAATAATAACGCTGATGATCATAATAATATTTATGCTTACAAAAATTAAAATAGTGAAAATAAAATTATAATAATATTGATGATAACAGTCATAAATATGATAACAATAGTAATGATAATAATGATAGTTATGATTATAATAATAATAAAAATAATGACAATGATAATAATGAATATGATGATGACAATAATGATGATGATGATGATGATGATAATGATGGTTATAAAGAAAATGACGATACTGATATTACAAATACAAAAGATAAATCAACTAGTTAGAATGATAATGGTAAGAATGATAGAGATATAAATTATAATGATGAAAATAGTAATAAAAATAATAATAATGGTAATATAGTAATGGAAAAAGTAATATTCATGATGATAGGATAATAATGATGAGAATAATGATACTGATAACAATAATAATAATAATGACAATAATGATGATGATAATAATGATGGAGATAATAAGGATAATTATGCTCAAAATGACGATTATGATGATGATCGTCCTGATGACGATTATAAGAATAATGATGATGATAATAATTCTAATAATGGTTGTAGTGATTATGATAATGAGGATAATAATAAAAAAAGTAGATTATGACAATGGTTATGGTGATATTGACAAAAATTATGATAATGATGATGATAGTCATAGCAATGATGATAATTATAATAATAATAATGATAAAGATGTTAATGATAATGATGATAAGAATAATGATGACGATGATAAAAATAATGATGACGATGATAAGAATAATAATGAAAATAATGATGATAAGGACAATAATGATGATATCGTCAATTATATTTTTGATAACAACAAATATGGTTATGATAACGATGATAAGGATAACGATGATGAGGATGAGGATATTATTTATGATAGTAATAATGATTATGATAATGATTATAACAGGAATGATGTATTCAACGATTATGATTAAAATGATAAAAATGACGATAATAAGGATGTTAATAATGAAATATACCGTAATACTTATAATATTAAGGATAACAATAATAATAATGTTAATATTGTTATTGAAAATGAGGATGATTGCGATTATGATGATAGTCGTTATAATGTTGATGGTAATGATGTTGATGATAAAGATAATGATGATAATAAAAATAATAATAATAATTATTATTTTAACTCTGATAGTTATTATAATGATGATCATTATGGTATTTATACGATTAATGATTGAAATAATAATAATGATGGGGATGATAATTTAGGATGATAATAATTATGACAATTAAACTGATGATGATGATAATAATAAAGATGATAAAGACAATGTTGCTGATAATAATGATAATGATGATGATGATGATGATGATGATGATAATGATGATGATGATGATGATGATGATGATGATGATAATGATGATGATGATAATGATGATGATGATGATGATGATAATAATGATAATATTGATGATAGTGATGATAATGATGATGATGATGATGATGAAAATGATAGTAATGGTCATTATAATGATAATTATGGTGATTTATACGATGATAATGATGATATTAATGATAACGATGGTGAAGATATTTATAACGATGATGATAATTCCGATGACGATAATTAAAATTATAATGTCTATGCTTGTGATGATGATGATGATAATGATAATAATGATGATGTCAATGATGATGATAATAATGATTATAAAGATGATGATGATGATAATTATGATGATGATTATGATGTTAATGATAACAATGATGATAATAATGATGATGATGACGATAATAATGATGGTAATGATGATGATAATGATAATAATGACGAAAACGATGATGATAATAGTGATGTTTATATATGATAACTGCTTGCGTTATATATATGTTACACATGCTTTTTTTCATACGCGCTGAAAAACCAGCTCGATATAGACTGAGCCACACAAACCACTTTTGGTGTGCCTATTGGTACGAGCACATTTATAATATTTCAGAACCAATAAATATTCACTGATTAGCAATAGCTATAACAGCTTTTTTTTTCTACCTAACTTACGTGCTATTGAATTCAGCAACTGGTGACGAGGATGGGATATCATTAGGCAGGGTGAGTTGCAAAGAAGTGCAGCGGTGAAGTGTATATTGGTAGACAGGTACGACGCTTGAGGGTTACATACGAAGAGAGTTATCTGAAGCGCGTAGATGGTTGACTGAGATATTTTGTGTTTGAGTTGGTTTTGGTGAGTGATAGTAAAAGTAAGGTCAACGGCACAGATAACGATTTGCAAAGGAAACTTACACTTAATAAAGCGTATCACTCAAACAAGCAAGATATAAGAGTAGAACTCCCTAGAAGAGGTGTTTAATGTTCGGATGAAAGTAAGTTAGGCGATTTGCGCCATAACAAAATAGAGCTTGTGAAAAGAGAGCAAGAGGTTAAAGTAAATAATTATAGTAGTGATAATCATAAAAGTTCAGAGGAAGTGGCGTCTGACGAAGACAACATGGCAGGAAATTTTAAAATCGCATCTTAACTGAACTCAGACGATTTGGAATCGTTCTTAGAGAGACTCGAACTTTATTTCTTGCTAAAAAAGGAAGAAGAAGATCAAAAGATGCCAACTTCACTTACGAGTGTCAATGAAGAGGCATATCTGCTCATTCAAAGCCTATGTGCTCCAGACAAACCAGCTAGTAAATTCCACGGTACATTAATCGAACTAATGGCAAAGCATGTAAACCCGAAGCCATCGACCGTAATGGAGCGTTGTACTTTCCATAAAGCACAACAAGGACGGCAGGAACCAATTGGCAATTTTGCAGCAAGGCTCCAAAAAATGTCGTTACATTTCGAATTCAAAAAAAATCTGCAAGATATGCTGCGAGACCAGTTTGTATGTGGAGTACTTGATAAAAGTACAAAAATTGAGCTTTTCAAAGAAGCTGACCTTACTTTTGATGTAGTGGTAACAAAAGCAATAGTACACGAGAAGGCTGTAAAAAATGCAACGGGAGTATCAAAGTTGGTAAAAGAAAGCCAAAGAGAGAACGTTTTCGCTATTAGCAACGCTCCAAGTAAAGAAGTGAAACAGGGACGGAACAGTCAACGTACTTTAGCTGAAGTTACATGCTATTGTTAGGGAAAATCAGGGCATTTTGCTGCCACTTGCAAATATCGAGGAGTGATTTGCAACGTTTGTGGAAAAAAGGGACATCTGCAGCGGGCATGCCTCACAAAGAAAAACAAAGCACCGAACAATCTTATAAGCAAGAGCACCGAGGACGTAAGCAGTGAAAGCAAAGATGCCAGTGGTCAACCGGAAAACAACATTATTGACTTCTTTGCAATACAGGCCAATTCGGATAAGGTAAACATTGCGAAGTGCTATATTATTAAAGCGAATCCCAAACTATTGTATGTATAAATTAATGGTAAGGGTTTAAAAATGGAAGTGGATACGGGTACGTACTTTACAGTAATGTCTGAGAAAAATCTGATTGATAATTTTAAGACTTTAAAGTTAGATAAGGCTTGTAAAAAATTTTGAAATTACGAGCAAAATGTAATGAAATCGTTGGGACAATTGAACAAGCTGTGGTAAAATTTAATGGTATTGAAAAAACATTGCATTGTTTAGTGTTGCAGGGTAGTGGACCACCATTAATCGGTAGGCAATGGCTAGCAGAATTCGGTCCATGGCAACTTAATTTCTCAGGCTCTGCTGTAAAAAATGATTGAAGTGCGTTATATAAATTTGATTTGGCATTCGCAGAAATTCAAATACTACGGGAGTTCCTTATTTTTTTTAGTAGCACACCAGGCTTATATAATAGGAAGGCATTTACGTTACATTAAAGGGGGAACGTTAAGTCGGTGGCATAACGGCCATGGCACGTACCTTTTGCTTTGAAAGAAATGATAGAAGATGAAATCAATCGATTAATAAAACTAGGCCACCTAGAAAAAGTAGATACGAGCAAATTGACAATGCCGTTGGTACCTATTCTTAAATCAAATGGATCAGTTAGAATTTGTGGTGACTTTAAGTTAACGATAAATCCATATCTTGAATTCGCGAAGTATCCATTTCCAAAGATAGAAGATATTTTTCTTGTATTACAAGGGGGTCTTAGTTATACACAACTGGATCTTCTGCATGCATATATGCAAATTCCAGTTGCCCAGGAATCGTGAAACTTATAACCGGTAACGACTGATTTAGGGCTCCTGCGCTACACAAAAATGATCGACGGAACAGCGCCAGCTCCGGGCGAGTTCCAAAAAATCATAGATGAGTGCGTTCAGGGCATTCCGAACACAATAGTGCACATTGATATATTTTTGTAACGGGCCGTACCGATAAATAACATGTAAAAAATTTACGCAAAGTATGTGAAAGACTGGAAGAAAGAGGTCTCAGGTTAAAAAAGGACAAATGTGATTTTTTGAAGAAGCGTATCGAGATACTTGGGTTTGTGATAGACAAAGATGGACTTCGCAAGGCGAAGTCTAAAGTCATTGCGATGTATGAAACTCCAAGATCTATAAACAGTAAACAGCCCTTGTCATTCCTTGGTCTTATCAATTTTTATGCAAGTTTTTTAAACCATAAAGCCGACAAGTTCAAGCCACTTGTTCAGTGCGCAAATAAGAACAAATATGAATGGACTAAGGAATGTAAAGATGCTTTTTGCTGGATAAGAAATCAAATGATTTTGCCTCAAGTGCTGGCACACTATGACCCCAATGAGGTTATTGTATTTGCATGCGATGCATCGGAGTACGGTTTGTCGGCAATACTATCCCATAGGTATAAGGATGGCTCAGAGAGGCCGATAGCGTTTGCATCAAAATTAATACCAGAAAACGGAAGAAATCGTTTAATTATCGACAAAGAGGCTAGTGCCACAGTTTTTGGTTTCATGAAGTACTATGATTTTGTATACGGACAGGACATAGTGTTGCAGATGGACCGTAAACCGTTAGACATAATTTTCGGCCTAAAGAGCGGCATACCACTGACACAGGCGTCAAGGCTGCAGTGCTGGGCATATTTTTTTTCGGGGTTTCGGTACAAGATCGAAACAGTTAAGTCCAAGCAAAACGGAAACTGCGACGCTTTATCACGGCTACCAATCAAAGATGATACGGATGTGTTTTGTTCGGACTTTACTCCTTTTTATCATGGAAAAGAAGGTACGACAATCCTTGATTGGCAGATAGTGGCAGCCGAAACAAAAAAAGACAAGACGCTGAGTAGCATAATGGAATACTGCATATTTGGCTAGCCAACAGAGGTAAAAAAAATATTGAAATCCGAGGTAAAATTATACAATAAAAGACACGAAATTTCGGTCGAGGGGAATCGTTTGTTTTGGGGTTCTTGGGTCATTATTCCAGAATCTATGCGCACGAGCGTGATTGATCAATTTCATGAGTCACATCTGGAAATCGTCAAGATGAAGGCTTGGTCGAGATCGTACGTGTGGTGGCCGAATATTGACTTGGAATTATAAAATGTAGTAAAATTATGTACTATATGTACAGAAAATCGGAGACAGCCACCACATGCACCGTTAATGCTGTGGCCTTGGCCAGAAAAACCATGGGAGCGTATACACTTAGATTTTCTGGGGGCGTTCCATGGTGACATGTACTTGGTCGACGTATATGAACACTCAAAGTGGCCAGAAGTTATTAACTTTGCAAAAAATACAAAGGCGCAAACTTTAATTAAAGTGTGTGAAACTTTGTTTGCTAGATACAGCCTACCCAATCATATAGTAACCGACAACGAACGCCAATTTGCAAGCGCCAAATTTAAAAGTTATTTACATGAACGCAGAGTCAAACAAAGTTTCTTGCCCCCATACCATCCGGCTACTAACGGGGCTACAACAAACTTTGTCAGCGTTTTCAAAGACAAGGTGTCTAAAATTGTTCAAAGGGGGTAAAGTATAGAGTATGCAATAAATAGATTCTTATTTGATTGCCGCAGTACACCTTACAGTACGACCGGTAAATCGCCAGTATGGCTAATGTATAAGCGGGAGCCACGTACTCGCCTCGACCTACTGCGACCTGATTTGAGAAACGATGTTGTAAGTTAACAGGAGGCTCAAGCAGTAGCGCGATCTCAATCACGTAACGTTGTATTTAAAGAAGGCAAGCCGGTCATGATTTATAACCATGCGAACAATGGGGGCAAGCGTATCAGAGTGAGTATCATTAGAGAGCTATCGGCATCGACGTTCGAAGTCAAAACTGACACTGGCGGGATCACAACGAGCAATACAGATCAAATAGTAAAAACAGTAAGCCGTTTCAATCAAATGGCAGCGCGTACTCAATAACATGAAATGAAAGAGCAAATTTTAGAGGGGCAAAAATAGGGATGTTTATGTATAGTAACAGCTAGCGTAATATATATGTAATACACGCTTTGGTTCATACGCGCTGAAAAGCCAGCTCTCGATAGCCTGAGCCACATGGACCACTTTCGGTGTGCCAATTAATACAAGCACATGGAAAATACTTAAGCACCATTAAATATCCACTTATGAGCAATAGCTATAACAGCCATACTTTTTCTACCCGACCTACGTGCAATCAAACTTAGCAACTTAACAACAAATAATATAAATAATGATAATGCTGATGATGATGATGATAATAATGATAATCATGGTATTAATAGTGACAAGAGTGATAACAATGATGATAATCATGATGATTATGATAATAATAATGATGACGATGATCATAAAAATAATGATGATTGAAATAATAATAATAATTATTATTATAATGACGATAGTAGAAATAAAGAAAGTAATAATAATGAAAATGATAATAACAATCATGATAATGATCGTCCTGATTATAAGTACAAAAATAATAACAATGAGAATAATTTTAATAATGGTTATAATAATGATGATGATGCTAAAAATAATAAAAATAATAACAATAATTAAAATAATGTTAATGGTGGTCATAATAATAATGATGATAATGATAATGATGGTTATAATGATGATAATAATAACGATGATAATGATGTAAAAATTAAGAATAATAATATCGATAATAATAATGATAATGATGATGATAAAAGTGACAGTTATGACAATAAATATGGTAATAATAATAATTATGATAATAATAGTGATAATAATAATCATGATTAGGGTAATAATGATGATAAGCATGATGATAATGATAATAAATAATATAATAATAATAATGATAATAGATATAACGATTAAAATTAGAATAATAATAATAATAATAAGTAAAATTATACTAATAACGACGATCATGATGATAATGATAGTAAAAATAACGACAATAGTGATAATAATGATAATAATAATAATAATAATAATAATAATAATGATAATAAAAATTATATTAATAAAAATAATCATTATTATATTAATAAGGATAATAATAGAAATAATTATAATAATAATAATGATGATAACGATGATTATGATGTCGCTGATGCTTATGACGATGATTATGATGGTAAAATGATAATGACAATGATAATCACAGTAATATTCATAATAATAATAATTGTTATTATGCTGAAAAAATTATTACGATAGTAATAATCCTAATAATAATAAAAATAAAAATGATAATGACAATAATTTTTATGATTTTCATGATGATCATGATGATGACGATAATGATAATAATAATAATAATAATAATAATAATAATAATAATGACAAAATGGTGGTAATAATTATGATCATAATACTGATAATAATAATAATGGTCATACTAATGATGATCATAATAATAATAATAATGATAATAATGATAATAATGACGATGATAATAATGGCAACAATAATAATAAAAATGATATTAAATATGATTGTGGTAACGATAATAATGATGATAATAAAAATAATATTGACAAAAATAATAATAATAATGATAATTATAACAATAATGATATTGACGATAATTATAATAATAATGATAATAAGGACGATAAAAGTAATAATAACAGTATTAATAATGATGATAATGATAATAAAGATAAAAATAAGAGTAAGTATGCTAATAATAATGATTATGATGATAATCATTCTGATAATGATTGTGAGAATAATAACGATTATGATAATTCTAATGATAGTTATAACGATAATCTTGATAATAATAATCATAAAAATAATCATAATAATAATAATTATAATAATAATAATAATAATGATAATAATTATAATAACGATAATTATGATGTCGATGATAATTATGACGACGGTTATGATGGTAAAATGATAATGACAATGATGATCACGATAATATTAATAATAACAACAATTATTAGGCTAAAAAAGGTTATGATAATAATTGTTTTCATAATATTAAAAATAATAATAATAATAATAATAATTTTCATAATAGTCAGGATGATTATAATGATGACAATAATGATAATAATAATGATAATATTATAAAGATGACAAAAATGGTGTTAATAATAATGATGATAAGACTGATAATGATAATAATGGTAATACTTATGATGATCATAATAATAATGATAATGATAATAATAATAATGACGATGATGATAGTGTTAATAATGAAAATAAGGGCAACAATGATAAAGAACATAATTATAATAATGATTGTGGTTACGATACTGATGATGATAATAAAAATAAAAATGACAATATAAATAGTTATAATAATGATGATGTTTATGAAAATAATAATAGTGACGATAATGATAATGATAATGATAATAATGATGATAGAAGCAATAATAATAGTATTCATGATAATGATAATGATAATAAAGATGATAATAAGATTAATTGTGCTAATGATAATAATAATGATGATGATCGCTCTGATAAGGATTGTGAGAATGATAATGGTTATAATAATTCTAATAATAGTTATGATGATAATCTTAATAATAATAATTATAAAGATAATAATTATAACAATAATAATAGTAACAATGCTTAAGAT
Source organism: Copidosoma floridanum (assembly GCF_036245765.1). NCBI lineage: Eukaryota > Metazoa > Arthropoda > Insecta > Hymenoptera > Encyrtidae > Copidosoma > Copidosoma floridanum. The sequence continues at coordinate 6,917,906 of NW_028321903.1, read as the reverse complement.
CATGATGGTGATGATTATATTAATAATGATAATGATAATTATGATAATGTTATAAATGACGAGTGAAATAATAATTATTAAAAAAAGATAATGATCTGAATAGTAATGATACAAACAATGATTTCAATGGTTATGATGATAAAGATCATTATAACAATAATTATTAGCATAACAGTCATGATAATAACAATTATCATAGTAATTATAATAATGATAATTATGATAACAAGGACAAAAGTTATAATGACTATAATTATAATGATAAAAATAATGATTATAATGATAAGCACAATCATAATAATGATGATTATGATAATAATGATAGTAATGATGATATTATTGATAATAATAATTAAAATAATGATGATGCTAATGTCGATAGTCATAATAATAATTATTCTTATGATAATAATAAAAACAAAATGTTAATAGTTCTAATATTGGTTATGATAATCATGATTATTATTGTAATGACGATAATAATAACGATAAGTATAACAACAATAATAACAATAATAATAATAATATTAATGATGAAAGCAACGATTATAATAATTTAATTAATTACGATGGTAGTGATGATAATATTATAATAAAGGTAATGATAATAAGAAAGATGATGTTTATTAGGACAATGATGATAATAATGATAATGATGATAATAATGATAATCATTCAAAAAAGGATACTTAAAATACTTATGACATTAATAAAATAAATAATAAAGATAAGTATGATGATAACAATAATGTTGGTTATGATTATGATAATGTAAATAATAATGATAATCCTACAGATGGTAATAATAACGATGTTAAATAAAAAAGTTAAAAATAATAATTTGATAATGATTATTATAATAGTTATAGTCCTGATTATTACTATGAGAAAAATAATAATGAAAGTTATTATAAAGATAATGACTATGTAAATAAAGATACTGTTTATGATAATGATGATAATAGAGATTGTGATGATAAAAATGATAATGATGATGACGATGGTGATGATTGTGATAAAATTGATGATAATGACAATTAGAATAACGATAATATTGATGTTACAGCTATTAATGATAAAAATAAAGATAAAAATAATAAAAATAATGCTGATGATATTATTTATGATAGTAATAATTTAAAGCATAATAGAGATAACGATTATGATGATGATAACGAAAATAATAAAAATGATATTTATAATAATAATAATAATAGTCATATTAATTATAATTATAATAATTATGATGATGATGATAATGATACTCATAATACAGAAAAAAAATGGTAATAATGATGATAATGATGATGATGATGATGATAATATGGATCATAATGACGATAAGCATGATAATAATGATGATGCTAGAGCTAGAATTAATAAAAATGATGATGATGATGATACTAATTATAGTGACGATGATAATGATGATGATGATGATAGTGATAATAATTAAAATGAAGATTACAATGATTAAGTTGGTTATTATGACTATAATGATAGTGACGATTATAAAAGTAAAGAAAATAATAATGATAATGCTAATGATAATAATTATGATAATGATGATTCTGATGATAATTATTAATATGATGATGAAAATAATAATTCTATTTATGGTTATAATGGTCATGATGATACGAATGATGAAAAAAATGATACTAATAATTATGATGATAGTGATATTGATGATAACGATACTAATGTAAATAATCGTCGTACTAATGATCAAAATCAGAATTAAAATCATGATAATGATCATGATAATAATGACGTTGGTCATGATGTTAATAATAATAATAATAACAATGATAATAACAATGATGATTATGATTATTTCAATAACGATGGTGGTGACAATAATGTTATAATGAAGATAATGATAATGAAAAAGATGATTATAATAATGATAATGATGATCATGATGACTAAAATAATAATGACAATCATAATAATAAAGAAAATAATAATTATAATGCTGATGATAATGATAATGATAATGGTCATCCTGATAATAATAAAAAAATTATGATAAAAAAAATAATTCTAATTATGGTTATAATGGTCATGATGAAAAGAATAATGATAAAAAAAAATTATACTTATTATAATAATAATGGTGATAATGATAATAATGATATTAATGTTAACAAAATTTCATTCTAATGATCATAATCATGATTACAATTATAATAATGACCATAATGATAATGACGATGGTCATGATGTTGATAATTATAATAATAATGATGATAATGATAAAGATAAAAATAATAATGATAATAATGATAATGATGAATATAATGATGATGACGATAACAATGATAAAGAAAATAATAATGACAATGCTGATGACAATTATTATGATAATTGTCTATCTGATAAAGATTATTAAAATTATAATAAGAATAATAATTTTAACTATGGTTATAATGGTTATGATGATAATAATGATGATAGAAATAATAATAATAATGATCATGATGACGGTGATAATGACGATGATGAAACTAATGTAATTAATCGTTATAATAATGATCATTATAATAATAATTATGATGATAATGATGATGATTATAATTATGATAATAATGTTAATAATTATTATGATAAAAATCATAGTGATGATAATGATAATGATCGTAATGATGATAAATATCCCAAGGCTGAGGCAGTCAGCCTAGGGGGCGCGTGCTTCCCGGGTGGCAGATGGAGGAAAGCTTTTTACTCATGTATGGCTTTAAGGCGCTGCGATGGTTAAAGCTTGTAGCCGTGGTCAGTTGGATTAAAATAAAATAGTTTTCGTGGACCATAACGCCAAGGAGATAACTAACTCAGAAATTTAGCGTTGTTCCTGAATGAAACAAAACATGGGTGACGCTCAAGAAAACTACATACCCCTTGCGCTCACGTTTTGGAGGAAATTTGCCGCCAGTTTCAACCTAGTGAAAGCGCAGGTGACTGGCGTTGGCCTCATGAATTTTGGAGGAGGCCAAAAAGGCTTCTAACACGAAAGTGCGATGCTTTCTAATATCCAAAAGCAAATAACAACTGGTTGTTGGTGAAGCAATCAAACTAACAAACCACAGGATATCGACTAGATTAGTCAGAAAGAACATTAGTTGACACTGGCGGAAGCAATGGTAGTCGCTCACCTGCAGAAAAATTTTAGCAACACAGAGAAGGAGGAGGAAAAAGTACTAGGTAGAATGGCAGACGTATTACAGAGTATTGAAAAAGCAATTGACAGGCAGCCAAACGTCAGCAGTACAGTCAAAGAAGCCAGAGTTCACCTGAACAAAATCCGTGGGATCTTAAGAGACCATGAAGGCTGCCACCAGAAGACTGTAGGGGTGATGGTAGTGCTGAGGACATCTCTGCTTGCTTGTGTAATTAGACAGCCTTCGAAAAAGAGGGGTGAAGGCGATGTCGCTACCAAGGGTCGGAACGTATCAAAAAAGAGCAAGAACAACGACAATGACAACGAACTGTGGAAAAAAGTTGTAAATAAAAAGAAGCAGGCACTTGCGAATCACAAGAAGCAAGTGGCTGCTAGAAAAAAGCCGGTAGAAAGTACACCGACTCTAAACAAAGGTAAGCCAGGAAAGGAAATAGAAAAGCGGAGAAAAACAAAAGAAAGAAATGAGGCCATCCTTGTGTAACCAGCAGATGGCAAGTCATACTCGAAAGTATTTGCAGCATTCCGTAACGCCATCAACCCGAGAGACTGCGGTGCAAAAGTTACCAGAATGCGCAGCACAAAAGCTGATTATTATTCTAGTAGAGCTTGCCAAAAGTACCAAAGACAAGATGAGCGGTGTTGGCTCAGTGAAAAGTGTGCTGGTTTTTAATACAACGCAGTTCTAGGGGTCGTGGGTTCGATTCTCGGTGAATGCAGATTTTTTCAAAAACTGTTTTCATCGAGAAAATTTTCTATATAACCCTGGATGTTTCGGGGCGGTTTTTTCTGTCGAATTCTTCTTCAGTAATTCCAGGGTTTTTTTCCTTGCCCCACAGGTTTTCAAGCCTAGGTGAATGCGAAACAGTGTTAGGGCCATAGGTAGGGATTAGCGGACCTGATGCAAGGCATTGGGCAGGGATTGCCGGCCTTACCAGTGAGGAGTGGCTCCTGAAACACGGGGCTTCTCCGGGGATGCTTATTAGCCTGGATCCGATGCTTCGTCAGAGAGCGCCAGCTTTACCGGTAAAGAGTAAACGTCCTGGAATAATGGAGTCTTCTCCGGGGCAAGGCTACACATTGGTAAGTAGACATGATGCACCATCGGCGCAGAGAGTGTCAGCTTAACTGGCAAGGTGTTCCTTCGAAGATACTCACACTGTGCCCATGGATTTAGGTAGGATGCGAGGAAAAAGGCTTAGAGATGGGTATGGCAATATACCCCCACACATAGGTGGTGAGTGAGTTGCCCTTGCAACTAGGCCAAGGAGGCTGTCGTGGTAACCCGGTACAAAAAAAAACAAAAAAAAAACAAAAAAAAAAAAACTACCTAAGACAAGGAAAAGCTGACACAGGCCATCTCACTTGCTATCGGTACTGCAAGAAAGGTTCAATTAAGGGAACTTACCTTGTAGGTTCTAGACTTAGAGGCAGTTGCCAATAAAGAGGAAGATTCAGTTGCCATCCAAGAGTCTGCTAAAACTGGAGAAAACCCAGGCAAAATTAAAGTGGCTATGCTACTACCAAACTGATGGCAGAAAAGAAAGGCGCTGGCCAGAATGGACGAGGCTGGCACTTTGTCCCTTTTAAAAAAGGGACAAAAGCAGCGGATTAGATCCGATGCTGACTAAAGCGCTAGATTATCGTCCAGCAATGCTACAGGTGCATGGAAAATGAGCACACAATATACAACTGAAAAGACCCGTATCGATCAGGCCTCTGCTGGAAATGTGGTAAAGACAATTACAGAGCTAAGATCTGCAAGGCAGAACCACGATGTGTCCTATGCAGTAAATCCGTGCATTAAGGAGAGAACACTAGTTATGTGCCAGTATCTGAAGTGTGCAAGGCTTTTCGACAGGTCCTGGACAGAAGAAAGAGAAACCCAACATAATGCCTAGAGTGCTCCAAGGGAACATAAACAAAGCAATTAACGCAAATGCCCTTCTGCCACAAATATCATCTGAAAGAAGTGTAGAAGTAGCGCTCATTAGCAAGCAATACAAAAACTATAAGCCACCTAAGTGGCTCAGCAACGCAACAAATATGTGAGCCACTTGAGTTTCTAGACCAGACAAAATCTGCCAGGACGCAAATGGATCTAAAAGATATTTTTCCTTGTTAAAAAGTAGAGGCATTACGTATGTCATCTGCTACTTTTTACCAAATACCAGTATCGAGGAATACGGGAGAAGAACAAATTACCTCTAAAATATTATCAGGGATGGCATGGAAGGCAACCTATTGGTCGCTGGAGACTTCAATGCAACAGCAGTAGAATGGGAAAAGCCTGCAAAGAACTCTAAAAGCCGGGTAGTCCTAGATATGACGGCAAGGCTAGGACTGGTCGTTATAAACGAAGAAAGGACCACGAATTTTCGAAGACCAGGATTTGGCGAATCAATATTAGACATGACAATGGCCTCAGAGAGCCTTACGCCAAGAGTGAAGGATCGGCAGGTAATCAAAGACGAAAATAGCAGCAATCACCAATATGTGGTCTTCGAAATCACTGATAAAATAGACAGAAGAGGCATAGTACGCAAAACAGGATGGAATGTTAAGAAACTGGACACAGAACGACTAAAAAAAGAAGTTAAGAATGGCATCGCTGCTATCTAAAATAACAAACAAAACCTGAAAACAGCAGAAGGAGTACAGAAACTTACCAAGGCAACCATGCAACTTCTTAAAACTGCATGCAAGGCCTCCATGCCCAGGAGAAAAAGATGGAACGGCAAACTTTTAACTTACTGGTGGAACAAGAAAATTGCAGAATTAAGGCGCCAATTTTTTATACATAGACGCCTCTATAAAAGGGCCAGAAATAGACCAAAGGCCAAACAAAGGTACTCTCAGCACCAGCTTGCAAGAAAGACGATGCGAGCTGCTATTAAGAACAGCAAAAAGCAGTGCTGCCAGACTCTGTGTTTAAAAGTAAATATTGACCCTTGGGGCAGACCATACCAAATAGTGATGGTATTACTGAGAAGACTTGCATGAACTGCAAACAGAGACGCGGATATTATAAGACATATCGTGGATACGCTATTTCGACGCATCCAGAACTCGAGGATCAAGCAGACCTGAAGCTCATATAAACGGTTCCTTTACTTACCCAGCAAGAACTGGAGCTAGCAGCCGGATCGCTTAAAAACGAAAAAGCTCTTGGACCAGACGATATACTAGCGAAAATTATCAACACAGTGGTGGCGAAGCACTCACAGCTGTTCTTTAACCTATACAATGCATGTTTGCGGAAGAGATTGTTTCTAACCCCCTGGAAAAATGCATGGCTGACACTAATTGATAAAGGCAAGGGGGATACTAACTTTCCGTCATTTTTCAGGCCCTTGTGCATGCTGGATACGCCTGAAAAGTTATATGAAAAGCTGTTTTAGGCCCGTCTTCTACAGGCCGTACAAAACGTGGAAGACTGATCCGACAGGCAGTACGGATTCGGAAAAGAAAGCTCTACCATAGGAGCAGTAGAAGAAGTAGTAAGAGCAGTTCAAAACACTCGAGACGTATTCCATGGATCCAGACCCCTCGTTCTTCTGGTGACCTTGGTTGTGAAGAACGCTTTTAACTCAGCAAGATGAAATGACATGCTTCAAGCTCTGAAATACACATTTAGAACACCAGACTATCTATTAAGAGTATTGAGAGATAATCTGAAAGATCGCTTTCTGACTTATACGACATTAGAAGGCAAAACAAAGAAGAAAATAACTGCAGGGGCATTTTAGGGTTCCATAATTGAATTCGATATCTGAAATGTGTTATACGATGGACTACTTCGACAGGAAATGCCAGATGAGACGTTTTTGGTCAAATACGTGGACAATGCTGCTGTATCGCTCGCCGAACTTATGATGGAACTTGTCCAGATACGACTTAATCACGTTATGCGGAGAGTGGCTCCATGGATAGAGAACCACGGACTCGAAGTTGCAGCAGGAAACATGGAGATGGTACTATTGTCGAGGAAAGAAATAAATACCATTATCCTCCTTAAGGTACAAAAAGAAGATGTTATAACGAAGAAAGCCGTTAAATTTTTAGGGTGGACGCTGGATTGAAAGCTCATGTTTTGGAGCCACCTTAGTTAAGCAGCAGACAGGGCAGCGGCAAGAGTAGTGGCATTTAGCCAAATCATGCCAAACGTCAGAGGTTCAAAGCCTGCTAATCGCAGGCTCCTTATGTCTACGGCCCAGTCTATTATTTTGTTCGGGGCTGAGATATGGAAAGATGAGATAAACGTCGAAAAAAAAAAGTGAAATTTGGCCAAGTTCAAAAAGTGGGAGCCCTGAGGATAGCCTGTGTCTATCGCACAGTTTTAGAGTCTGCGATAATGGTGATAGCGGGCGTTGTCCCAATCGACCTCTTTGCGAAAGAAAAGCGATTGAAGCACCTTATGAAGCAGGACCTAGGAAGAATGGAGGCCAAGAAAAAGGCCCGGAAAATAACCTGGGAACGCTGGCACCATAGATAGGAAGAGGAATCTAGAGGTAGATGGACGGCACGCGTGATAAAAGATGTCAAGGAATGGGTAGAGCGAAAACATAGGAAAGTAGATTACTACCTTACTGAATTTCTTTCAAATCACAGGTATTTCTGCTTGTACCTCAACAAGATGTGGAAAACATGGACGGCTGCTTGCAAGTCCTGCGGCTACGACAAAGATGACGCAGAACATTCGTTCTTTGACTGCATTAAGTAGCAAGCTGGACAAAACATGGTGGAGAAAAAGGTCGGAACCTTCAATCCCGACAGCAACATAGATAAAATGCTGCTTAACGAGACGTGAACTGCAGTAGCCCAATATATACATACAGCTCTCCAGGCCAAAAAAGAAGATGGTTTTCTGGACAACTGAGCAAAGGTGGTGTAAGCGTGGATCCGGCATCATCGGGGGGGGCGTGGAATTGTGTTTTTGGCTGCGGCGCCTGGGAAGTTTACGGAAGAGGGTGGTGGTTGGCCTTGGAGGTGGGGCCGCTGAGGCGTGGCCGCGGCGCAGTCAGTGTGCGGGATGGGGGCCTGCGAGGGTGCCTGAGCACATGCAGACTTCCTTAAACCGCTTTGCTTTATCATTTTCGTACCAGTGAGTGGCTGTGGACTGGTTGCCTATGCTTTTGGGTGCTTCGCCTCCGCGTTTTTTTTTTTTTTTTTTTTTTCTAATTTTTTCTAATTTTTTTTTTTTGCTCCTGAGGTGTGGCCACGTGGCAGTCGGTGTGCTATATCAGGGCTTGTGTGTGTACTAAAATGCGGGCAAGCTCCTGAGAACCGCTTCGCTATATTACCGTCCTACCGATGAGCGGCTGTTCCTCAGAGGCCCGAGTCTCTGCACCTCTCGCTCTGCGGTAAGTGCGCTTCTTGTGCCATTGTCGGGGGTAGCCGGGTTTGAACTAGCGCTGGGGAGCATCTGCCTATTATTTTGCTCCATTTCTGTAAATAAACAACGAGAAACAGCTCGGATACGCGACGGAAAATAGTAAATATCCTAGAGGACGCAAAAGTTACAAGACAAGTTGGCTATGGAATGCTTAAAGAATCCCGAACCAGGGGCTTAGCCTTCCTGGCCCTGGCTTACAGTGTAATCGCAAGAGCAGATTTAGAACTGGGTGTCCTAGGAAAGATGTCTTGCCAGTTAAGATGGTAGGGTTATAACGAGTTCCACACAAAGAAAGGTTTGAACACCCTTCTATCGTGCATAAAGGCATTTTGGATGACCTCGGAAAAAAAACCATGATACTGATGGTAATAATAATGATGATAACGATGATCATAATAATAGTAATAATAATGGTGATAATGATAACGATAATGCTGAAAATAGTGATAATGATGGTGATGACAATTATCATAGTAAAAATAATAATAATAATAATAACATTGTGTGTTGTAATGACAATGATTATAATTATAATCATGATGACAATAATCATGATGATAATAAACATAATAATGATGTCAATGATATTAGAAAGATGATAATGATAATAATGATAATGGTCATAATAATGATAATGATCATGATATTGATAAGGACGATGACTATTATTCTGATGATAATGATAATTATAACAATGGTGACGATAATGTGATAATAATAAAAATAATGACAAAAATAATTATAAAAATGATGAGGATAATAATAATGATAATAATGATAATTAGTATAATAAAGATAATAATATTGATGGTGATGATAATGATTATGAAGGTATAACGGGAAATTCTGTTCAGACAATACTAAAACTAAAATTCCCCCACTTTATAGAAGAAGGAGAAGCATTGTACCAGGTGGGAGAGAACCAAGGCGATGAGCGAGCAAGGATTAGTGTAGAGCGGCAGTTCCAGCAAGGAGTTGATGGTGAGTGGTAAGCTCGTACCCTATCGCTCACTATCCTTCTCTGTAACTATACCAAAAATAAGCAAATATTGATATTATATAAGGTGAGCGTTAGTTATTATCGTAAAAGATAAAGTTACTTGTAATAAATTAATATTCTTAAATTTTAATAAATAACATTATTAACCCTAATTTAAGAGTTTGTTTATTGTACGTTTGCTTTTGGTAAAAATACGTACACATGAATGTAGTAGAGATAACTTTCAGGTTTGTACCCTGAATGTTTTTCTCCTACCCATATGTTTGTATCCCCTTATTGTCCTTTTTTACAAAAATTATACATCACTATATTGTGATTAAAATTAGTATACTATACTGACGAGAAGGGATAACATCGGAAGTGGCCAATCATCCGGAAGAGGAATCAATTCAAAAAACAGAACATAAGTACCGCTGGTAGAAATACCCAAATACCCACGAAACTGTTTACGTGAAAGTACTAGCATTACTGACACTAAGAACGTTTCACTCCTCTCCTTATCACTACTTAATTATTTCATAGAAATTATGATATACATTAATTATTTGTAGTATAAGTCATGCTCCGTGTTTGATATCAAGATAATTGATATTTATGTACTTTATCTCATATTTAAATGAGATAGTATAAATACGTCAAATTTAAATTTGTACAAATCCATGGAAAGTTCCTTCTATACAACACACACACATAAGTATCAATCCACATCTCGGTATAAAAGTACACAAGGCAAAGGCCGTTTCAATTCCAAGAAGCTCATCGGCAAAGTATGCCGTTAAACTAAATTAATACAACAGTAAATAAATCTTCAAGGTGTGCAACAACCTTAAAAAAGCTATAAAAGCTTATAATTGGCGCTCGACAAGCGGGACTCGTAAAACACATTTATAAACGTGTTTTTACCATAGTAACCCATTACAAGATAATTAATTTTAATAAAATGTCGGAAAATAAAAAATCGTTCGAAATACTAAGTGAATTAGAGACAAATCTGGTAAATGAATTATTAGATACAATACAACAAATAAATTGTCAATGAAAAAAAGCTGTGGCAGAAGAATAACGACTAATATTCCAAAACCAGTAAGGCATTGATTATAATATAAAAATCCTCGCTGGTGTGAATCGGTAGGATTAATACGAAAAATAAAAAATGCCAAGAAAGAATGGAAAAAAAAAATTGTTACTCTTAAAAGTACTATAAACGAATTAAACGTAAATTATACTATCAAAAAAAAAAACTATACAATCCTTGAAAATCGAAAACGAGGCATTACAAGAAAGAATTACGAACTAGAATTACGAACACGTGTATCGCAAATAGAAGATAATATGATTCAAACACTTGATTTAAAAAAATTGTGTAAATAACTATTAAAAACAATGGATGAATTTTCAAAAGATCCTGACGTGATACATGATACGTTACAAAATGAAGTTATTAAAATAAACGAAAAAATTCGAAATAATACAAATAATACAAATCATACTAGTCCTAAAATTCCGATTGTATTACCTGAGTATAAAGGTTCAGACTACAAACGACCTATAAAATTTTTAAAGGAAATTAATAATTATCGAAGCCTATATAATATTGATGATCGTGAAATTCTAATTTACATTAATCAATGCTTAGAAAGTAATGCACACGAATGGTGGTATTTACATCAATCTGTAGTTAATACATATAAAGATTTCGAAATTTGCTTTAAAGAAAGATATTAGAATAAAAATGTACAACGTACGGTATAACGGAAAATTTATATTGGACAGTATATTAACGGTGGTAAATTACGACGGGTGAATTATGTAATACACATTGTGGGGTTTGCGTGTGATTTAGGAATTATGAATACGGATCAGGAGTTAATTAATAATTAAAAGAATCATTTCGATAAAGATGTACGTCGAGCACTTATATGTCAAAATGTTAATACATGTGAAACATTATTAAAAATTTTAGCTGAATTCGATAAAGAAGATAAAAAACAAAAAATTTTTGACTCACCAGTAAAAATTAACACCCAAAACTATGCCAAAAATAATGTTAAAAATCCTCGTTATACTTTGAACTATCAAGCAAATTAATCAAACCATCAATCATTTGATAATCCTTAAGCAAATCATATGCGAAATACTCAAATAGCTCATAATAAGCCATATCGAGTAAATACTTTTCAAGAAAGTACCATATTTAAAAAATCACATCCATTAGCACAACAATCTCATGTATCTCAATATAGTGAAAATCCAAGAACTAAAACACAACGCACAAATATTCACGCACATAATAATAGTATAATCTTTAAAAAAGGACAAAAATCTAATTATAACAATAATAATAAACGTAGTGGAAATACTAATGTAAATGGAAAGACTACCGCCGACAATGTTGATATTGTACAACAACAATACAACGATGAAACGTTCGAAGGATTATTATCCAATAATAATCATTCGAGAAACGAATCAGAGTTGTACCTAGATGCTGGCAATTAGCTTTTTATTTACTAAGTACAACTCGAATATTAACTTGCCCTCGCCACATTGAGAATAAACAAATAATAATAACATTTAAAAAATTTAGAAAATTGCATGTATTCAATTCGCGTTCAAACAATATTTATAAAATGAAAAATAAAATAACGCATAATATTGACATTTTTAAGAACAATAAAACTTTTGTAATAAATTCAATTTTTGAAGATCCAACAAAAGATTTATTATTTGACATTCAACCAAAAAGCGACATGTATGTTAATATTAAATGCCTAGAAATTGAAATGAAAATTCAGGGAGTCAAGGTCAGAGCGCTTGTAGATACAGGAAGCGAAATAACATGCGTATCACAACAGTTTTATGATGAAAAACTTTCAAATTTCAAAGTATGCAAAACATTACTAATCACAGGTAAAATAGTCAAAGGAGCGACAAGTATAAAACCTTTAAAATTAAAATTACAAATACTAGCTAATACGGAAATTGGAAATATGGAATTCGATTTGATTTACTTGGTAGTACCTAAATTAGTAGTACCGTGTATTTAAGGATATGATGTACAAAAGAAAATAAAAATGATTATAAATACATGTGAAGATCAAATTGAACTGTCAAAAAATAACAAAAAATAATTAATTGAATGTTGTTCAAAGAAATACAAACCTTATGAATACTCGACATTAATAATATCCGAGTTAAATAAAAATGAGAATGAGATAGACGGGATCGAGAAATTTAACCCTTCGAATAATCGATATAATTGTCGTAGTGACCCGAATTCTAAACAAGTGGAAATAAATACGAAAATTATATCAACGAATACATATGACTCGACACTATATTCTGATGAACAATATAAACGTTTGAATGGGAAAGAACCCACAGATGATTTTTATTATACATCCAACCTCGAAGAAGAGGGGATTAATAAAAAATTAAAAGAATATTCACATTTGAATTATGAGCAAATAAAAAAATTTAAAAATATCATTGTTGAGTACAAATCAATATTCGAGAATAAACCAGGTCTTTACGTGTCTTATACGTATAAATTACAAATAAAGGATGATTCAAGATTTTTTACAAAACCATACCCAATACCTTTTTCATATAGAGATAAAGTTAATATTGAAATTTCAAGAATGTTAGAAATGGGTATAATACGTAAATCAATGAGCCCATAAATAAACCCATTAAGAATTGTGATAAAAAAAGATAAAACAGTTCGATTATGTTTAGACGCTAGAGAGTTAAACAAGCGCTTATTAAATGATTATGAAACTCCTCCTGGGATAGAAGAGTTATTCCCGCGTTGCAGGGATGCGAATTATATTTCTAGTTTGGATTTCCGAAGTAGTTATTGGAAAATTCCATGACATGAAGATAATAAAAAGCTCACTGCTTTTAAATGTAATGACCACGTATACGAATTTAATGTTGTGCCATTTGGGGTCAAGACTAGCGGCGCTGCTTTAATTCGCGGATTACACGAAATATGATATGATTTAGAAGATTTTATTATTCCTTTTGTAGATGATATAGCTGTTGTCTTCTCAACATTTGATAAACATATTGATTATTTAAAAAAGTTATTTGAAAGGATTAAAAATTACAATTCACGAATAAATTTCAAAAAATCCAATTTTGCACAAAAAGAAGTAAGGTTCCTTGGACACATTTTATCGTCGCAAGGAATTAAACCTGATCCTAATAAAATTACAACGATAAAAAGTTTTTTACCACCAAAAAATTTAAAACAACTGCAAGCATTTCTTGGATTTATTAATTTTTATTCAAAATTCGTGAAAAATTACTTAAGTTACACGATACCGTTATTAAATTTATTGAGAAAAGAAAACGAATTTTTTTGAAACGAAGCACACCAAAGAGCATTTAAAGAAATAAAAATCATTTTCGATGAAAACATTATATTGAAATTCGCAAATCCTATTTTTAAAACATATGTATATAACTCTAAAAAAAAAAAAAAAAAAATTTTGACATTATGCCACGAGTGTATAGCGAGTTGCGAGTCATAATTTTTCTTATATAGACCAAATAGTCATTGTTAATCGATAAATTTCTCAAATGAAACATATACATATTAGCAAGAAATAGTTGTACATATATACATAAACATAAGTTAGAAGTCACTTTTAAAATTATTATTAATGTACCTTATATAAATAATCTAGATGAAAATTGATAAGAATATAATCCCAAACAATATAAGATAATGCGTTTATATGTACAGAATAACGAGCCCGATACATACATATATATATATAAATATATAACCCCAAGGACTATTATTAATACATGACAAATAAAAGGATAATAATTTAAACGATCCATTTAGTACGGTGTAAGGGGCCGAATCGATAACATGACTTCTACGGCAACGCAAATATTTATTCCTACAGTACATGAAGTCGGTACATACGTTAATACGCGTTTGATTAAAGTGGGTACACTTACTTATAGTGTCATACGAGCAGTATATGGGTATCAAGACCCCAATACTACTCTTACTATTACGCCCAAAAGTAATAACGATGTGAAGTATATAAACGAAGCGCTACTAGGTGAGCACACTCAAACGCCTAAGAAACAGGTAACCAACCGTGCAACACAAACACCCGTCTGTTCTAAAAAAATACTACATAAATCACATCGACGACAAAGGAAGCAAAAAAAAAAAAATAATTAACGAAGTGAAGAAATTAGACATTCCAAATACAAATAACACCTCAACGAATACACCAAACAACCAAGATGTAATACTCGAGACCATGCCAATTATTGGATCAGCACGATATATTTCTCTACCATCGGGATGCACTATTAAACGGCGACACCCAAATACACCTGAAATAGAGGAATTCGACGAAGAAGTGGTTAATCGTCAAAAATTGCCAAGTGCCTTAATACACGACGTATGGCTTCATCAGGAAGACGACTTCGATAGAAGCAACTCAACTCTTCAAGAAATTTACGCGGAGTTGAAAGCTCGAGAAGTCTCTACGATGCCGGAGGACGATTACGCCGAACTCGGTTACTTCACTGGTGCAGGGATTTAGCAACAAACATTAACTTCAATTATTTGCAGTTCTATATTTTTCTTTAAGGTGTGGGGTTCGTTGGTCTAATAGAAAAATTGTGTTTATTGTACCAATAGACTTCATTTTTCAGAGGGGATAATATAACGGAAAATTCCCTTCCCTACAACATACAATTAAGTATAAAAAAAAAAAAAAAACTAAATTTAAAAATTTTATTGTAACATAAATTTCATTGCAATTTAACTATAATATAACGAAAAAAACCGTTCAAACAATACTAAAACTAAAATTCCCCCACTTTATAGAAGAAGGAAAAGCATTGTACCAGGTGGGAGAGAACCAAGGCGATGAGCGAGCAAGGATTAGTGTAGAGCGGCAGTTCCAGCAAGGAGTTGATGGTGAGTGGTAAGCTCGTACCTTATCGCTCACTATCCTTCTCTGTAACTCTACCAAAAACAAGCAAATATTGATATCATATAAGGTGAGCGTTAGTTATTATCGTAAAAGATAAAGTTACTTGTAATAAATTAATATTCTTAAATTTTAATAAATAACATAATTAACCCTAATTTGGGAGTTTGTTTATTGTACGTTTGCTTTTGGTAAAAATACGTACATATGAATGTAGTTGAGATAACTTTCAGGCTCGTACCCTAAATGTTTTTCTCCTACCCATATGTTTGTATCTCCTTATTGTCCTTTTTTACAAAAATTATACATCACTATATTGTGATTTAAATTAGTATACTATACTGACGAGAAGGGATAACATCGGGAGTGGCCAATCATCCGGAGGAGGAATCAATTCAAAAAACAGAAGATAAGTACCGCTGATAGGAATACCAAAATACCCACGAAACTGTTCACGTGAAAGTCCTAGCATTACTGACACTAAGAACGTTTCACTCCTCTCCTTATCACTACTTAATCATTCCATAGAAATTATGATATACATTAATTATTTGTAGTATAAGTCATGCTCCGTGTTTGATACCAAGATAATTAATATTTATGTACTTTATCTCATATTTAAATGAGATAGTATAAATACGTCAAATTTAAATTTTAACAAATCCATGGAAAGTTCCTTCTATACAACACACACACATAAGTATTAATCCACATCTCGGTGTAATAGTAAACAAGGCCAAGGCCGTTTTAATTCCAAGAAGCTCATCGGCAAGGTATGCCGTTGAACTAAATTAATACAACAGTAAATAAATCTCCAAGGTGTGCAACAACCTTGAAGAAGCTATAAAAGCTTATAAAGAATAATAAAAATCATTATGATACTGATTAAAATGATGACAATAACTATGATGATAATAATATTAACACATAATGATGATCATTAAAATGATAATGATAATGATAGTAATTATGATGTTGGTGACATTGATGATAACAATAATGATGATAATGATGATGGTTATAACTATGATAGTAATAGTGATAATGATAATGATTGCGATGATCATAATAATGGTGATAATTACGGTCATAATAATAATGATAATGCTCAAAATAATGATGATGATGGTGATGATGATTATCGTAGTAAAAAAATAATTTTAATGGTAATGTTTGTTGTGATAATCATTATTATTATGGTAATGATAATGTCAACAATGTTAATAATAATGAATATAATAATGACAAAGGTGACGAACTTTAAAATGCCAATTATGATAATGATGATGTTGTGGCTGTATTAGTAATGGTAATAATGAAGGTGATGACGATAATGATAAAAATGTCTATAATAATGATGATGATAATCATGATAATGTTGCTTAAAGTAATAATAATTATAGTAATGAGGATTATAATAACAGTAATAATATTAAAAGTTATAATGTTGGATATGATAATAATGATAATAATGATGACGATCACAATGATGATGATAGCAAGAATGTTGATAAAAAAGACAATAATAATAATGATAATGATTATAATGACAAAAATGGTAATGATAATTATAATAGTGATGAGGATATTGACATTGATAAAAATGAAAAATATTCTATTGATTATAATAAAGTTGCTAATGATGGTCATGATGATAATAATGATGATAATGGTAATGACGATAATGATGAAAATAATGATAACGATGTCGATAGTGATGATACTTATAATAATAAGTATGATGATGGTGACAGTGATAATTAAAAAAAAAAAAATTAATGGTCTTAAACATTATGGTAATGGTAATATTGATAGTGATGACAATGAACATAATAATAGTGATAATAATAGTGATGATAATGATGACGATAATACTAAAACTAATAATGATAGTGGTAATCATAATATTCTTAGTAATGAAGTGATTTTTATGATAATGATTGTGATAGTGTCCACTATGCTGATATTGATGACAATAATAATGCTAATGATGATGATCATGATGACAATGATAATAATGATACTAATAATGATAATTACAATGGTAACAATGACAATGGTGAAAATAAAAGTAATAATAATGATATCATTAATAATGTAGATTATAATGATAAAAATAATAATGATGATTATAACGATGATTTCATATTAATGATGATGTTAATAATAATTATAATAATATTGAAGATAATGTCAATGATTATAATGATGATGATCGTGATGATGATGATGACGATGATAATGATGATGATGATAATGATGATGATGATGATGATGATTATGATGATGATAATGATGATGATGATCATGTTGATGATGATGATGATGATGATGATGATGATGATAATTATAAAATTCATAATGACGATGATTATTAGTATGATAATGAGAATGATTTTAATAATGGTGACGATAGTGATAATAATAATACTAATAATAATTGATTGTGATAATAATGAGGATACTTACAATAAAGATGATGATAATTAGGATGATGATGATGAAGATTATGATGATGATAAGGATGATAATGATAATGATAGTTGCGACAATACTAATGAATATAATAGTAATAACAATGGTAATAAGTATGGTTACGATGATAATGGTGAAAGTTATAATGATGGTAATAACGTCAATCATGATAATGTCGATAATAATGGTGATGGTATTAATAATGATGATGCTTAAAATAATGATGCTGATGTTGATGATGATTTCGATGGTGATAACAATATTGAAAATTATAATGTCCGTGATGAATATTTTAATAATTATAATAATAATAAGAAGTTTGATGCCGATAATGATGATAAAAATAATGATGGTGAGAATAAATAAGGAAAATGATCATAATAATGACAATAATTATGATGAAGATGAACATAATAAATATATTTATTATAAAAATAAGAAGACTTGATGATGATAATGATGATGATGATCATGATGATATTGATACTGATGACAGTGATAATTATGATAATGGTGATAATAATAATAATGATGACGATAACAATGACTATGATGATGAGGATGATGATAATGATGATTTTGATGATGATGATGGTGATGATGATGATAATGATGATGATGATGATGATGATGATTATATTAATGACGATGATTATGATGTTAATAAAGATAATCATTATTGTTATGATATAATGAATGATAATGATGATCTTGATGATGATAATAATAATAATGATAATAATGATGATAGTTAAAATAATGATATTGTCGGTGATAATGATGGTAATGACGATAATGATAATAATTGTGTTAATAAAGGTGATAATAATGACGACGATAATGCTAAAAATAATAGTGATAATGGCAATTATGATTATGATAGCAACATACATAATAAAAATAATTATATTTATATTTATAGTAATAATTGTATCGATTATTATGATGTTGATTGCGATTCTAACAATAATAATAGTAGTGGTGTCGATAATGTTGATAATAATGACGGTAATATCAATGATAATGATAATGATAAATATGATTTTATCAATGAAAATAATAAGGAATATAGTGATCATAATGAAAATAATAATGGTGATAATCATAATGATAATAATAAAAATATTCCTTTGCAAAATTTTTTATTATAGTTTGCAAACATTTTTTCTAGTCATTGTCGCTTTACATATAAATAAATGTTTATTTGATTTCTTTTAAGCGGATATTTTTTAAATAAACAACTGCTTAGTTGTTTTTTAAAAAACGTTTTTTTAAGTTTCATTTTTGGTGATTAGAATACCAGTTAGATATTATACTTGTTTTTTTTTATTAAATAGGTGGTTTGTCTTTCTTTAAACGTCACTATATCATATCATGATTTTGAAAGAGTCATTGCAAGTTGATTGAGATGTTATATGCACGTCTTAATTTTTTCAAATTCTTTTTCATGCGTATACAGACAAAATCAACAAGTTAAATGAAACGTTTATATAATAAAAAAATTCTTTTTTTTGCACACCTCTATGTTTACGGTATACTTTTGACATCTGTAAATATTTTTATTTGTATATTCATGATAAGATCTTAATTAATTAGCTCAAATTATGCTTAAGGATAAAACAGCTAGAACAATTAAAAGTACGAACTTACCTTAACCTACGGTACAAGCAAGTTCGTGGCTCCTTGGTAGCTAAAGTGGTAGTGCTAAACAGTTTCATAAGCAGGAGGTTGTGTATTCAGTTGGAAGAAAATTTTTGAATAGCTTCAGCATAAGACTTAAAAAAAATATTCTAATTTAGAGATAGATAATAATTATAACAAAAACAAATTTAATATTTTTTAGTGAGAGAAACTACAATGGATCGTTATAAAACAAGTGTAAAACAAACTTAAAAAAATAATATACTGCATAAGTAGCGTTTTAAAACAGTTTAAATGAAACAGTAAAAAGCAACTCTGCTCAATGAAAAGGTATAATAGAGAGAATAAGTCATAGATCCAGGAATTTCCGGAAATATCAAAGAAATTTCTTGTGAGAAAAAAAACTAGGTGTGGGTCTCAAGACCCTTGGCAGAAGTGAAACTTCTAACTTAAATAATATTAAACTTTGTACAACAGAAATTGAGAAAAACAGATAACACCTTATATTAATAGGTCCTTAAGACTCCGATATTAAAATAGTAAAAATTTTATTATTATTACGTATTTGAGTGTGCGCGTGCATAAAATACATATACTTTTACATACTACTCATGTTACACATGATTCGTACATTATAAGAACTTCCATGTATGCTATAATATGTGTATTGATACATGTACGAATAAATGGTCACATAATGCAGAACGAAACAACAATTTCTACCGTACTGCTCTAAAAAAAGATACTTTTGTTTAGTTACGCCAGACAAAATTTTTTTTTTGTTAAATAACTAATTATGCTATTAATATGACATCATATATGTACAATCAATTCTTGTTGAAATTATTGTATCCGACAAATAAAAATTCTTTTAAACTTTGGTTACCATTTTAGTAAGATAATACTACATCAGATTAAAATAAAGAGAGCGAGTGAGCATACATTCCATTTTATAGATGTAATTTTTTTTAACACTTGTTTTCTATGACTGTATATAACTAAATACTCAAATTAACCCGTGCTCATGAGTAATTTTTACTACTTTCAAAATTAATAATAAAAATATAGGTTTTGGTTACCAGTCAATCAGTCTGCTAACATATGATCATGAATTCAAAATACATTAAATTATGGGTAGGACAGGTAGGATGTAGCTTTCTTTAAATATATGACTTGTATTATTTAGAGTATTGTTACAATTATTTGTATAAATTCGTGGAACACATATTTTCACCTTAATGCTTATTTCCTATGATACGTGGAATTACGTTTTGCATATCGGCTTTCCTTTGGAAATACGACTGTTTTTCTAATTTTAAGAGGTTATGTTGTAGCAAAAATTTATGAAGATTCTGTCAACATCCGTATTAATGTTGTAAACATGCCATTCTGAATAAAAAATAGGTTTTGACTTGTTCTTTTTAGAATACATTCAAAAAACGAGAAAATAAAGAATGTGTTGGTGCATTGTTAAACACTTTTCCATTAGTGTGCGTTGAACATGTAGTTTCCCCTTAGAAAATCCTTAAAAAGGTTATTTCACGTCTATTTAGCTTTTTTTTCAAGACATGATTGTTTTTCGAATTTCGAGAGGTTAACTTGTAACAAAAGGTTTTTGGAGTGTTTGTAAATGTTCATATTAATTTTTTAAATATAGTATAGAAAAAAAAACTTTTTCTACTTGTTTTACTCAACACTCAGTCCAAAAAGGAAATAGTTTATTTTATGTATGTGCATAGTCAAACCCCTCTATACTTATGCACTTTGGTCATAAATTTTTTTTTTTGAGAGACCCAAAAGAATTTTTATTTTTAGCTCATTTTGCTTTCCTTTTGATTTACCACGTTTTTTCTTCTTTTAAAGGTTAAGTTGTTGTACTATACATACTTATTACTCCATGCATATTATTTTTTTACATCCATGTACACACATGAAAGGATACATAGGAGAGGAAAGCGATTATTGCTGTGTTCTTTTAAAGACTTCAAAGAGATCAAGCCCTAGTTTCATATTTCATACACAAAAAGTATACAACAGCAATGCAAGGCTCTGACTCACTGATTTTCAAGCGTACTGGGATATACAACACGCACGTATGTATACAGTATACATATGTATACTCTGGCTCTAGTATGAGAACAGCTGAGGTTCTTCTCTTGCTTTCTCTTCCTTCCATTTAGACATATCAGATTGAGCAAGCGCATCAGCTTCGTCGTAGCGTAGAAACATACATACCTGTTATATATGTATATATATGGATGTAGTAACAGCATGAAGTGAATAAAGCGCGCGGCAAACAAGTAAAAGAGAGAGAGAGACAGAGAGAGAAATGTAGTGGTAAACAGTGAAGTGGTGCACGCTGCAAGAGAGAGAGATGGATCATAAGGGGGTATGTGAGACAGGAGATTGAGGAGACGGCTTAGTCCGTGGGTTTGGTGGCTATTTTTTTTTGTATCCCATTTCTCTTAACGTGGCTGTTCACGATTCAACTTAAGAAATTTCACTGCAAAAAATTACTCTACCTTTTAAAAAATTTTTCCAGGAATCTAATAAAACAATGTTGGCTACTGAAAACCATGGCACTATTTGTTGTTTAATTAAAAAAAAACATTTTGTTAAATAGTTTTTGCTTATATATTTATTTATAACCATTGTAAAAGAACATTCAATATTTCAGTTTTTCTTCAAAAACTTTTCTATAAACGTGTTGCTGAGAAATGTAATAATATTAATGATTATAACAATGTATGGCAGAAAAATTGAAAGCTTTTTCTTAAGTCATGAATGTTACTTCTAAAACTAAGAACGAAAATTTCAAATAGTCGTTCATGAGATTAGCAATTCCTGAAATATAAGGATTATAGAGGCAAATTTATTACACATCCTTTTTTATCTGCTCAGCCCTTTTATTATCGCATTTAATAATTAACAAACCTTATAATTTTTCTGATGATCAAATGTGGTTTAACAATTTATGGCTCTTCCTTAACCCCCTTTATCCGTTATCGTATTATTGTGAGTTTTATTACTTGCACTGCTTTAGTAACTAGATGTTGTTTTAGTTAATTTAAAATAATTTTGTCATAAAACTTATTACAATATCATTTGAGGTGAAATTTGTAACCAAGTTTTTTGATGTACTGTGCAGTATTGCTATAATATGCTGATTTTTGTAAAGTCCCAATAAATGTAACAATTGTTACATAAAACGTACATCAAAATACTTTATGGTTATATTATGTTTTGTCAAAAAGCAATTTGTAAGCTTCCGAAATAAATATACGATGAGCCTACCCAGTATCTCTATTAACGACGCAAGACCAGTAGTACGTTACGTTAATAGGACATTGACAAAAACCTGGAGGACCTTGCCTCGTTATTGTATTTTCTAGTAGGTAAGTACATGACCATTACCTAGAATATAATGTGTCAAAATAGTAGAATACAAACCTAATAAGTAAAACTTAAAGTAGTTTTAATCATTTTGATGTTCAAACCTGCAAAAACTACTATAAAATAGGTAAAAACTTAGTACAATAACTCCTTGAATAGTTTTTTTTTGTCCTGTAAGTTTTGTTGACATGTATTATTTTTGTCATAGTTTTAAATTCTGATTCACCAGCCGTCTCATAAAAACCTATGTTTTAGACGACTTTTTTACCAGCTATTCTCTAATGCTTAGTATAACAATACAAACTAAAAAAAAGTGGGCTTAAAAGAGTTTAAATTTCATTATTCTTGATTTTTATGGGACTCTGTTAATATTTTAAAGAAGCAACGTCTTTAACTAACAAAAAATGCTTGCGTATATCCTGCTCTAAGAGGTACTAGAGTCAATGAGAATAATTTTAATTTTTTTAATGTAGATATTTCACAAAAAATTTAAAGTTTTATACGTTCATGACATAATCAATCATTTAATTTCCTGAATTAAGAGCTGCTCCCTTTAAATTTTAAAAAGATCTAGGAATTCTATAAAAAATAATTCTGTAAACTGCACCTATATAGGTACAAACAATAACCACACATATATATATATAGACAAACAATTATGTCAATGTTAAGCTGAGCTCTTCCCCCGGAACATCATGCCACCGTCAAACGCAACGCAGTTGCTACACAAAGACCAATGTATGCTAGATACGGTGCTTACGTGAAAAAATTTGATTTGAATTTTTCAATATTTCACAGGCTCTTATGAAATCAAACAAATTCATACTTGACATGTTTTTTTTTCAAGTTTCTTGTCTACTTTAAGTTTTGAATTTTCGTGCCATTTAGTGACACCGAGAGAAATAAAAAGAAATTTGATTAGAAAATAAATGTTCATACTTCTATAAGATTTATTATTACCCTTATAAGCATTAAGATCTATGCTACCGTATTTCTTTATTTCTTCTTTTTCATAACCTTCTGCAATGCTGTGTTCCTTTTGCTTGCATGTAGAAAAGTGAATTTTTCGCGTGAGTGTAATACTTCAATTGATCAATAAAGATTAATGTTATACAAAAATAGAAATAAACTTTGTTGATTGCCATCAATTCTCTTGTGAACAAGTGATGCAGAACTGATAAGGTAAAAGCACCAGTACGTGAACACTTTTTCCATAAAGTCTTTGTTTTCTCATTTTTATTGAATTTCTGATTTGCATAACAAAAAAACAGTCATTACGCCAGTAAGATTATATTTTTTCCTTAAAAAAAAAAACAAAAAAGTTTTTCTAGGTCATGTGTACAATGAATAAATTAATTTTAAAGTTTTTTTTACCAATGACCCAGTAGATGAACAGCGTGTTCAGGTATTGGTACCAATACGTATTTTTGACCGAGTACTTGAACATCCCATGTTAATTAAATGGGAGACAGGTTATGTTAGCTGCCTTCTACTGATTTCTTTTTTATTATGTATTGCAAATAACCAAATCGAAAAATTTCTTTCTAATTTTATTGGTAACATATTATGGAAACCATAACGACTGGCTTGACATACTATTATTGTTGATTAACAGTGATTTCAATCGTTTTTATGTGTTCGAGTACTGGGCATAGGTAAAACCTAATGGTACCAGTACCTGAACAGTCTCACAAGCCACCTCATACAAGTTGCATGAATAGGTAATTTTTTTCTCGTTGAGTATAAAGACTTACTGAAATATAAATTTTGTTTTATCTAAAGAATGATCAAAGGATAACAGAAAAATTTTTTTTTTTATCCATTTAAATTGAAAATAGTTAATTCAAGCTGTTCAATCTACTGGTGCATTTTTAGGAAGTGTTTACGTACTGGTGCTTCTACCTTATATATTGTCATGAGCATATAAAAACATTTCTTGAAGTTTAATTAAAAGAAATTCTTGAAACTAGACTTGTAAACAACGTATAAAAATGAGTCTTCCTAGACATTAGGCCAACAGTGTACACGGCTTCTACCACGAAGAATATAACTACGGTATTAAAAGAAGGAGAACAATAGTATTAAAAAAATGTAATAAAAAGTAGTTTATGTATCATTCTAAATCTTTTTTAAAACTGCTATGCATCTGTTCTGCTCAGATCATCAGATCAAGAGATAAATACAGCACTTTACCCCACTGCATAATATTTTTCTTATTTCTTCTGTCTTTGCCTCTCTCTCTCTCTCTCTCTCTCTTCCTCACTCGCTCTTTTATACACATGTGCACACGGTTAATTTAGGCTTATGTAGTTTATTAACAAGCCCTCACTGCTACCAAGGTGTGAATTCAGGTATTTCATATTTTTGTACTCTTTTAGTCATATACTTTGTTTAATAGTAAAATTAAACAATGCTTTTTATTATTTGCTTATGTATTGATGTATCGTATCTTTTCCCTCTTAACAAATTAATCAGCCTTAACTGAACGTTGAAGTACCTATCTACTTCTTATTACGTGTTTATTATATGCAGTAACCATGGAAGCCGCTAAAATATAAATTACAAAATAAACTGTTGAAATATGCTGTTTTACATATCAGTACACGTTGTGGGCCAGAAATGTGTTCAAATCTCGCTTAAAGATAACTTAGAACCTTATTTTAAATATCCAACCGTTTTTGTTGATTTTATAACTGGACTTGTTGAGAGTATGGTCTTAACCGTTTTATTTTTGTGTCGTTCATTTGTAATCTTTATTTATTCTATTTAGTTGGGTAAAATTCTTTTATTTAGATTATATAATTGATTTTAATAAATTTATTCTTTTATTAAAATAATTTAAAATAGTGGTTTTTTTAAATACAAAACGAACTGTATGATTCTCGTTGAAATTCATCTGGGAGTAGATTTGGGGAGCGTGCCTGTTTTTTAAAGACAAGTTTTAGAGGTGTAAAGCCTGTTGCTGAATGAACAAAAAAGTTGCACTTATACCATGCAAAGGGTACCATTTTATTCTGGTCATTTTTTTTATTAGCTTTGGTTAAAAAAAAATCATTTATCATAGCGTGGCTTCTCTGTAACAAACCATTTAACTATGGGTGATATGCACTTGTGATATAAATAATTTGAGTAATGTCAGAGGTTGAAACAAGGTATCTTGACAAAACATCGGCAATAGTTACTGCCTGTATATTATAAACAGAAACTGCAATAAAAGATTTTATAAGTGAGCCTTGTATTGTTAAAATGTGCTAATTTCTATATGTACTTGGTGAAAAGGGCATACTATATCTATAGCGACTTTTTCAAATACTTCTGACGGTGTGTTTGTTATTACCATAGGCTCTCTGGTTTTTGTGTCGACTTATTTTTATTTCTGAAAAATTTTACATTTTTGTATGTATTCGACAACATCGTTGCACATTCTCTTCCACTAATATGCTTCTCTCATTCGTTTATAAGCTTTCATGACTCTACTATGACTTACGAGTTAACTAATATAACACTACACCAATTTTTCCTTTCTGTCTTCTAGGGTTAGATAAGAAAATGCGCCAAAACAGATTTTTACTGTACGGGAAAGGTGGCGTGGATCTTTGTATAAAATTAATGGCATTTTTTCTCTAGAGAGATGATCAGCTTACCTCTTAACAGTAGTGTTAACTTCCTTTACTGATATAGCATTTTTGAGATTTTTGAAGAATGTCCGTAAAATGCTGGGTTTCAGTTTTTATTTGCGACTAGTGAAAATTTGTAGCGATTTTGGTTACGTGTACTAATAACGTCTCCTAATTTTGGTTAAATGTCTAATTATTATTCTTTCCATATGACTCTACTATTTGGTAGTAGTTTATTATTTATTAATGTTTAATTTACTGTTTCTAGAATAAAATGGATGTAATCATCCTTGGTATACGTTGAATTTTTGGGAGTACTTAAAAGTGTTATTTCATTTGCTTCATAAATGTTCACTTAAGTCTGAATCTAGGTGAGCTTTTCTGCAGACTGGCTGCTGACCTTTGATTTGCGGTAAAAAAAGACTGCCGAGAGGGTGGGAACACTCCCGCGTACATCTGAAATGTAATTGACTCTTTTGCATGCGTGTTTGAGGGCCCCTTCCATACGTGTCATTCCTTTTTTTTATGCCTTCGTCACTTGTGCACCTGGTGAGAGCCACGAGCTCGCTCTCTAGCCTTTTAACCTTTGCAACAGTAAGGCTCTCCCGCGCAGTGGTTCTTTCTTTACTGCTCAAGTTTGATTGAGCAATAATTTTTGCTGTTGCCATTTTTGTTATTTCTTGGCGCCGAAGACGTGTCGTTAAAAGCAGTTCAGCAGAAAAGCTTGTCTCCCACTGGAGCTTTGTAAGAGTATCGATCTACTTTAAATAATAGTCTAAGGCTTCAAGACACTCTTTCTTTGAAGTCACAATTGATTCAATGTACAAACAACGTGATAAATCGTCGTATTGTACTGGACTTTGCGTTTGTTTAAGTTTGAATTTACGTTATTCCAAACTGGAGCAGTTACAATTTTTCTTTTCGCAAATATTCCTAAAATAATTATTTTTTTGTATATTTTTTTGGTTTAATAAAAGCTTTCATAGTACGAAAGTTATTATGAGTTTTGTTTCCTTCAAAATTTATCATTAAGCAAGAAATTATTCTTAGAGTCAAAGACAAAATGATTTGTTTCACGAAACTTGTCATTTAACAAGTCGTTATTGAATGACACAAAATTGACCCTCATGAACTTTTTATTCGTAGCTTCCAGATTTTTACTAGTCACTAGAAAAGCTTATTAAAAAAAACAACAAGTAACATCATATGAATTTGCAACAGTGCTTATGTTTTTTGATACCTCTTCGCTACGAGCCGAAATCCAGTTTTGCTGTACGGGTTCTTACGCTGCTGAATGGTTTTCTGGCATAAAAATATTTTGATTTAAAGTTTCCTTGGTACTAAAACCAGTATTATTTTCTATATTTTCTCATTAAGATAGGTTGTCGTATTTTTCTTTACTACTATATTGTTAAATAGGTAATAAGTTCTTCTGTACAGTTCATCCGTATAGTTTTTTAATGTAATTTTTGGCAGGACATTTCCTGTGTAGTGTAAGCAGAAATTCTGCTCTTATGGAATCTTCGTTTTCAATAAATTCGTTCATTGTTTCATCGATTCCTTTATTTACTTTTGTAGGAGTGATTTAAGTTTCATGTGACAATGAAAGTAAATTTATTTGTTTTTGATTTAAGTAACTGCCGTCATGACGTTTGGTAGTGCATGTTGTTAAATATTGTTTTTCTCCAAGAACGCTGTTACTAAGTATTTCATTTTTCTTGTCGTAACCATCCCACTATAATGGGTTTGATACCATTTTTTTAAAAAACTTTGTCTGTCGCAATAATTATTTTTGTAAGTATTAATTCTTAAATGAGATAACTGCTCTTTACTTTTATTTGTATAGTTGACTTGATCTTGTATGAAGCGTTAAGAAGTAGATTAAAATTTCAGTTTCATTGTTGTTAAATATAAAGTTTTTTCGTCAGAAGAGGTAGAGTCCTTGTCTGGTTAAAATATTACTGATTTTTAACTAACGTCATTGGCTCAGGAAGTATTGAGTTTGATTGGAATAATAGTTTGTCTGAGTGAAATTCCTAAATTTTTTTGTAATATTTCTTTAATTTTACTGATTTTGGAATTATTATGACTTAAGTTTTTTATTATATTCTGAGGGGTCTTTTCTGTAGGTGCATTTGTTAAACTTGGTGTAAATAATTGTTTTGTAATAGTATTGGTGCGTTGGATTGTTGGTCACTAAACTGTGAATTAGACGTGATGTTGGATCTAAGTGATACATAAGTGGTGTATGAGCTTCACTTGTCATACAAGCATGCAGTACATACAGAATGTGTCTTGTTAAAATTTAACGAATGAATGCGTTTTTACTAATAAAGTGTGTTGTCTGTATCAACTTATTGATAAGACGAGCAATTACAATATCGTGTTAGACGTAAACTCATTTTTGTTTGAGAGAAAAATGATAAAGTAATTGTTTTCTTCTCGTGTTCTTCTTGTGAAGTAGTATAGGTGTCAAATTGTTCAATAAAAATGCGTGCATTAGGTATTACTTATGTTGCACGTTTTTTTTCAATATATTCTTTTTTATTTCAATAGCTTAATTACTCAAGTATTAAATTCATGGTGTGCCTAGAATCACTTTCAGTTACATGTAGTGAACGTAGCTGTGGTAACATTTGCTAATACTGCAATATTGCAGTTAAGGCACTACCAAAGAGAAAGTAAGGGAAGAGAAGAGGAGCGATGTGTTTAAGTTGTTTGTTGCTGATTTTTTTGTAGACTTTCTTAGCTTGAAATCAAATTTTAAAAGTAGTTTTGGAAATCAAATTCTTAATAGACCACATATATAATCACTAAATGTAAGAGTTTTTTTATTTTTTTATTATTTTTTTTTTTTATAGGTAGCAGCATAAGACTTTGTCAATATGTTTGCTTATTCCTTTTTTATTTCCTGATTCTCATATAACATTATTACAACTACATGTTTCTTCAATCTTAAAAATCCCGTTACATAATCTATCTAATTTTTCTTTAGGGTTCATTGAGTACATATACGTTCATGCCAACTTCCAAGTTTTGTGACTTCGACTTTTTGTCATAACGTGGTTTTCTATTCTACTTTTATATTTTAAATCTATCACGAGCTATTTCTTATACTATACGTTAACAGTGGGCAAAGTAAGGAGCATATTAGCTGTATGTTTCTAGTTGATATTCGTCTGGTATTGCTTTGTATTTGCTTTTTAAGTTGCTTTGGATGAATTTTCAGCAGGGCTTAGATTTGTTACTTTTTCGCTACAGAGTTTAACTTTTGTTGTATCGGTTCTAACGCTGCTGTAAAATTCACTTGCAGTAAAACATTTTGATTGCAAATACTGGAAATTTTATAGGTATCGTTATCAGTTTTAATTTATATATTTTCAATTAAAATTGGTTATCGTCTTATTCTATACTACTATTTTGTTTGATAGGTAGTAAAGTTCTTTTGTACAGTTGACCATTAGAATTTTGTAATTTATTTTTGGCAGGATCATTTCTGTGTGGTGTTATCAGAGACTTTTTTCTCATGGGATTTCCGTTTGCAATAAATTTATTCATTGTTTTATCGATTTATTATAAACCATTGCAGAAGTATTGCCGTAACCATCCCACCGTAATAGATTTTAATTCTATTTAAAAAAAATTTTTGTCCGTCACGATCTTTATTTCTGTAAGTATTAATTCTTGAACAAGATAACTGCTTTTTACTTTTATTTGTAAAGCTAACTTTATATTGTACGGAGCGTTAAAAAGTAGATTGAAATTTTAGTTTTATTGTAGTTCAATATAAAATTTCTTTGTCAGGAAAAGTAGAGTCTTCATCTGGTTAGAGTATTACAGATTTTTCATTAACGCTATTGGTTTGTGATGTACTCAGTTTGATTGGAATATTAGTTCGTCTTATTAAATTTCCTGCACTTAAAAAAAATATATCTTAAATTTCACTGATTTCTAAGCATTTATTACTTAAGTTTTATATTGAATTTTTAGGGGTATTTTCTGCAAATGCATTTAGTAAACTTGGCATAAATAATCACTCGTGTAACTGTATTGGCACGTCGGATTGTTGGTCACTAAACTGTGGAGTAGACACAGTGTTAGGTTCGGATAACTTTTATTTTATTTTAGCTCTTAGTGGCTCTTTTTTTTATCACGCTTTTAATCTTTCTGCCATTGTATGTGCATTTAATTCATCTTAACAACCTTCCATAACCTCAGGTACTTTTCAAAGTGTATTTTAAGTTGATTTGTTCTTACTAAAGGTACAGATTGTATGCTTTTAATTGTATTGGAGTTCGATTGATTAGTTTTTGACATATACATTTGCGAGCTATGGAAGTTTTTGTTTGTTTTGGTTTTGTAGGTAAAAGGCAAGCTTTTAATGATATTTCTTTGTCCAAAGAATTATCTTTATCACTTCCATCTTTTTTTAATTTTATTGGATTTCTTTAAAGTAATCTTCGTTAGTATTAGGTCTACAAGGTTTGTATTTATAAGTATAGATACAACCTCGAAGTCTTGCTTCCCATCTACTCAGTCAACTTATAGGATTTCTGATAGACTTTATCCAATATAGTGGCTTATAATATTCGTAAGCCGTGAGTATTCTGTCGTATAAGTAATGTCAAAAATATTGAAATACAATACTATTGCTAAGCATTCTTATTCTGTTCTAGAATAATTTCTTTCAGCTTTATTAAGAGTTTTTGACATAAATGGAATTGGTCAGTCTTCCTCTAGTTTTTTTTGTCTTCATACAGCTCCAATAGTTATATTAGATATGTCTGTTGTTAATATGAATGACTTGTTCAAATCGACGAAAGCCAACACATGTGCTTTGCATAAAATTTTTCTTAACTCTTCAAAGCTTTTTTGTTGAGTATCTGTCCTTTAAAATTTTTTTTTTTAATAATTTTTGACACAACAATATTTATGGTACGCTTATACTAAAACTGTCTAATATTTCTTTAATTTTTTGGTTTCAGAAATTTTTTAGCAGCTACTAATTTTTTTAAATCTGGTTGAACTCCGTAGCTACCTATTTTATGTCTTTAATAAACTTTTTCATACATTAAAAGTTTACATTTGTCAAGTTGTAATTCTCAATTTGACTTCTTAAGTTTTTTAAATAAATTAGTAATTTTTGTAGCATGATCTTTTAAAGTTTTTGAGCATACAATTATGTCATTAAGAAACATAAATAACTTAATGCCTTACAGTCCTGGTTATATGATCTATTAATCGTTAAAATTTTGCAAGTGCATTGCATGTTCTAAACGGCATTCCTACATATTCATAATGACCGTTAGGAGGGCTTCAAGCAGTTTTATGTTCATATGCAGGATCAACTTCTAACTGATAGCATCCACTGGCTAGATCAAGAACGAAAAAATATAAAAATAAATCTAGCCTCTGAATTGCTGTAATATTTAAGTAATGTTTGGTAGTGGATAAGCATCGCAAAAAGCTTTTTCCTTAAGTTAACGGTATTCTGTTACTTATATGTATCTTTTTGTTTCACCAGATCCTTTTTTCCTAGGTACTATCTAGAGAGGACTACTGAAAGGGCTGTTCGATTTTCTGACTGTACCGAGTGCTCATAATTTTTCTATTTTGATTTTAGTCTTTTTGTGTAACGATGAAGGGTAGCAGTATTGTTTGACATATACAGGACGGTCGTCTGTCGTAGGTATTTTATGAGTCACAATAAAAGTACTAGGAGCTGAGTCACCTGAAATGTTAAATAAACAAACCTAATTTTCTATAATTTCTCTTATTTCTAATAGCCTAGCTTTTGACTGATAAAATCTTTTTATCTTATTCTTTATAAATTCAATGAAATTTATGATGCTGTTTGAATCGTTTATTTCGAAGTGAGTGTCGAGAAAGTCTTCAGATTCTATAACATCAAAAGGCTTAAGTTTATGTGCAGATATTTGTATTATTGTTGGCTCATCTCTTGCGCTTATAGCTATCGTACAACAGTGGCCTTCTTTGCAATTTGCGATCACCTCATCCATATACACTCTGAATACGGTAGTGATTCTACGAAGATAAGCATGGTGGATGATCTTGTTTTTAGTTGGTTATTTAATAGATACTCTTGTTCTGGATAATAAATAGTAGTTTCCGTTTTTATTAACATTAATTTCTTGAGAAAAGCAATAAATAGTAACGTGCAGGTGTGTGGGTATTTCCTTTTCATCGTGAAATGGAAGAATAAATTTTTCAAAAGTTGATTCAAAATCTTGTTTAGTTCTCAGTCTTGAGGGTTTTACTTTTTGTTAAATTATTTTTATAGAGTTAATTTTTTTTAGCTCGATAAAGAAAAATTAAGGTTTCAATTTGTCTGCTTTCTATTGATTCTAGCGTTTTCTTGCGTGAAAAACGGATCTCCTGAAATACATACATAATCTATTGGCGATTCTGGACTCATACTGTAAAATTTGTGATCAGTATTAAATAAGTTCTTTGTAACAGTACCTTAAGTGTATACTTGCCGTAGAGATATTTTTTATAAGTAAATTGTATTGTCTCAATTAATTTCTGTGCAGTTTTTTAATGCATTATAACTGATGACATTTACTTCTGCACCTAAGTCTAGTATAAAAATTTCCGAATCTCTCCAAAATGTTTCACAATGTAACTTAACTGCTGGAAAATTTCCTATTGTTCTCGGTCAGAAGTCTCTGTAGATTTCATTGTCAATATTGATTTTGCCCACGTGATCAGATTCAAACTTGCAATCATGTCTAAATGGAAAGTCTCATTCTCGTTTTTTGGAGAGTTAGGAAGAAAGTCCTGGTACCGTTCTTGTTCCTAATTTTTAAATTCTTTTAATCGTGGTATTGAAATAGGGCTTGTTAATGGCAAGAATAGCCTTGAGTATGCGAATAAGGATAATACATTTTGGGGTAGTAAGATGGTTCAAAAAGTGGTAGTTAGGAATATGAAAATTCTTGAAAATTTAAATGGTAGTAATAGTTATAATTAAGTCAATACATTTTGTTGTTCCTTGTTATTGAACATTTAAAAAAAAAGTATTGAACATTATAACACTCAGAAAAAATTTTTTTTTACTTTGCATTCTTTTTTCTTTGTTTTAATTTATTGTGAGCCACAGGCAAAAGATCTGTTTGTCTGTCTCTTCTCCTCTTTCTCCATCCCTCTTGCATGCGCACAATAGTGCACTGCTGTTATATATATAGCTTCTCTCTTAATAGTACTCGATATATAATCTATATACAGAGTAGGTATACCTACTGTTGCATGGTGGAAATCGTTACGTGGCTGTAACACGGGCTAAATTGGGCCTCTGTTACAGCTAAGGGTTATTGGGTTAATAATGGCTGACACAAAACATCACTTGATCTCTTTGATGTCTTAAAAAAAAACATATAAAAAATCGTTTTTTTCCTACTTATCTTTTCATATGTATATATGTATGTAAAAAATGTACGTAAAATGTTGAAAATGTATAATACGACAACTTCACTTTTAAAAATAAAAAAAAGCTGTATCTCAAAAGGGAAGCAAAATTGGCTGAAAATAACAATTTCTACGGGTTTCATAAAAGGGATGTACATGATCAACGTGAACGAATATATAAGGGTTTGACTATGCACAAACATAACCTTAATTATTTGATTTTTTGACAGTATCTTGAAAAAAACGAGTAAAAAAAAATTTTTTCTTTTGTATACCGTGTATAAAAAATTAATATGGACGCTCACAAAATCTTTGAATAACTTTTTCACAATATAACCTCTCAAAATTACACAAACAGTCATATCTCAAAAAATAAGTTAAATAGACCCAAAAACTGTTGCAACGAGTTTTCTGAAGAGATGCTACATGATCGACGCGCACGAATAGAAAGGAGTTAGACTATGCATAAATATAACCTTAGTTTTTTAGTTTTCAAACTGTATCTTAAAAAAAAAAAAAAAAAAATTTTTTTTAATTAGTATGGCATGTTCGAAAAATTAATACGGACGTTAAAAAAATCTTCAAGAAATTTTTGTTACAACTTAACCTCCTAAAACTAGAAAAACAGTCGTATGTAATAAAGAAAGCTTGATGAGCCAAAAAAAACTCTGTGTAGAGAAAATAATTATTGAGGTGCAAAAATGTGTTACACAGATTCGTACAAATAATCGTAATCATTTAGAAAATAATAAGTTATATCTCAAAGGTAAAGCTACAATGTTCATATCCTACCTATAAATTAATTAATTTTCTGTTTTTCATAATGTATTATAAGAAAAATTATCATGTGACCAAAACCTATATTCTTTCGATTAAATTTAAAGTCAGTAGAAATTATTTAAGGATGGGTGAATTTAAAAATCAAATCATAAGTTATCTAAGAAACCGAATGTAATTTAAAATCACAATTTCACAACGGAAAATAATAAGTAAGCATTAAATTAGGCACAATATGTTTTTTAAATTAGCCAGAAAGTTACAAAAAGAGAAGCGCTAAGATGTTTGACATTCAGGATACCATAAATGAAACTTATACGTCTCATCCTGAAAGTGACTTTGAAATTGATAATTATGTTGATGCCAATAATGCTGACCATCTTTAGGTAGGATAGGTAAAGAAGGAGAAAAAACGTACAATATGGGATCAAAAATCTAAGAACACCATTAAGTGGGGTAGTTTAAAGAAATTAGTTACATCTTACAATAAAAATTTGTATACATATTCCCATGAGTGGCCAAAATTTGACAGTTTTTAGTATGGAGAGAAGGTAGGACAGAAGACTCAGAATCACCACATTTCACCTCCTTTGCTATATCTTAAATTTCAACACTGTTCTTATCTACAAACATGTACGTGAGCTGAACAAATAAGTTATGTTTCTCAAATCTTACAAATAAATTTTTATACTTATATAAAAAAAACCTTACTAAAATAAAAATATTTTACGCTAACATTAGGTTAATAATGTCAGGAATACGACTACATGGTAAGAAATTTTTAATTAGGTTACTATGCACATATACAATGCATCTTTTGAAAACCGTCTCTATTTTCTCCCTTACAGAATAATAGCGTCAACTTTGAAGTCCGTAGACTTGATATGGTGATAAAGTTAATGTACTTAAGAAGGGTTTTATTATAAATGTAATGGATTATGAAGGATTTAAAAAAGATTTAGATGTTTGCACAAACCTTTATTTTGTTAGTATTCTAAAAAATATGGATATGGATAAATTATCGAGATGGACAGCACTTTGAGTTCCAAATTTTCACCCATCCCCTTTCTTAAACAAAAGTTTTCTGTATTTTAAAGGAATAAAATACACACGAAACAAGCGTTGTGCCTAACAGTTATCTACAAAGTAACTGCTACATGCTTCATCTAAGATTTTTATTAACGAATGATAAGTGAGCTCTTAGGCTCATGTTTTATAAACTCAACTATATTTTTACACTAAATTACAAGGACGCCCGATCTTTTTGGTTAGACCAAAATTATTTTGACATTTTTAAGAACAAGCTATGTATATTGTTTGTTTTGCCTCAGAAAAAAATTTTTTTTGGATTTTTTGACTATAAACAATAAGGACCATTTGCAGCTTTTCTCTGAAGTTAATAGTTTTTGAGCCATTAATTATTTGAGTTTCAAAAAAGGCAAGAATGGCTATTTTTATCTATGAAAAACATTATGAATAACCCACAATTCTTATAAGCTCAACGTTTCTAAATATTCTATAAACTACATAGAACGTACTTCCAAATCGTTTTGGACTACTGTTTTTCTGCAAATTATTTTTGTTCCACTCAGTTTTGGGCTCTCTCAAGCTCCGAAAAAGTGTATCTATGTATCATAAACAAAAACTGCAGCTTTATTGCTCTTATTCGTATAAGAATTGTGTGATTTAGTTTAACTACTATGTTTTCATTACTTATTTGCAAGTAACATAATTTTATGCTATAAAAACTAACGTTTATTGCGTGGAAATATTTTCATAAAATGAAACAGAATTTTCAATACGAAAGTTTAATGTAAGAGTTCTGTAAAGATTTATGATATTTCTTTCACAATTATGTACATGAAACATTAGTTTTACTTATAGTATTGGACATAATTTAAGTAATAAGAACTTTATACTTGTTTGTGATATTATCAAGACCTATAATTATGACCTCATACATTTTAATAATGTTTTAACTGAGAAAAATATAAGGAAATTATAAAAAACAATCATTAAAATCTCAAAAAGAGAAAAAGAAAAAGTTGCATGACAGTACAAATATGAAAATTTTTAAAAAATAACAAACACTTATAGCGTCACAAATAGTTAAATAAAACCAAAAAATAATATTTTAGAAAAAAATGGTCAACAAATGGAACACATACAAATTCAAATGCTATACACAAAAAATTAAAACTTTTAAAAACAATCTATTATGGTGAATGGTTCTTTACAGAAGTAAAGTTATCATACACACACAATTGCCTGTAAAAAAGATTATCAGAATTATTTTTAAGAAATTATGGTATTATGTGACAAATCGGAACTTAAATTTTTGATTAATAAAAAGCTTTTTCTCTTTACTTACGTCATTAGTAACATTGGTCGTGACAAAATTTAACCTAATAAAAATAAGATAAAAACCAATAGAGTCTTACATAATTTAAAGGGGGCTGAGGGTTAAAGAAGGGTTAAGAGATGTAGTAAGGGTTGGGCAGATGACCGTCCAAAAGGAATTTATTATATGGAAAGATATATATATTTACTAGTGTACACACATTTTTGAAATCATAAGGTTTTAAATAAAATAATTGCTAAAATATAAACATATTACAATACCAATAAAGCAACAGTAAAGAAAATCAACAAATTCAGCAATAATATTTATATCAATTTGGCAATGGAAATATTATACAGTATTTGTAAAGGTCTACTTCTTCATGTACTTAATTCGGATATTAAAGCAGTTCTTTTTCTAATACCAAATTTGAGTACATCAGATAACTTACGTATGAACACAAGGTCAAAACTACTAGAGTTCTTAAAATTCAATATTAAGGCAGAAATTATATCTGATAAAAATATTAAACAAAGAGATTTTATACTGAAATTACTTTAAATACTCAAAATATACCTTCGTAACTATTAATTTTATAATGGAAGAAATTATTCTTGGTCTTAATTTTTGCAATCAATGTAAATAAATCATAAGACCCATCTTATGATGTAGTAAAACTATATAGTTTAAAGGGCTTACTAGTTTTTTTACACAACAACAGGAAAGTGTACTATCTAAATAAATACTCTTATATATGTGTATGTGAGTGTATATATATCATTCCCTATGTTATATAATTGTATTGACAAAAGTGAGTCTCAGCCCCCCCGCTCTTCCTCAGCACCCCCTCGATTTACGTAGTTATTTGCTTGTTTTAACGTCATTTTTTATCAAATTATATTAAAGTGAGCTCCCCCCCGCTCCCTCTACTCTCCCTCAGCTCTTCCTCGATTGACGTAGTTATTCACTTGTTTTAACGTCATTTTTTATCAAATTATATTTGAGTGAGCTCCCCCCCCGCTCCCCCTCGATTTACGTAATTATTTACTTGTTTTAACGTTATTTTCTATCAAATTATATTTGAGTTAGCTCCCCCCCGCTCCCCTTGCTCCCCCTCAGCTCCCCCTTCACCTCCTTCCTAGTAAAATACTTATTTATCTAATGTCTTACCATCATAGATATTAAAAAATTAACGCAATTTAGTACCTAAGTCATACCTCGTTTTTAGGGTTTTTTAAGTCACTGATCATAGGTCTCCCTCTATCTATTCGCTTCCCCTTACTCACTTTGTGTCTCTGAAGTACCATTATTTGTGTAACTTGATTTAACTTTTACATTTTAAATCTCTTTCTGGTCCATGTCTACTTTACCCAAATATAAAATTTTCGATTACTTGAGGACTTTATTAAGTAAAAGACAGAATTCAGGAGAAGTAATCATTAAATAGACAAGCACAATTAAGCTTTTAAAATAATAATTCAGTCTGTTTGCTTAATGTTGTGACATTTTACGTGTCATTTTAACCCATCTGTTTTTTTAAAACCCTTTCCACATTTTTTATATATTTGTTTTTCACGGTTTTTATGAATTAAAATACGTTTGTTTTAATGTGACGATCTTCAAAGTTACATATTTATGAATTACTAAAAAATTTCTAGCTAAACAATATTTTTAATTTCTGATTTCTTCATGGATGCAATTTGAAAAACAATTCTTTTTGGATTCTTTCATCTTAATAAAGCAACGTATAATTGTCCGTAAGAGAATAAAAGTTTTTTAATGTACAATCCTAAGGAATCAAAACTCTGTTATTCTGATTTTTTGATAAACATAGAACATGCTAATACAAAGGAAAACTGTTTTCTATAGAAGACAAAAGGTAATGATGATGAGATTCCAGTATTCAAAGTTATTCTAGGAATATAAGCTTTGCTTTCTTTTTTTTCTCCCGTTAATATTTCTGCTTCTATATTATACTTGAATAATTTTGTTATTTTGAATCTTGTGCCTCTCCAGAGACCGTCTGATATACTTAAAGTTCTTATTAACAATACTATAGCATTTAATTCTAATTTTAATTCGTGTAATGGAAGTCCCTCTCTAATGTTATTTCAAAATACTATTTAAAAATGAATATTTATGTTAATTTAATTATGTTAAGTTAGTCATATGTTTTATCAACTCCTTTGTGAGTCACGTATTCTGCTGTTGTGAAGTAATTTTTATGCTGCATTGATAAATACATGAGTAATGTCGTTATTTTGTCTACTCAATCGGTTAGTGGGGGTTGGCGTGCGGAGCGCGCAGGGGTGCGTCAGCTTCACTTGTATACATACATATATATATATATATATATATATATATATATATATATATAAAAATATTTAATTAGATAGGTCACTTTTCTGTTGTAGTGTAAAAAATCTAATCAACCCTATGAACTATATAGTTACATAGTTTATACATAACTATACTATATATATAATATTTTATGTATATATATATATATATACATATATACTTGTGTTCGTATTTTAAGTACTTGACATGGGTTCGACTATTTTCGCTCTTATGATTACCGAGGGCGGCAATCAGCTAAGGGAGGGTCTGTGACATGCCATGTCATACACTCCATATTTATTGCTTAAAAACACAATATTTTGTTTTTAAATTATAAAAAGAAAAAGCTTAGTGATCTTAAACCATCGAGCGGTATATCTAATTCTGCAATTGCGTGACACAAAAACATCCTAATTACTAAATTACATTAAAAATTTTAAGATCTAATAATTCTAATTAATTTGCACATAATTCTTACCCTTATAAATAAATTAAATATCGAGGATAAATAAAATAGACACTGTATGGCAAAGACTTTTACAAGGACGCGAGATAAAACGACGAATAAGGCACGTTACTACCGTATGACTTAAGACATAAACTTTAACAGTAAGTCAACGCCAGATCAGCGTACACGACTCCATACATACCACTTAGTGAAACTTAATAGCACAACGCCGAGTCAATGATTTTAGAGAAAAGAATACTGTAAGTAAAATCAAGCAAGACCTTTGGGCCAATGCCTGGTTTCCGACAAACAAAAATTAAAGTTATTTGTTTGTAGAATGAATCAACGAATTCTTACCTTTACTTATAGAAGTTCAAACATAACAAATTTGTTTATGTCTTATGTCATACAGTGGTAACTTATCTTATTCGTCTTTTTATCCCGGGTTTTTGTAAAGGTCTCTGTCATTCAGTGTCTATTTCATTTTTTCTCGATATTCAGTTTATTCATTAAGGTAAAAATTATGTGTTAATCAACTAGAACTATTTAATCTTTAAATGTTTCATGTAATAAGGTAATTGAAATGTTCTTAAATTAAGTAAATTGATTTATTTAACAACCAAGTTGTGTTTTAACTGATAATTAAATAAATTTAGAAAAATCGAAAATAGTTAGTTTTACAAATAGTTTAAATAATAAAGTTTCAGATTGCACTTGTAGCAATGATAATAATTAGGCTTCTGCTTTTAACGTTAAAACCCAAGTCAACAGTTCTTTCTTTCTTTTTCCTCCTTGATTCACTTTTTAGGTGAGTTTACAGTGACCTGGTTTACTCGAACTTTTCTTTTACAGCTTAGTCACCAAACTAAGTTTTTTTTTAAAATACATGCTTTGAAAACGTAGCTTAATCACTCCGCTTAAAAGGCGCCACAGAACACCATGATCTATTATTCTTATCCTAGTCAAAAAAATGATGTTATTACCTCTACTCTTGTCATGAATATTATTTTTTCTATTGTCTTTATATTCAGTAATATAAATATTATTATCATATCCATAACTATTGTCATATTTATCGGCATCACTATAAGCCTAATTGGTATCATTATAATTTTCATTACCATGTTGAACATTGGTATCAACATAATGAATGTCATTATCATAATCATTATCATTATTTAAATTGGCATAAGTATTATTATTTTTATCATTATTATAATTATATTATTACTATTATTATTATGATTATTACTATTCTTATTATTATCATTTCAATAGATACTTTTGTTATTTTTTTTATTATTTTATTATCATTATTATTTTATTGTTATTATAATATGTTATTATGATAGTTATTATCATTATAATTTCTGTAACATACATTTTGATAGTTGTTAATCTCGTTATTGTCGTAATTATGTTTTTCGTCCTTAGAACTATTAGTAATGTCATTATTATAATCATTAAGCTTGTTGTGATCGTTATTAAAATCATTATCATCATTAATATTATTACATTGTTCATTATTATAATCACAATTGTTACTTTTATTATTGTAATTATCATAACCATAATTATTATTACTATTGTAATTATAATTGTAACTATAGTTATTATAATAATAATAATTAGTATCTGTATTATCATCCTTAGAATAATAGTAACCTATTTAATTGTTATTGTTGTTATCATGGTGATTTCAGTTACAGCCATATAATATATGAGCACTGCATGTATCGTTATTAAAATTATTACAGAAAACAAAAAATACGGAACACAAGAAGTATGTCATCTGAGGATTAATAATTTTTATACCTTATACGTTAACGTTTAGCAGAAGTGCAATTATTTTAAAATTTAACAAAATACACGATATTATGCCTTAATTGTTTTTACGAAAAATAAATTTCTTACAGGCCCTCAAAAACATATAAACGGATGGACAGAAGATTACTTACAAACACACAAATATATTGTATAAAAATTATCACAACAGTGTTTAAACGTGAACCGTTGTGCTCTTTTCTAATCTAGAGAAGAAAAAATGTCAAATGATGTATCGCATACTCTTTCTCTCTTTCTCTTTGTGCACAAAGAGCCTTTAATTATACAGCACGCACTAGACGATGCTCGCGTAGCAATTAAAATATGCAGCCACACATGCTATGTTTAAAATTTTTGCACCGTATACTTTCTTTTAGCTTAAAGCAGATAGTACCATGTATTCACACTCATTTTCACTGTCTCACCTCAGTTTCTAGATATTGCATATAGTATACTTTTTCTTTCATCGGCATGCGTACACCTATAAGAAAAACTACAATTTTACCATACGTGCATGCGCCAAACAAGTGTATTTACAGTGTAAATATATTTATTCAGACTTTACGTTACTATTACACAAATCAATAACATGTGGAATCATGTGGAAGTCTAAACTTTGTCCATATAACTACTCTCCCATACATACAAATTTCTACATAAGTAACTTTTGCATAAACGTATGTACATGTAATAATAATTTTTTTTCTGGCCCTCTACGTGCTCCGTATTCTAACCCCCCAGATTTTTAATCAGTTTAATACTTTATTTTTTTAGTTTGCTTTTTGAAGTTAAAAAAATTAAAAAATCCTTGTAAAAAGTAGTTCAAGAGTGAAAACAGAATAAGTTACAATGTAATAAACATCTTTTAAAAATTTTATAAGACTATGTTTTACCTTATTTCTTATCGCAGAAAACATCCAATAAATTTTAGAGGAAATTATCAATTATGTTAATGGTAGCTACGTAAGTCTAATCAAAAACTAAATTAAAAACAGAATAGAAAAAAAGCTAACATCACTTACATCATAGTTTGAATAAAATAAGGTTAATGATTCAACGAAATCAATAAAATATGTTAATATTCCAAAGTGCTATATATGTAATCACCAACTCATAGTTTGACAAAAACCGAAAAATACAAAATTAGATAAACCAATAAGAAGATTAAATGTAGAATGTACTAAAGATCAAGAAAGATTTTTTAAATTTGATACTAAATAAAGTGAATAAAGCAATATTATTTATAAATTTTTAAGCATTAAAAAGATAATATATCCAGCATAAAAGGGTACTACGATAGCAATAAATTTATTTGAACGCGATAGTCAAATAAATGACAGTTTTAAGGAAGCCAGCATTGTTATGTTACCATATCAGTTACGACTATTTTTTGTCTGTGTATGACAGCAAGCACTTGATGCCACGTATGTGTGAGTATATCGGAGGCTACTTAAGCTGAGTGCTCCGCACGTGCAATGTGTCTAAAGCACATGCATCACGCTCGAGAGAGCGGACTGTGCTCCAAGCCTCGCGTTGTTGCGAGCAGACTGCGTTAAACATCAAGTGCGAGAGCCAGACGTTGTCACGCTGAGCTTCTCAATCACTTCTGTAACAAGACCGCGTGCAAGAAGCAAAATAAAGTTGATCCAAATCCATCTTGCTGCATTTTAAGTGTCTCCTTTTTGTGCGTAACGATACCCGCCTTTCTCTCCTCAACATCCAGTGCATCATCAACGCAAGAACGCCGTCCCTCAGGCGTTGATATTGCACAAGGTCCTTTAATCCTAATATAAGGGAAAGAAAAAATCGTGTCATCTTGTTCTGCTGTCAGCCATTTTTATCAGCGCCTCCGGTGTACGTGGTCGCGTTTGGTCAAGGTTGCCGAGCTTCCTACTCGCTTTTGGCCAATCTACGTCAGTGCTGTAGGCATCGTCGCCGCGCCCACCCTTTACACGGTGCTGCAGGTCGTCGTCACTGCGCACGCCGTTGCTGCTGCGCTCCTCCACGAGCCATTATTCCACCAAGGGTGCCAAGCCACAGCTCGCACTTGGCTCCACCATGACTCACAGCCACTGAAGCGTGGCGAACCTCGCGAGTTCTCTACTCGTAGATGGCCATCTTGTCTGTTCGCAGATGATCGGCCTGCTTTAGGGCATCGTCCTCCGTCGACGCGCTGTATCTACGTTGCTGCTGTTGCACCACTACGCGCGCACGTCTTTCTCACCAGAGTTGCTATTGCTGTCTCTTTTTTTCAGCAGGTCACCCACAAGCTATGCTTTGAGCATCATTGCTGGCTGCCGCACTGTGGTCCCGAATGGTATTTTTTGTTCAAAATAACCTAGAGACCACACTTTTCATCCGATCTTAGAATTTTTTTTTTTTAACTAAGTTGAGAAGATTTAGAAAAGATCTCTGGAAGCCGATTTTTAATTTTCTTTTGTAAATTAGTTGTACATATCCTCAAAACTCGAAAAATAAGAGAGCCTGATAAAGACTGTAAAACAATTATTGGGTAACTTATTAGGTTCGAAGACTACAAGATATCAGAGGTATGA
The DNA here is from genome assembly GCF_036245765.1 of Copidosoma floridanum. NCBI lineage: Eukaryota > Metazoa > Arthropoda > Insecta > Hymenoptera > Encyrtidae > Copidosoma > Copidosoma floridanum. The sequence continues at coordinate 6,873,522 of NW_028321903.1, read as the reverse complement.
TATAAACACTTGATTTTCATAATAGTAAGTATAGTACAATAAATAAATCCAAAATGGCGAATCAAATATGGTGGACCAAAACTCAAAAATTTCTCAAAGCGTGATGAAAATCAATACTCAGGGGTTTGTGAGGTCGTTTATTACGAATCTGTCATTGCAATATGTATTTTCAAGATGGCAGCTTCATCATGGCAGGTCAAATACTGTACAGTTCTTCTATCTTTCCAAAAGTTTTTGTCGGGTGTTTTGTTTATAATTATTTCTGGTCAAAATGAAGCAATCATCCGGATTGTGGATTTTAGAGGGTTTTAAAGGCAATTTCTCTACCTTGCACATGAAAGGATATAAAGAGCATACCTCCAAATGATTAATTTTTTTATTATCTTTTCTGGCATATCATATAACAGTATCCCCTGTACGTCCACCATATAAAGCATCTCTCGGATTTAAAATATTACATTGTAGTGTCAGATGATTTCTGACAAAATTTACAAGAGAATCATTGAACGATTGATGATGAATTTAACATTGCACGTGTATATTTATAGCCTATGCATGTACCTTACTTTCAACTCACCTTATTTAAGATTAAGATTATACAAGAATTACGATCGCATCACACAACTTTTCATCGCCACTACATATGAAAGTAATCAATACTTAATGAAGCTCACGATTTATACTTCAGGTTACGAAAAATTCATTCATAAAGTAATTACAACTTTTCATCATTACAATTTTTCACTTTCTCAACAAATGCTTAAAATCACAAATTGTAGAACCACTTTTTGTGTAATACACAGAAAACTATCATATAATATATGCTATATAGCTCTACAGTTGTCCAAGGGAACGAATAAGTACTTTGTTACTATACAAAATGTAAACACAAATAAGTATACTTATCTAAAAGGTTATTCACAGTGAAGAGCCAGACAGCAGAAACATCAGTGCAAGAGTAGGTCTAATGTTCCCAATATAAACAGCATCAGCTGTAGGGATGGTCATTTACTCTAAATGGTGTATTACACTTACACCTCTATGTATAGATGGATTATTTATTTCGGAACACATAAGTTTAGCCGTCAGTAACTTGAAGAGATCATATGGAAACGTTTTTTAAACATCCTCTAGTATTACCGAAACGTTTCTAAAACGTATCAAACGAAAAAGAGAATTTTTTTGGATATAGTTTTTAATGCCCAATTTTGTGTCCAAAAGCAAACACTACAATAATATAAAAATTAAAAAAAAAAAAAAAAACTGCTGATGCTGGGACGCAAACCTAAAACCTCTTGATCTACAGGTGAACATCTTATCCACTTGGTAAGAGAGAATGAGATAATGGCTAAGATATGCACGCTCATATTTGCACAAGTACAATGTTTTTTAATTTAGTTTATTGGCTTATCACTGCAAAATACTTTTAACTGCAAGCGCAATATTTCGAGCTCTCTCTTATTTTGAAGTATAGGAGCTTGAAAATTGATCTTCTAAATTATGATACAAGAAAAATATATATATATGCAAAGAAAGAAGGCTTTCTTTCTTTGAATTTGCCGCGCGCTACACACTACGCACGTCTCCTTCAATTAACTTTCACTAGATGGAATATGAATACATGGATAGGATGATTAGCAAATTTTAGAAGAGTAAACAGATTAAAAAAATACGTTGGAAGAACTACAGTACTTAAAAAAGAAAGCGACTGACTTTTAAAGAATTAGTGTTAATAGTGAGAGAGGATAATAAACTTTAATTGTCGTTTCTTTATTTTACAGGTAACTTTGTAATTATTGTAAATAGTCATTGTAATTAGTAATAAACAACTTTATTTTACAGAGAAACAAAACTGTTTATTATTGAAGAAAAATTAACACACTTATAAAACGACAATTTTTGGAGAAACATGAAGCTGCAGTTTACGTTTCAAGTTGTAGTTTCTCCGAATGATGCTAAGTCAAACGTAATAGCTATAGTATCGATTACAATAGAAGATGGAAAAATGCATGTGTTGCCAGAGGATGATATGTTTGTTGGTGCACATAAAGAGCTGCAAGCGGTAAGCACATATAGTAAAGTGAAAGCAAATTTGAAGAGAAGAAACGACAAAGTCAGTGCATGGTTTATACTAACAGATGATGATAAAAATATGTATATAGATGAAGCAGGAAATTTACAATTTGGTAATAGAATTTTGCAAGAAATTGACAATGCGAAAACCAGTGACATAAATGATTCAAGTTTAACCGAAATATTAACATAATTAATAGAAATTTCTCAGAAAAAAGGAGAAGAGAAGGAAATAAATTTCAAACATATTGAAGACTAATTGATTGTAGACAAATTTAACAGCAAAACATCCAATGCGCATCAATGGTTGCTTACATATGAAAAATAATGTATAAGATTGCAGGTAGATGAAGAAAAAAATAAGATTAAAATATTAAGATTTTTTTTGGATGACACAAGTCAAAACTGTTATAATTCAATGATGTTGAAAGAAAGAGAAAGTCAATGAGATACATGGAAAGGAAATTTCATAAATACTTTTGGAAATAGAGGATGGACTAATAGAGCATATGCTCATTATTATAAATACAAAGAAGGCTCATTATTAGATTATGCGATAAAAAAAGAAAAATTTTTATTAGAAATCAACAAAGATATGGACATAGACGCAGTTATGGACAGAATTTGATTTCGTCTACCAGAAAATATTAGGGAAAAAGTAGATAGAGATAATTTAAAAAACATAACAGATTTATTTAATGAGTTGAAAAAGACGTGAAGGAAAAATAAATAAAAAAAGTAATTTCAAGACAAAAGAAAGTAAACAAGATTAAAAATACAAGACTGAAGAAAAGAAACCTTGCAAGATACGTGAAAATGTAAATAAAAGTGCAAGATACCACCCAGAAGATAAATGTTGGTTTAAAACAAAATGAAGTGGAGCTAAAGAACAACCCAAAATAATAGGTAATGATGCAGTCATAGAAGTCAATTTACAAGATGAATCAAAAAAACTAGTTATCACACCATTGATAAGAGTAAAAATGTTATTAGAAAATAGACTGATTATAAATATAATTTATGATCCAGAATCGCAAATATCAATAATAAATTCAAAATTTATTAAGATAAAAGAAAACAAAAAAGATACGAATAAAATATTATTAAAGACAGTCAATGGTGTGACGCAAACAAATGGACCTATAACCATAGAAATTAAAATATTTAAAACAGAAAAGGCAGTAGATGTATTTATAGTGAAAAATGATGATTTCATAATTGGACTGGATATAATAAAACTACTTAGATTAACTCAAGATGAAAACTTAAACATCGCTCTAAACTCAATAAAGAATGAAATAAAAACTCAGAAAAAAAATAAGTCCGATGGAAGTTAAAGTGAATTTTAATGTACATGTCCAAGAAAAAAATTAAAAATGAAATTAGATTACTTATATGAAAAAGATAAATATAAAATAGAAAAATTAATACATAAGTATAAAATCATTTTTGCAAAAGACAAATGATATAGGAACAGTAAAAGACTATAAAGCAAGGATAGATCTATAAGTGGAAAAATATTGTAGTAAATGGCCACATAGATGTACGATTAAAGACAAAATAGAAATAGAACAGCAAGTAGAAAAATTACTAGAAAAAAACTTAATCGGAAAATCTTACAGTCCTTTTGCGGCACCAGTGACCCTCGCCTTTAAAAAAGATGAAGGAAGAAAATCTTAATTGTGTATCAATTTTAGAGATTCAAACAAGATAATTATACCACAAGCGCAACCTTTTCCAATTGATGATATAGTAGTGAAAACCAGAAACCGTAAATACTTTACAACGTTAGATATGAATTCTGCATTTTGGTCGATTCCACTAAGGATAGAGGATAAAAATAAAACTGGTTTCATAACACAAGAGGGACACTACCAATGGACTTGCTTACTATTTGATCTCAAAACTGCACCAGCAATATTTCAGAGAATCTTATCTAGTATACTACGAAAACATAATCTCAAAGATTGTGCAGAAAATTATATAGATGACATATTAATATTTTCAAAAACTTTTGAAGACCATACATTACATATAGAACAAGTTTTGAACGCAATTGTAAAAGAAGGATGTAGATTAAAGTTTAAAAAATGTACATTTGCTGCGAAGTCAGTAAAATACCTTGGGCACATCATCGAGAATAACACAGTAAAACCTATAACAGATAACTTGATTTTAATTCAGAATTTTCCAACGCCAAAAACTCAAAAAAATTCAGACAATTCTTAGGAAAAATCAATTTTTACCATGAATAAATACCAGAAATTGCAATAATACTAAATTCATTACACAGATTGTTAAGAAAAAATGTTAAATTTAATTGGTCTGAAGAATGTGAAAAATCCTTTATAAAGATAAAAAACTTATTATGCTCCGAAACAGTGCTAGAGATATTTGATAAAGATTTGCCTATCAAAATATATACAGATGCTTTACTAGAAGGTATAGGTGAAATATTAAAACAAGTTAAACAAAATGGAAAAGAGAAACCAGTGGCTTATTTTTCAAAAAAACTAAAAGAAACACAAAAACAAAAAAAAGCTCTATATTTAGAATGTCTAGCAATTAAAGAGGCAATAAATTATTGGGAGCACTGGTTGATTGGAAGATATTTTGAAGTATATTTAGACCACAAACATTTGGAACATCTTAATATTAAAGTAAGAACAGTCGCAGAACTAGGTGAGTTGACATACTACCTATCGCAATTCGATTTCAAAATAAAATATTTACCAGGAAAAGATAACCTTGAAGCGGACTGTCTTAGTTAAAATCCAGTATTAGAACCAACAAATACACAAGATATGCTAAAAATAGTAAATTTGATAAAGACAGATTCAATAAAAAAAGATAAAAAAAAACAATATGTTACAAAAACTATAAAGAAAGATAATTAATAAGGATGGTATTTTCTATAAACAAAGAAAAATAATTAAAAAAAATAATCTTATCAGAAAAACTAAGCATCAAATTAACAAAAAAATACATATGGAATGGTGTCATATTGGAATTAGACAAACATTAAACAGAATACACCCGCATTATACAGCTAATAATTTAATAGAAAATATAAAAAAAATATGCAAAAATTGCAAAAAATACATTAAAAATAAAATGAGAGGCCAAATGAAATACGGATTGATGTCACACTTAGGAACAGCAACTAAACCTTTTGAAATAATGTCGATTGATACGATTGGTGGATTTGGTGGTCAAAGATCAACAAAAAGATATTTTTATTTACTAGTCGATCATTTCATAAGATATGCATTTATTTTAACATCTAAAACGCAAAATGCAAACGACTTTATAAAACTAGTCAAAAATATACTAGAAACTGATAAGATAAATATGATAATTACAGATTAATATCCAGGAATTAATTCAAAAGAGTTTAAAAATTTGCTGAAAGAACAAGAAATAAAACTTATATTTACAGCTTTAAATGCACCTTTTTCAAACGGCTCAATGAAAGACTCAACCAGATAGTAGTTAATAAAATGAGATGCAAAATTAACGAAACTAAGAAAAAGAAAGCTTGGACAACAATAGCAAGAGAGTGTGTAAACAAATATAACGTAACAAAACATTCAGTTACAGGTTTTACATCAAAATATTTACTGGACGGTACATACACAAGACTGTTACCCGAAGAACTAAAAGAAAATAAAAATGCAGAAGATTGGAAAAAAGATAGAGAACTAGCAGTACAAAGGACCATAAAATCGCACGAATACAATAAGCAGCACTTTGATAAAAACAGGAAAAAATACGAATTCAAGACAAGAGATCTAGTGTATGTAGAAAATGGCAAAAAATTAAACAGGAGAAAACTAGACGAACTTAGGATTGGCCCATTCGAAATAGTAAAAAAAATATCAGATTAAATAAATAAAATTAAAACTCGAAGAAGAAGCAAAGAAAAAGGATTATTTCATAAAACAAGATTAATACTAGTAGAAGATACAACAATTGATGAATATTCTTGATATAATTTTCACGGTGGAAAGGGGAGATGTAAAAAAAGAAGTCTTTTTTTATTTAAATTTGCCGCGCGCTACACACTACGCACGTCTCCGTCAATTAATTCTAACTAGATGAAATATAAATAGATGGATAGGATGATTAACAAACTGTGAGAGAGTAAACAGATTGAGAAAATACGTTGGAAGAACTACAGTACTTGAAAAAGAGAGCGACTGACTTTTCAAGAATTAATGTGTTAATATTGAGAAAGGATAATAAGCTTTAATTGTCACTTCTTTATTTTACAGGAAACTTTGTAATTATTGTAAATAGTCATTGTAATTATGTAATTAGTAATAAACAACTTCATTTTTCAGAGAAACAAAACTGTTTATTATTGAGGAAAAATTAACACACTTATATATATTTTAAATACCCACACCAATAAATTATTGTACAATTAAGTTAGAAATCCATAGTACTTTTCCCTACACCTCTACTTGTGATAAGCCAATAACCATAGCGCTTAGAATAGATCATCGTACTAGATCTGCCGTATATAAATGATGATAATTAATTTGTAATCAGTGATCCTAAAAAACCCTGAATCAAAATTTGTATCAAGATCTTAGCGAGTTATCAGGTAATGTGTATTTGTTTGCTGTAAGAAATCCACCATAGTCTAACTGAAAATTAAGATAACATATTTGTAATCTGCAACCTCACAAACCCCTGCCCTGAGTAGCGATTTTCTCTCTAAAATTGAGGTCTCTAAGTTATGTAGAACAAAAAAGTACCGTTTGAGCCCAGAGCACGCCATATTGGATCAGCTATCTTGAAAATACGAATTGCAATGAAAAATTCGTTATCAGCGACCTCAAAAACCCTTGAGTAGTGATTTTCATCGAGATTTAAGGAATTTTTGAGTTTTGGTCCACCATATTGGACTCGCCATTTTGGATTTATTCATTGTACTATTGTTACTATCATGAAAATTAAACGTTTATATCATACCTCTGATATCTTGTTGTCTTAGAACCTTATAAGTTACCCAATAATTGTTTTACAGTGTTTTATTCATCAGGCTCTCTTATTTTTCGAGTTTTGAGGTTGTGTAAGACTAATTTAAAAAAGTAAATTAAAAATCGGTTTCCAGAGATCTTTACTAAATCTTCTTAGCTTTAGTTTGAAAAAGAAATTTTAAAGATCGGATAAAAAGTGTAGTCTCTATGTTATTTTGAACAAAAAAAGACCGTTGGGGACCGCTGTGTGCCGGTGCGGGCCGTCCACCTGCTGATCACTAACGCTGCGGGTCCTCTCTTAAACCTATGCTTCTGCTCCACGAGTGCACAAGAGATCCACATTCAGATTATTTATAGTGTTTGCGTTTGTTTTAGTATTTTATGTGCATATAATACACCAATCGCCCTCGAATCCTACACCCTATTGGTCGGACCACCAAGGCTCGCTTCAGCTGTTGGTGCTCCGATTTTTTATTACGAGGTGTACATGCGTTAATACACTCACATGATTTCAGTACCGAAGCTAATCGCTTTTCACTTTGTGCGTGTCCCCTGATTCGATCTCATGCTACGGTTTTGTTCTATTTCCCCTTTTAACAATGGCCACTATGAAAACCCTTTATGATTAGCAGCTAGCGCTTTATCGAAAGATAAAGAACGCCTACGACAGTTTTAAAGAACTAGGCAAAGCGAAAGTGACCATAGGTCAATGCATGGCTCGAAGCAAAGTAGTTAAGGATTCGTACGATCAGGCCTTGTCGATTTACAATAATATTCTGGGTCTCTATTAAGACATTGGTCAACATGACTACATTAAAAAGAATTATATTGACGCAATTGAGGAAGCTTATTGCGCGGTAGTGGGTGATTTTGAAGTCCCGACTAGGATCCGATCCGACGACCGCTGACCTTGGCTCTGCTTCTGCCATTACCTTGCATAGCTTATCCTCTTTGCCTTCTGTCAATTTTCCAACATTTTGCGGTGACTTTGAGATTTGGGAGAGCTTCCGTGATGTCTTTAAGGCTCTAGTTCATCTTAAGTCTGAGCTCCCGGCAGTTATCAAGTTCTAACATCTGCGAACTCATGTCACTTGAGATGCTGCCGACCTGGTAAAAATTATTCCCCTCTCAGGTGATGACTATACTTAAGCCTGGAACATTCTTGTCAAGTTTCATTACAACAAGTGTCGATTAGTTACCTCCTACACCAGCACAATCCTCAATTGTCAGAACATGAAGTGCAACTTTTGCTTGGAAATGAAGCATTTATCAAAAGAGATGTTGAGCCCTCTCGACTCTCTTGTTGCTTTGGGTAGAGATAACTGGTGCAACGATATCATCATCGCTTTTGTGGTCAGTAGATTCGATAACTCTACGAACCGAGTGTGGCGGAAGCACCTAGGTAGCATTGATGAGTTGCCTTCTCTTGCTCGTTTACGTGAGTTTATCGCTGACCAAATTATCATGATGGAAACATTAGAGTCAGTTTAACGGAAGCCTATTTCCCAAGATACGTCAAAATCTAAGCAAAAGTCTTTATTTGTGCATCAAATTGCTACTTCTAACGATTCAGGCTCCATTAGTTGCTTTCTCTGCGGCAAGCCCCATCGTTTGTTCTCCTGTCAAACCTTCCAAGGCAAACCTCTGAACGAAAAACAACGACAGTGTAAGAGTAAGTTCTCGTGTTAGGTTTGTCATCGAAAACAATATACTCTATTGCATAAGGAAGAGGCCAAGTCAACTCCCACGAAAGACTCAACCTCTTTTGATAAACCCACCGATGGTCCTGAAAATCTCATGAACTCCCACCTGATCAAAGCTTCTGCGCTACGTCAGCTTATTGCGTAGCGAGGGTTTGTTGGGATTACCCTCAGATTCAAAGGTTCTTTTAGCTACCACTCAAATTTACGTTCAAGGCCTAGACGGTTCACAGGTTCTAGTAAGAGCCCTTGTTGACCAGGGCTCTCAAAGTTCTCTGGTGACTTGTTCTCTCTGTGATGTCTTAAAACTTAAGACTCACTCGGTTAGCATCTCATTAGCTGACGCAGGGGACTTACCCTTAACTTATGTTACGAGAAGGACTTATCTAAGCTTTCGACCACATTTTGATTCGTGTTTTAAGTGTGACACTGAGATCCTGGTTGTTCCTAAGATTTCTTTGTATAAGCCTCCTACTTCAAAAAGTTTAGTAAATATTCCACACATTCAGAAACTTCAACTGCGGACCCTGATTATCGCTCCCTAGATAAAATAGACGTTCTACTGGGAGCCTCTCTTCACCCCTACATTATTCAAAATTCAATTTGATGAGGCTCCCACCATCAACCCATCGCCTCAGCCTCTCGTATTAGATGGTTATTATCCAGACTTGTTTCCGACCAGAGAGTGTCTCTTCCTTTAAGCAAGCGAGCCACTTGATCACCGTGCCTGAAAAAATCGCAGTGATGCACGTTTCCAAGGGCCGTGATCTCGATGAAGTTGTGCAACGATTTTGGCTGGTCAAGGAACCTCTCTCCAAGCCAGAGCTGAAGGGAGATGATCTTCGTTGCGAGGAGCATTTCAATCTCACGTAGTCTCGATCCCCTGACGGCCATTTTGTGGTCAAATTTCCGTTCAATGGCGAAACTGTTGACACTCTTTCACTTCGTGAGGGCTCATACAAAACTGCGCTTTCCATGTTTCGCCAGCAGGAGAAAAGATTTGGGAACGATCCTTGCTTGCTTGAGTTGTATAAGTCCTTCGTGTCTGAATACATAGCTCTCGGCCACATGCGTGAGATATTGGACTCTAGATTGGCAAAGTGCTGGCTCCCTCATCATGGAGTCTTAAGGACCAAGTGCTCTTCATCTAAGCTTAGAGTCGTTTTCAATGTCTCAGCCAAAAGCAGAAACGAATTGTCCTTAAACTTCTTACTCCACACCAGACCAAATCTCATGGTAAATCTTTTCGAGTTGATTTTCAAACGGCGTTTTTACAGTTTCGTCTTTACCACCAATGTGGAGGAGATGTTTCAGCAAATCCTGGTGTAAGAAGATGACCAAGCCTTTCAGGCAATCCTTTGAAGACCTGACACCTCTTTTCAGCTTAAAACATACTTTTTGACGATAGTCACGTATGGTCTTGCATGTTCCCCTTTCTTGGCAACTCGCGTCTTGCGTCAACTGGCCTTCGAGCATGCTGAATCTCATCCCCGGGCCTCAAAGATCCTACGAGAGAAAACTTACGTAGATGATTGTTTGACAGGCGGTCATTCAGTGGAGAAGATCTTGGTCAAATGTGAGGAGCTCAGTAAACTGATGCGGATTGGTGGACTCCCTTTGTGCAAATATCAGGACAAACGGAAAGTCTGTATCTGTCTTTGGACTGCCTTGGGATCCTAAATCCAATGAATTTGCATTTGAATGCACGATCGATCAACTCCCCAGGTTTTGGACCAAACGAAGCTTGTTCTCTCAAGCTGCTCGGTACTACGATCCTTTGGACTGGTTTTCGCTGATTATCATAGTTCTCAAAATGTTGCTACAGTCACTGTGGTTGCTCATGATAGCGTGGGATATGCCGCTTCCAGCCTCTGTTGTTGAAACCTGGGTGAAGTGGCTGAATGAGATACCTGAGCTCGATCAGGTGAGAGTCCCTCGATGGAACTATTATTCTCCTGATGCTCAGCTGAAAATCCATGGCTTTGCCAATGCCTCTAAGTCAGCCTACGCCACTGTCGTTTACACCCGCCTCCTCAATGGCAGCGATGTACACGTATCGCTCCAAGTAGCCAAGACTCGAGTTGTCCTCCTAAAGGTATTGAGCATTCCTTGACTTGAGTTGTGCGCTGCTCATCTGCTTGCAAAAATCGTCAAACATTTTGCAGATACTTGCCATTGTAACAGAGCTCCTGTCCACTTGTGGACATACTCCCTGGATGTTCTTCACTGGCTTTACGCTCCGCTGTTAACTGCAAACAGATGCTCAGACATCCACACCTAGTGCCCAGTGCCAAATGGCACCACATCACGTCTAGACAAAATCCTGCTGATCTGGCCTCTCGAGGCATTATGCCTAGTCAGTTCGTCGCCAAATGGATTTGGTTCCACGGTCCAGATATCTTATATGAAACTGACCCTCAGTACCCTGAGCTCAAGGTTGAAGTTATGGAATCACTGCCTTCGGTCAATCTAGTATCAAGTTGCCCAGAACAAAGGCCTGACTCTTTCGTTAAAATCCGTCTTAGTCGTTGTTCACGTTGGCTTTTGCGAGCAGCAGCATACGTCATGCGTTTGGCCTTTTGGTGTCCAGAGTGTCTGAGAAAGTCTTCCTCACCACTTACTATACAGTCCACAGATCTAGAATTTCTTCGTCGTGATCCGTTCATTCAGGTTTCTCCTCCAAGCTTGACAACTGATGACTTAGACGCCGCTTCCTTGTTTCTAGTTTTTGATCATCAACGGCGCAATTTTGTGCCTGACATCGCAGTTATTAAACGCAACATCGACATTCCGATTGGTCAAAAAGAATTTCTTCCTGCCTCAAGCTGATAACGAAAGCTAGCTTTCTTTCTTTCTGATGGGTTCTCACGAGTTGGAGGCAGATTAAGCAACGCCTTGCTTGATTCTGACGCCAAACACTCTCTGATTTTGTTTGGCAGAGACTCTCTAACCTTGTTATTTATTTAACGATACCATCTCATTACTCTTCAGGGAGGTACACAATTAACCTTGACCACCCTTCATCAGAAGTACTGGATTTTAAGCGGTCAACAGATCGTAAGCTCCGTGTTGGCTCACTGCTTCACCTGTCGCCGATATGCTGCTCGACCACAGACTTAGCTGATGGCTGATCCCCTGAGAGTCGTAAGTGTTAAGACTCAGAATACTCTATTAACTAGGCCTACCCATAAGTAAGTTCTGCTACATACCGTCTGCGAGATCGAATCAGCGAGCACTACAAGGGTTTAATTAGTTACTAAGAGGTACCATTATTGTACTTGCGGTTTTACCTCAGCATCTTTTGTTTTTTTGTGTCTGGATTTTTTTTTTGCGATTTCGTTTCATTCAAATTTAGTTTTATTGTTTAATTAATTATAAGAGTGAGTACATTTTAACCTGACTAATTTTAAATTGTTTGGGAGGCTTATTTGGTTATCAGATTATTAGGTTATAAAATCATAAGGGGCACTAAGAGGGGTAAAGAGGGGTGATGGAAGGCTGAACAATGTTTTAACCCAATGAAAATATAATTAAAACTCATTGAATTTTATCTAATTTTAAGAAGACTGACAAAGAGTGGAGGAGGGGCTGAGGGAGCTTATCAAAATTAAGTTGAGGGCTAAGGGAGCTTAGAAGGGGTGGAGGGGGGGGGTAACAAGAAATTTACCCCATTAAAAATTCTACAAGAACTAGTAGAATTTTACTTTATTTATCTACCTTGAAAATCACAATATAATATAGATAAATATTTTTACATGCATGCATCAAAAAAATGAGAATATTACTCTCTATTACGTATAATTAATTATATATGGCACATAAAATACATGATCTTCGATATTTTTATATATGCACGTATCTAATTATTTTTACTTATAATAATATTATAAAATTACATGATGTTATATTTTCATTACTTGAGCTTCTTATTATGTATGGCAAGGACCTAATAAAATATTTTTCTCAAACAAATGAGAAAAAAAGAATTCAAATACAACAATAATATTTTGTTTTGCACGTAATTAAATCTCACCAAAGAAGAAAAACAGAGTTCGAATATAGTGCGAAAATAAATAAGAAGAAGACAACACGCAAACAACCTAAATTATATAAAAAAAATAATATTAAAACGGTCAAAATGGTTGACAAAAACGATCATCTAGCTGATGCTGATACATAATTAGCTGAAGCTCTGATAAAGTCCCTTAACCCTAATTCTTTGTTCTAGTTATCAATCAAATCTATTCCTATATTTGATGGAAAAAAATATTTTATTGAAGGTTGTTATTTAAGATGTTAGGAACAAAAAAGTTAGGTCAGAGATTACCAAAAAGATTCATAAAAGAGAGCAGTATTGCGAAATTTGCGAGTTTCCGCATAAATAAGGATAGGGGCTCAGACTTTAAAAATCTTGAGGCATTTATGTAATATTTAAAGAAACGGTATGTAACAAAAAAAACCGTTGCTTACTATCAAACTCAGCTGCAGAAAATGTGCCTACGACAAAGCCAATCAATGGGCGAAAAGTATAATCATGTAAATCTACTGCTGAGTGTGCTGAAAAGGCTTTGATAAAAGATAAGGGCTCTAAATACAACGTGCACATAATGAAATCAATAAAAGTCATGGAGTTAGACATTTTCATTCAAGGACTTACACTTATAATAAGACGGCAGGTAGATTTGGAAGAATCTGCTTCCTGAGACGATGCCATCGAATATGTGTTGAGATTGGGGAGCTGGATGAGAACAGGTATAATTCCGGCCATACGATATCAAGGACTTCCTTGCAGTGATTTAAAAAATTATTTAAATAACTAACATCAACAGCAGAATAGCTACCTTGATTAGTCATTATCATCGCATGAAATAGAATAAGTGGATAAATACTAAATCAACAGTCAGAATCATAATACGCAAAGCAGTGATGATCCCAATTCTTGAGGAAATTTTAGGAACATTGAAAGAAGTCAATGTCATGAAAATTAGTAAAAAAGTCATATCTATGAGCAAAACAATTTTAGTTAATAAAACAAGAAGAATACAAATAGTTATTGTGCACAAAAAAATTTGAATTCAAATTCAAAAAATAACGAATCTGATTATCAAGGCTGGACAACTAACTATAATAGGTTACCCCTAAATAATTATTCTGGTAATGACAACAATGAAAACCAACAAAATTTTAGTTTTTATTATCAGAGACAAAATTTTTAAAATTATTAACAGACTAGAGACAACTATTCGCCACGTCATTTCAACTTGTAGGTGGCTCACCCCCAACGTCGTATGGAGATTAGCCCCCAGCATTTTAATCAGAACCCAGCACCGAGGACTACGGCTCTGGTGATAAGTATTGCAACAGAATCGAAACCATCTGCAATCTTTACCTGCCAGAAACTTGGCGTAGACAACGAGCCTACACGCATAAGGCTGTTAGTCCTAGAAGGGAAAAATCGTTTTATCACACTCATGCTCTACAATGGCGCCTCCACAAACCTGATAAACTAAGACCAGTTGCACTTATATTTACATGTACAGACTATTGAAATTATCAATCTTACTGAAATTACATCTCACCTTGTTTTAATTAAAGAAACAATCTATGTAACTATACAAGAAAAACCGACAATTTTTCATGGGATCCTTAACGATTGTTACATTAAATATGATAGTCTCTTAAGTCGAAAATTTTGTAAAGAGCGACAAGCCACATTATCATGCTATCATGATGCTAAAGTATAAGATGATGACGTAATTAGTCCCATTTTTTTTAAAGCTTGCAAAAAAGTTGAGCAGTTAAAAAGAAACGAAAAAAAAAACAAAAACTATAAGACCTGATAAATAAGGGCAGAAAAATCAAAGTTAAGCTACTACCCTTAACACAAACGAGAAAACAGAGAGGGATAGAATCAATCAACAGAAATTTTAAGATGAATTAATTGTAGGCCAGCCCGAAAGGTCAAATATTCTTGAATACAAGAAACTTGGAGACATAAAAGCTAACATGCATTTTTGAGATAAATATTACACATTAATTTTATCAGAGAGGAGTGATAATTTTATGAAACCTACTAATTTTAAAACTGATGAATGTGGCATACAAACTGAAAAAAATTAATTAGACGACCAATATACGCTGCAGTGGCATACAATTGAGCAGACTAAAAAATCTCGTTGTGTGAAACAACATTGCCTTAATAAAGAACAAAGAATTACCAACAAATAAACGAAGTATACGAGTAAGGCTAAAATACGTTAAATAGTGAGAATTAATTGAATTAATGCCAATTTAACTGAAGGATACTTACCACGAGTCAATGAGCGAAATATTGATGTGTATCTAGGAGAAATAAAAGTAATAAGTAAGAACAATCAATGTTATATTATGTCAATAAACAATAAGGTGGATGATGGTATGATTAAAATATATCCTTGAGGAATACTACCCTTCGAATTCATTGCACCTGAATTTGACCACGATACTAGAAGCAAATACAAGAGATCAGTTATTAAAAAAAACTTAGATAGAATAAGAAAATTGAAAAGACTTGTGCGTACCAGTTACATGATCCTGGGAAAACAAGTCCAAATTTATTAACCAATTTTCAAATTTTCAGTAATTTTTTTGTCCCGAGGAGATCCTTCACTCTGCACTAACCTTCTTGCACATGCAATCCCGACAGAAAAGAATATCCTTATTAACAGTTAACAATATCGTCACCCGCCAGTAGATAAAAAAGTTTTAAAAAAGCACGTAGTAAAAAAATTTAGCGATAAAATACTACAGCCTTCGTCATCACCGTATAATTCATTGCTCTAGATTGTTCCAAAGAAATCCGATAACCATGGAGATCCAGAATGAAGAATAGTAATTGATTTCCGAGAACCTAATAAAAAGACCATTGGTAATGCATATTCAGTGCTCAACATCACACATATTATAAACCAGTTAGGTGGATCCATATATTTCTCAGTTTTTGATTTGGCAAGTGGATTTTTACAAATTCTTATCGCTGAACATAATAAATATACGATAGCACTCACGACACTTTATAGACACTACCAATACAGACGAATGCCTAAAGGCTTAAAAAATGAGCTTGCCACGTTTAAACGACTAGGAGATCTCATATTAAGAGATTTATTAAATGTTGCAATGTTTGTGTATTTAGATAAAACTGTTATGTACACAGAAGATCTAGTAATTTATGACTGTAAAGTAAGGTTACATTTTGACTAGTTAAGATCTGTAATTATGG